>NC_050520.1:18298366-18422990 GCF_002922805.2 Oryzias melastigma
TGTGTGTGTGCATGCATCTAAGTATGATTGATGGTTTGATTGGCTGTGCTGATGACGGGTTTTCCTCTCACTCCACTGACTCTATGCATAGCAGATCTGTGAAGATTGTGAAAGTAAAGGCAAAAAAGAAAGCAAAAATTTGTCTTTAATTTAAAATGTTTTCATGCTTTTATTGCAATCTGGTCAGTGAGGAGGGTAGTGGGACAGTGGAAGCACTTCCTAACACGATAAATCAGTTAAGTGGAGATGAGGAGCTCAGGGGCAAGAAGGCAAACCTGTTTCTTCACTATTATTAACCCCTTGCTTTCTGTGCAGGGCAGGCATGAGATTAGAGCGAAAGCAGCCGCGAAGGGAAGTGAGATGGGGGGGGTGTAAGCATCGAAGCAAGAGGGAGGGAGGGGAGTGAGAGAAAGGGAGCTGCGCTGCGGTAGCATCCCACAGCAGACGGCTGAGGATCGCCGGGGTGTGTGTGACTGCACTGCTGAAGAGGAGGAGGAGGAGGGAAAGGCAGAGCACGCTCGCAGACTCTGCAGGGCCACAGAGGAGTGTACAGCAGCAGTGCTTGGCCCGCACCAGGTAGAAGTCCCTGTGCCGTCACCCGCAGACCACCGTTTTATGCCCTGCCAACAGCGCCAAGACCCTCACCACCAGCGCCATGGCACAAGCCGCCAAACACCTCCGCAAAAACAAGGATTTAGAAGCCCAGTTGGAGCAGGAGCGCAAAGAGAAGGAGGAGGAGAGGGTTAAAAAGAGGAGTCGCTCACGGGATAAAAAACGCAAGGTACTGGGACCATTCACAGGTGGGGGGTAGTTTGGGGTGCGGTGATGGGAGAAAGGTTGGGAGGGAGGAATGTTTTGAAACCCCCCCTCTTTTTCTCTGTCATGCTATGTCAGAGGTGCCAGGGTACACATGGAAACCCCGTCATTTCCACTGTGTGTTCACAGCCTCCTTGGCACACATGTATGTCATGTGCATACAGATACGGGGAAACAGTACAACACACTGCATGCTTTCTACTCCTTTTGACTGCTCTGTATCTGCTTTACGACTGTCCTGTCTGAGCCCTCGGATGAAGCAGGGGGGTACTCTCTTTACGTGTTTCTTCTCTCCTGTGCCTTTTCTCGTTCTTTGTTTTCACATTGCACTACACACTAATCTTCTACGAGGACAGCAACCTTGCTTGTCTCTGCAACACCATTCTCTTCTGCTCCGATTTATTTATTTTTTTCCCTCCTTCGCGAGGCACTGTAATGACTGCAGGGAAAGCCTGCAGGCTTCAGTCTGAATGAGAAGTGCCAGGCGGAGCTGGACGCCTGGCAAGCTTCACTGTAAACTGTAAATCTCTCCTCCGTCAGTCACCGGCTGCAGGAACGCATCATCCATTCTTCCTCTGGCCGTTTGTCGCATTTCACTTCAACTCATTAATGGAAATGAGTCATCCTCAGATTATGTTTTGGTGGTAAATTGGGTCTTTAGTGTAGCCTCCCTGTGAGCCTGCGTTGTGCCAGGCTGGCTGTAAACCAATCTGATGCTGATGCAGTAGAGACAGTGTTACGGGCAGAAATGCAGTGCAGCTTCCTCTCTCCCAGAGAGCAGAGGTAGAGCAGAACGGTGCATATCCATGCTGTTAGAACCACTTAAGCAGAATTATGAGGGGAAGAAAAAAAACAAGGATAACAAGAGGTGCTTTATTATGATCTGTAAAGGTTTAGCCTTTAACTCTGGAATCTCTTCATCAAAGAGAAATACTTGCCATCACTCAGTCTGCAATGACTGATATGAATCATTGATTTCCAAGTTCAAGTTCCATCATGTTCTTTGCTCACAAGCTTTGTAAAAGACACACCTTTAGGTGTTCTTTTAAAGAATCTGAATGTGGAATATAATGTGTGTGTGTGTGTGTGTGTGTGTGTGTGTACATGTGTGAACGCTGAGGTCCAAGAAGGGAAAGCCTGCAGCTTTAACAGCATGAATGAGGCTGGGATGAGGATTCTGCGCAGGATGCTAATGCAGTCCAACTTTGACAGAGATCATTTTGATTCAAAGGCGCTGGTGTACCTTACATAACACCTCAAGCAGATCTTAATACTGGGAAAAAACTGTCATTCCACGCATCTTCTCTAAAGCCTGGTGGGATTTATTAATTCAGCTGTGCACTCCTTCATTTTCAGGTTGACTGGCTGGGTGTCTGCATATTGTCAGACTGTCAAACCAATTGTTGCATTTAGCTCTTTTCTTTGTTTGTCACTGAACAGCCTCTTGCTTTGATCACTATTTTTGGCATCCATCTGATCCTTGGGAGCTCCTTCATCCTTAAGTTCACATTCAGCGAAAGTCCATGCTAAAAAAAAAGGTTTTGAATATTCACTTTAGGCAATTATTTTATATGACTAGTCATGAGATCTGAATCTCCATCATGGGTTTAATTTGAATTTGATTTTGCGGTTGCCGATACGATTCAGTCGATATTGTTTCATTTTGAGCGATCTGATCCACTACCTGATCGATCCAGGACACCTTCAGCAGGGCTGCATGGTGCTGCAGTGATTAGTGGTCTTGCCTCACAGCAAGAAGGCCCCAGTTCAAGTCCCAGCTAGGACCTTTATACGTGGAGTTTTGCACGTTCTCCCCATGTATGTGTGGGTCTTCTGGGACTACAGCTTTCTCCCACAGTCCAAAAACATGTTTCCTAGGTGATTAGGGGACTCTTAATCATCCCTAGGTGATGAATGGATGGATGGATGGAGGGAGATCTTTAGCCAAAAATTTGCTTAGTGCAGGTAAAGTTTTCCAGATTCTTGCAAGACAATCAAAATGTGTTCAAACACATAAGTAAACAAGAATTAATGACAAATCCATTCACATTTTAGTTTCATGAAGTTCAGCCCACTGTTGTTTTTCCACATCAAAATAATCCAAGTTGAACATTATTAGAACATGATACCACACTGTATGGTCACATGTCTTTCCAAAATTCAAAGTGTTGGACTGTAATGATGGCTTGATTATTTTTTGTGTTTTCTACTCTGAAGGTACTTGGTCGCTTTTACATTATAGGGAAATAAACCTACCATGTCTCAAACAATGTTGTATTTTTCAATATTGACAATATTTATTTAATTTTGAAATGATTATATAATAGTATAGGTCAATAGTTGATAGCTGATTGGCTCACACAGACCTATCTATTCTAGGAACATAAATCGATTAATCGTTTCACCGCTATTTCCTTCTATTTCTATTAAAAAAATATCCTTTTTTTGTTGAACACTTATCTCATAGACTTAAATGTTTCTGCTTTTAATCATAAATTCTTGCTATACTTTTTTCTCCTTTTTTTCTTTTTTTCTCTTTTTTTCCTTTTTATTCTATTTTTTCCTTTTTTCTCTTTTTTGCCCTTTTTTCCTTTTTCCTTTTTTTCTTTTTTTCTTTTTTTTCCATTTTTTTCTCTTTTTTCCCTTTTTTTCCTTTCTTCCCTTTTTTCCTTTTTTTCTTTTTCCCCCTTTTTTTCTTTTTTTCTCTTTTTCTTTTTTTCCCTTTTTTTTCCTTATTTCTTTTTTCCTTTTTTTCTTTTTTCCTTTTTTTCCTTTCTGTTTTTCCCTTTTTTCTGTTTTCTTTTTTTCCCTTTTTTCTTTTTTCCTTTTTTCCCTCTTTTTTCTTAAAAAAGGGAAAAAATAATAATAAATAAATAAATAAATTCTTGCTATATTCATTTTTAGTTTCAGGTGCAGAAAACAGTTTTGTTTTTAGTGGGATGTAATGGTTTCCTCTTGATAATGGTAGCTATTTTCCTTCTAGTATCTTTTTAAAAATATAATTTAAAGGTGTCGCTTCATTTTCTTTGTTTCATCACTTTGTTGTCTTTCTTTAAAAGGTTAGTAAGTAACTCCTCCCTGTTTGGGAGGAATTGATCTGGGCTCTTTGTTAAATGTTTACGATCATGAAATGTACAGTTTTCCTCTGAATGGATGAAAGAAGTGTTTTAATTGGCTTCAGGATGTTGTGGTAATGTACAGCACAGGTCAACTGCTAGCAGTGGATGATGTTGTCCTCAAATTACTTTAATTGATGAGTTTGCTCCTCCTGAAAAATGAGCATTGTCAGGCAGTGAACAACGCCCTATTGTCCCAGTCAGCACCTATTTTACCCTCATTCTGCATGTGCATTTTTTTTCTTTACTGAAGATACTTTGAAGCATTTACCTGCTGACTGAGATCATGAAGGATGAAGACGGGCAGAAATGTGAAACCTTGAGTTGGTGTTATTATAATGTGTGCTGTTTATTCAGATAAAATGCTGCCACAAGGTCAGAGAGCACAACAACCTTATAGTCACTGTTTTATGTGTTTTCTGTGATATTTGGGCTCATGCCTTTGAAATGTATAGGGATACAGAGAGTAACCCCCTCTCCTTCCATTGCTCATGTTTCAGGACACATTACATTTTTTTATTATTATTTTCAAGTCACGTTAATGTAAAAAATTAATACAATATGTCATAATTAAAAAAAAAACATTTTGCCATGTTGTCACAACATGATTCAGGGGCTTGTAATTCTACTTTAAGACTAATAAATTAGAAAAAAAAAATCACTTTGAATTGAGTTATATTAGTCTTTCCCATCAATGTAGTTGAACTTAGTCTTTACTGAGGTTTGTTTTTATTTTAAAGCACTTTTCTGTAGTTTTGTTGGGATGTTGGGGATCTCTTTTACAATTCCTCAACTGATTCAACTCTTCTCATCTAACTGATGACTTGACATTTATTTCTAGGTTAAACCACAGGCCTGATTTTGCCAAATCCATACAAATCATTACATTTTTGCTACTAACTATCAATATAACGTGTTTCATGTTTATGCTTGTTAGATTTTTTGTTCACCAGATGTTGTAAGGTTTATTTTAACCCAACAAGTCAGCTTTGCTGCATGACATTGTCCTCTAATTTGATTTTCACAGTAACAAAGCACAAGTTTCATCTCTCAAACATAAATTATCATTTTCATCTTTTTATTTTTTAAAACATAATAGTGGAACATTTTCACCTTGATTGTTGGTTCCAGAGGTTACATAACATTTTTAAAGACTTGACCCCGTGTTGGTGCTATTATGGTACAATAACATATAAAAGTGAAACACAGTGGAGTTGCCTTTTTGCTGTTTGATGTCTGACAGCTTTTTGATTGAAAATATTCTTTTGGGATAGAAGTACCTGCACGGCCTCCTCAGATGGCTGTTCTAACATAGGATGGTGTCTGTGATGGTCAGCCATCAGTTCAGTCATAAAAGTACGGTCCAGGAGCTCAATCTTCATCTTCATATCAGCCAGAGGAGGCAGCAGTGGATCAGCATTCCAACCTTGTCACAGTTTGTCCTCCAAGTTGTCTGACTCTCCATGCCTCAACGACAAAAAGATTGTGTTGATTCTTACCATAACATTTTATGTTTGTGCATACAGTATGACTGGATATGTGTTCAAGGTAGAGTTTGGTTTGATAAGTAATAGATTTTTGCCCATTGAAATCCAATAATAATAGCTATCAGTTACCGTGTCATGAGTTTAAGTTCACTTTATGTGTCGATTTTAATATATGTTCAATAACTAAATTTAGCAAGAACATTTTCTTGATCTATTTTTACATTATTATTTATATTTTTAAATCAACAAGTTAACAAAAATATTTTATGCATGATTATAAATGGATAAATTATTGGTTTTTACATAAGGCTTAGTCCAGTGAATATTCTTACCTCTATTTTTTTGGGTTGTTTTCTTTGGGTTGTATTCAAATTTTGGATTTTATACTAATATATGATGCCTAAAATTATATTATTTATCAAAAACAAAACAGACTGGAACAATTAATAAATGTCCAGACCATCCTGGCCGAACATGATTGTTACCAAATCAAAGAGTATCCAGACTTCTGATTAAAGTTGGGTGGAAATTGTGAGCTGCGACTTGACCTTCATAGACCTTGACATGATGCTGCTCTGTCAACTTTCTTTAGTGGTAGAGAACACTGTCAAGTTTTTCTAATTTGTGCGTTAAGTGCTGCTGTAAGGGGCTTGTGACATGGTGATGCTGGAAGCAGAGAAAAATATGCTTAGAGCACCTTGTTCTGTTAGTTGAAATGTTTGCATTTGACAGCATAGTAGAAACTATTGATGCAATGACTCCAGCTCCAGCTTTTACAGTCAAGGTCACATACCTGAAATCAGAAATCTGTTCCTAGTACTGAATTTGGCATCGGAGCTGTTTCAGGGTTGCAATCATTTGATTGGAAAGTTGGTTCAGAACTTCTTTTCACCGAACCATCAAACTGAAATTTGATACAGCTTTGGGGCAACTGGATCAGAGAATGTGAGAGAATGTCGAGGAACTGTTGGAGGTCACAAATAAGTCATGCTTGGTCAAGGTCGCAAAATGGTTGAGGACATCTGGCACACCAACCATTAAAAAAGTGGTTTGTATAAGACTAATGGGAGTATTGTTGGCTAAAATTAATCAACTAGTGCATATTTAACCTCTCAAGACCTGAGCTAATATTTTTTACACATGTAGCCAGTTAAGTGTAGCAAGTGCAGTTAAGTGTATGTAGCCAAAGTTTTTGACTCATGGGCAACAAAGAGTAGTAAAATTTGACAGAAGGGGCAGACTAGGAACATATGCATGGAGTCTTTTGGTAATCCACATCATTAGAAAAAAAATAAAAATGAAATCTGGATTAAAAATGTGCTTAAAGTTTGATTGAAAATGAAAATATATATTGTAAAACACAACATTTTGGAGTTTTTGTTTCAAAAGTTGTGGTTTTTGTTCTAATTTTAGTGCCATTGGATTGATGGGTTGATGTTCCTCAGGGAAAAAGACAAACTTACAGAAATGCTGTGTTCATGTGGTGTTGGGATGATTGGAGAAAATGACTGTCCGACTCTGAAAGCACACATGAACGTCCAAAATTACAGGAAAAATAAAATATTGATAAGGCTTAACAATACAATCTATTCCAGTTTGGTGGGCCAAATGGTTTAACTGGCCACATTTGGCCCCTGATCTGTAGTTTGTCCACTCCTGTTTTAGGGTCCAAAAAAGTCCAATGAGTCAGTAAAAAAACAGTAAAACTTGCTGACAACAATGCTGTTGGTATTTTGAACATAGGATAATTGTTTCTAATTGAAGCTCCTTTGTTACCATGAAGCAGAAGAATTACTCGTCTTCATTCGTCCTTGATGGGCTGTGGCCCAGGTGGCCTCGTTGGCTTCTCCGGCTCATGACTCAGCAGGTCTTCCTGGAGCAGTCGATCATTTTGAAGGGAAAAGGACTTTCTACGGTCCAGCTCTGGACCGTTCTGCAAGTGCTGCTGCATGGACAGATGTTTTCAACCAGTGAAAGTGGGAAAGAACACAGAGATGAGTCCTGTTCAACAACCAACCTACAAAGAGCTAAAAGGCTATCCTCATTGTAGTTTAATACAAAAAAAGGAAATTTTACTCTTTATAAGGTGTCATCTTCGCCTTTTTTAAGGCCTAGAAAAGAAATCAGAGCCAAACAAGCTGAATAATCAACTGTGGGGTCTCAGCTTAGTCAAATCTCTGATGCTTCAGCATATTCTTTGAATTGTTGATGAAGCCGTCTCACTGTGTTGTCACTTTCCTTATCACTGCGGCTTTTAATTTTTAAAGGGAAATAAACCTGTCCAGCCTTTAGATGTAATTTAGTTAAAATAAAAGAAAGCATGAGCGATGATTTCAGTAATCCTTGACAGCCTGGAGACTCAGACTGTCTCTTATTGTGTTTCCTGGCTGGCAACTGTAAATTATGATAAATAACACAGGATAGTCTGATGTTTTCAGGAAAGCATTCCCTCTAACAAACGCTTGTGCCATGAATTAAGATTAACGCAGTCTTTGTGTTCTTCCAAAACACGTGAACTGATGTGTCATGTCGAGAGGGGCTTCCTCAGATTTTCCTCCCCCCTCTTCATCTTTTTTCTCGATCTCTGTCCTTGGCAGATTGCACTAATCTCCTCTCGCTATTCTGATAGTGCGGCTGTTATGTAACTGCATGAATCAAGAATGGAGAGATCAGGTTCATTCAATTGGATTGTCTTCGTGCCCAAATAAAAGAGAAGAGGAAAGAATAAGGTGGCATGTTCTGATAGGGCTTTGATACATGATCTCAGGACTGCTTGATATGAGAAAAACAAAGCTTTCTGTGTCTATTATCCACCCCGAGCTGTTTTCCCTTAAGCTCCTTCTGCCGATGAGTTAGGAGAGAGAAAAATACAGGAGGTGACATAGCAAGCTTAGCAGAGTTTGATAATCAGGAGCCGAGTTCTGCCTGGAAATCTTAAGACTCTTGGATTAAAGTTGGAGCCTGTTTGCTCTTTGTAGTCCAGCTTTAGCTTTAATATTTGTCACTGTTAGGTGCAACTCAGCTAAACCAGAATAGCAGTTGATGTTTCTCGCTGCACTCTTTCTGACATTTACACTCCCAAGAGGCTAAAATAATGTATGAAGTCCTTTTACCACCACTCTGGGAAATGTAGATTTTGACAAAAGCTGTTCGCATCTCCTCAAACTGGGCATGATTGCATGCTAAAACCGACATTGTTTGACTTATGCGTCGGAGAACAAGCTTGATTGATTTGTATGTGTGTGGGAAGGGGCTTATGTGTTTATGATTGAGTGCGAGAGTGCAGTCTGAAACATTTCAGCCCAAAGGTACAGTTACAGAGAAGCATGGGAGCAGAGAGAAGTGAAATATTAGAGGAGTGAGGGTGACCCCATGGTGACTCTGTACCCTTTTTCCCAGTGGATGGATGAGGTCGAATTTTCCCACTGATACGAGGAATTCTTCCTAACCGAGGGAATAGACAAAAGCAGTCTAACAGGTTGCTATAGCTTCCTGCTTTTAAATCTTCAGTAATGCTACATATGCACCGGGTATGTGATGTGCATTCAAGAACATGGGTTCTTGAATGTTCTTTTAGCATACTTTAACTTTGGACTGTTGCTACCTGATACTAGTGCATGTACTTACAGTTGGTGCGAAATGTCAAAACGGTACAAATCTTGCGAATCTCGTTCCAGGCTTTATCTTTCATAGCTCTGTTCCGCAATATGAAATACTTGGTATCATATAATTTTGGCCGGGCACAAACTGCATTTATCAATTTCTCCTTCAAGATCAATTTTCAAACGGTTGGCTCTTCTGTGCATAAAACAATGAGATTATTTATATGTCTCAACCAAATCCCTGATTGGTCAAAGATCAACTGTTTTAACTTTCAACACGCTTTCAGTGATTGGGCGTTTTGTATCGAAGCCCAAAAATGGAATTAAAAATTTGCATTAATGTGGCATTTATGCACATTTATATAGACTTTACATTGGAAGTGCTCGCTTGAATGCACGTTTTCAAGCTCAGTGTGAACGTTGCAGAATGAGTGAGGATGGTAGAACATATTCTTCATTTCATGGTGTTGGCAGCAGTAGATTGACATCAGAGTCTGAATTTCTGATTTCTATGAATTTGCAAATGTAACATAAACTGTGTTGAAGGAGCTTAAACATTTTTGAATAACCAGTGAGTTAAACTTCCTTTCTAAATAGTTGGTTTAGTTTTGTTAAGTCATCTATTTTCAACATAAACAGTCAGGGTTGCAGCACCATCCATCCATCCATCCATCTCCTTGGCCGCTTCTTCCCCTTCGGGGTCGCGGGGGTGTCGGAGCCTAACCCGGCTACTGATGGGCAAAGGCGGGGTACACCCTGGACAGGTCGCCAGTCTGTCTCAGGGCCTCAATCACACACCCATTTACTCTCACATTCACACCTAGGGACAATTTAGAGTCACCAATTAACCTATGAAGCATGTTTTTGGATGGTGGGAGGAAGCCGGAGTCCCCGGTGAAAACCCACGCATGCACAGCGAGAACATGCAAACTCCACACAGAAAGGTCCCAGCCGGGATTTGAACCGGGGCCTTCTCGCTGTGAGGCAAGAGCGCTAACCACTGCGCCACCGTGCAGCCCTGTTGCAGCACCATAGACCCTCTAATAAAATCATGGCAATTTGAAATTCCCGAGGATTGTATTGCTTCCATCTAACAGTTTTTACTTCTTATTCTGTTCTTTGTAGATGTACCTCAGCATTATTAGAAAGAACACAATAAAACATTAAAGGTTACTGTCACACCTGGTTGTGTGAAATCTGTTCTCTGCTTTTGATCCGTCCTTCAAGGGAGCGGTGAATCAGCTGGATTCTCAACCCCCAAGCTCAGAGTCAACCATGGAGGAACCGAGTCATTTTTTTGAGACTTTAATATGATCCAACTGTGGATTTGAAGCCATAGTCTCCCTGGTCTAAGTGAAGACAATCACTTGGAACATGCTGCAAAATGAAAGCACATTTGATAGTGATTATTAGAAGAGCAAAGGTAATATATATATATATATATATAAAGTATATTTAACATAAAATACATACTAAGGAAAATACTTTTCCTTAGTACTGTACCCAGTTTAAATGATTAGTACCGGTAAGTCCTTTCAACCTGTCTCGCACAAAAATGAGTAAATACGGACATTGAAAGCACATTAAAAATGTGTCCATAAAGTGTTTGTTCAGTGCAGATTTACTGCAAAATCCTCAGGCCCACTGGTGTCATAACAGGACTTCTTAGGCTGCAGTAAATGATGCTAACACATCATGCTAACATACATTTACACCCAGCATGTTGGTGTGAAGTTGTATTATTTTAATGTGGAAAAACAACAGTGAGCTGAACTTTATGAAACTAAAATGTGAATGGATTTGACATTAATTCTTGTTTACTTGTTTGTTTGTACATATTTATTTAACAATTGATTATCTTGCAAGAAAAACAAGGATTCTGAAAAATTTCACCTGCACTGTTCAGTACCCAGGTTGTTATCTCTGAGCCACACTGAGTTTTTTGAAAGATGTCGGATTGATTTTAAGTCAGTGAATCGGATCGTTCAAAATGAACCAATATCTACTATGAATTGTATCTTCAATCACAAACTAAGATATTAATTAAATTGTTCAAATGATTCGTTACACCCTTATTGATCAGATCAAAACACAGTTGTGTCATGTGAAGGGAGGATATTGTGCTATTTTTCACTATTTTATTTTGTTAAAATTGTATATTTTAAAATTAGGATACATAAATGGCTCATCCAGTATCAAACAAGGTAGTTTCTTTATTTTTGGTCTGGATGTACTGAATATAACATTAGAGCTTCCCTTCAACATGTAAAATGAATGTGAGTGCTCGCCTTCTGGAGCTGTACTCACTCTGTTCTCTTGTGTGTCTAAAAAAACAGACTTTATTTAATCTTTTTACAGACACTGCAAACCAAAAGATTTCAGTTTTAATTCCCCTGTATAAATAACATGTTCTACCTAATGAGTCAAGAGTGGTTTAGGAACTTATAGTGCTTTACTGTTTACACAAGAAGATAAAGTTGTAGTTTTCTCTTTTTGTCTAGTTTTTGCTTCATTTGGTTGTGAAACAACTGCAACCACACTTTGATCATCCGTTGGCTAATCTGATGGCCAATAGATATTTAAAAAAATGACAGAGTGTGGTCCATCAATCCAACAAGCAATAAATCATAATTGCAAAGCTAATCATTCCACCTTTATATTTTTTATTTGGTCAAATTATACAACATATTTTCTAGTTTAGACTTTATTTTTGGCTTTTAAAATGAAAGGGAAAGACCTATCCCATAAGTTCAGTGCAGTCATACTAACTAACATAAAATGTGTTTAACAGAAAGAGACTGGGACTTCCAGAAAAAGGTCACATGTCTAAAAATGCTACATTTAGGCCTACATACTAATCCTACTGGTTCACTGAAAAAGCAAACCAAAAAAGTAAAAAATCTGTGTTGATCCTTTATTTGACACCCTGTAATAATTCCATTTATAACCTTCTTTTGGATGATCTGTGAGTTGTTCAGAATGACAAGGACACACAGAAATACCTGCATATCTAACCAGAGTTTGTCCCTCTACTCCTTGAGTGTCTTTTTGCCGATGAGCTCATTCCTTCAGTGAACAGAGACGCGTGGATTGTCTCGTGGCTCACAATTTACTAGCTAGCCGGGATGCTGGTGTCACCTAGCATCTAATTGGCTGACCCTGGAGATTTTTCTTAGGCAGACTTAGAGCCTGATGCCCACCCCGCTCCCCCTGCCCCTCCTCTCTCTTCCTCTCTTCTGTAATCAATCCTCCTGCCTCAGTACAGACTACAACCCCATCCCCTTCTGTGCTGCAGTTTCTTGTATCATACTGCAACACTGCCAGATCATGGATTCTTAACACCTCCCTCTCTCTGAGTTTGTGCTTCACATTGTGAATTCACATTTAAAGAGATTAAGTGAGCAACAGTGAGAGGAAGGAGGGGGCACAAAGCATCAGTCACTTTTATTGCTTCAGCAGCCTAACCTTTTTAATAGACGGGAGAATATGAGAACTGAGGAGACAGACATCCACTTTTGACCACACAGGTCTAAGGATGTAGAGATTCTCCTGACAGTGCTTTCAGCGTGTCTCCCTTCCATTTAGCTCGTCTTTGGAACCAAAAAAGGAGGTTCACTTCTTAAGAACTTCAATGTTCGATACCCAGCACAAAGTAAAGGAGACGCTGAGAACGTGCGGCAGCTTTGCAAGGTCAACCACACCTCATACTCAATCACATGTACACACACATTTATGTAGACGAGCGCACACACATCCACTGTCAGCCAGCCCTTAGTCAGCATGGTGCAGGCTGATCTGTGACAAGGTTGGATATCGCCATCTAGTGTTTCTATTTATTCATTGAAGGCTGGCAATCTTTTTTTTTTTTTTTTAGAAAACATTTCAGCTTCTTAGTTTATGAAAAATAATTTTTTCTACGAATATTTTATCTTTACTCCAACATCTGGTCCAGCAACCACAAATGAGTCAGCAACAACATCCCCTATGTTTAGTAATTTGTTACCGAACTTTGTAACCTGACTTAAAGGCTCCTTTTTATTTTATTTAAAGTTGCATATCTCACACTTTAGTTGTTGCAGTAAGTCACATCAACCAAAATTTGCCTTCCTCCTCCTTTTGAATTGGTCTGAGAATTACAAAGAGACTGGTAGATTGGAAAATATTGTCTTCTTGGTGAATTATTCATGGGTATTGATGTGAAGTCAGATATTGTCTACATTGCATTTGACTTCACTAATCATGTTCTCATCTTCTTTCTGCTGCTTTTCTCCACACTCTTGCATCTTCTAGTCTTTCATCCTTTCCCTCCATGCTGCAGTGTAAGTGAGGATGAATATATTGGAGAGCCTGAGGCAGTGCAGGACAGTTACTCTGCTGGTAATGGAGGGAATGTTTGTCCAAGCATAGAGCACAGCCACTTTGGCATCTGCATTTCTGCAGACAGAGCTTTAGTTGTGAATAATGATGGTGAAACACTTGTGCATCTTTAAAAAAATGTTTGTGTTCTTTTTGAGTAGCATGTACATGATGGAGTCGTCTTTAAATGACATGTTATCTCTGAAACTGACTTAAATAACCTCTCAAGCTTGGTTCAACACATTTACAGTAAATCTGTGGCAATATTTTACAATCTTTTGTTCATGCCGAGTTAAAAAAAAGAGTAATCAAAATCAGCCATTATTTAGAATATGCAAAATCAATATATAAAATCCTGAAATCTAATTTTTAGGCTCTAATATTTTTTATTGTAATTTATTTTTGTTTTTGTTTAATTGAAGTAACTCATTTTATTAGCCAAAGTAAAATAAATAAATTAAGATCCAATTGTATTGAACCATAACCATGTTGTATAATAATGTGAGAAATTTTTTATATAGTGCAACTGCAAGTTTTTCACATTTTATTTACATGTTTGTGTAGAAATACTTCTTTTCTCACTTGACATGAGCTGCTTACTGTATGTCCTCTAATGTCATTGGAAGTCTTGAATATAAGTTTATTTTGAATCATTATCCTTAATTGTACTGGCAAAACTAATTAAAGTTATCAGAAATAATGAGGTTAATTAAAGAAAGAATGTAAAATTGTGTTATTACTGATGTTCCTTTTTTTTCCTTGGATCCACGCTTTGTCCTTGGCCAGGAAGCTAAGGATCTTCATAGTCTTGCTGTTTTCCCATCATTCATCAGTTTTCTTGCCCCACATCCTCTGCCACCACTCTATAGTTGTTTTCCTCACTCTCACTTTCTGCTGATTGTGTGAAACTGAATCTGCTTTATTTTTTACTCGCTTTTCTCCACATGTTGTCTCTTGGTGATGCTGTGATCATCATTTTGTTCATATTTTTATTGAATTCTTCACTCTGAGCTACTTGGTCATATTTGAATTAATAAGATGGCAGTTTTATTTTATGACATATTGTGGTGGCTATATTTTAATGTTTGCTTTTTATGTTTGTTTATGTTTGTTTTTGTTATTGGCACCAGTATTCTTGTGTTTTCTTGGACTCAAAACCTTTGTGTTATGTAATGTCTTCATAACTTGCCAACATTTAGCTGAGGTTTTTGTGTGTGTGCAGAAACCTGGACAGCTTGTGTAGGAAGCAGTTTTGGTTGACTTAAAATGATTTTTACTTTTTTAAGCCTTAAATAAACGCTTGACTGTTAATGTTTCACATTTTAAATATATAGACATTACTAGAGTGTGTTCTGGCTCTCAAGAAGTTTGTAAAATGTAGCAAAAATACCAATATATGATAAATTAATGTGTTTCAATGGGTAATTTTATTTGACAAATCCTGGCTAAATGTTTGCACCAATTACCTAAAAGTATTTATTTCTTTTCCATTAATTGTATTATTTTTGGATTTCTGTTTTACACCTAAATAATGGATGAAAAGAAAAGGACAGCTCCCTCTGCTGGTCAGAACCGAGTCAGACTTTAGTTACCTCTCCCTTCATGGTTGGGATCAGTGAAACACTGAAAGGTGGTGGAAGGTGTAAAAGACTTATAGCTGCAGTTCCTTCATAAAGAATCAAAGTCACGCATTGCCCCAGATAGCAGCCGAGCATGCAGCACACACAACAGCTGTGCTTCCCTCTTTTTTTGATGCACTGCTGCAGTTCAGTGCTGCTCTGAAATACTGTTACACGGACTCATAAGTTATTCATGAATAAATTCTGCATTTGTTCAATCACTGTGAACTTGATTGACACATCGGAAGAGATGATTTCCATCTACTCTTTAAAATGCTCTGCATGCATATCATGATAGCAAATAATTATAAACACTTTCTATATTTTCAGGATTTCTTTTTTGATGAAATATTAGATTTTCTAAGTTAGCAAACATTTAAAGATTTAGAGGATAATTTATATCTTGCACATGGAGGTAGTTTTTGTTTTTGGGAGTAGCACCTGATGACAGCAGGAGTGTCTCGTCTCAGAAGAAGATATCTTTAAGGAATGCGTTTGACCTGCCCTGCTCGACCCCTCCATTGCTCACAAGTATTGACAGGACTGATTGATTATGAGAGGCCCCGCAGAAGAGATTTAGTCATATTTTTAGAGCCACCGATGGTTGAAGAGGATTCAGGTGTTGGGGACCGGGAGGCCCACATAAATTCCGGCTGTCGCGGTGTTTGCGAGTGTGTACTTACTCACACCAGCATTTATAATTGCTGCCAAGGAAGAGAGGTTTTACTGCAGAGTCTAAAACTGGGAGTCCAGTGGTGCGTGTGCTTGCTGTCAAAGTGGGGATGCAGATTAGTGGAGGCAGGTCTGGCGCTGTGTGGTCCACAGCACTGCAGGGTCATAAATGATTTAATGGCAGGAGAGGTGAGCTCCTTCCTGCAGCTCTCAAGTTTGTGCAGATATTTACAATGTAGAGAAGTGATTCATTTTAATCACCAAAACAACTGTTGTATTACTGATCTCAATAAATTTAGTTTCTTTTAATCAATATTTATGACAATCACTCTACATGTTGTGTATTTGCCCTGATATCATTGATGTCCTAGACTTTTTTGGGAAAGAATTGCATAATTTTGCAGTGAAGAAACAAAATCTCATCCTCAATTTTCAGTATTGTGCTGCAGAATTTCTCTTTGGGTAAACAATACAACACTCTGCACATGGTAGATCACATTTCTCTGAGCTTTGGTACATATGAACACTTACAAAGCAGTTTACAGCAATATTTCTGGTGGACTGCAGTCAGTGAGCTTCATGCACACTATCTCCTTCAAGTTAAAGGTCACATGTCAGCGGAGTCATGTTTCCACTATTATTCAGTTTGTTCTCTCATTCTACCAGACATTAGACACCATGGCTTTTTATTTTTTCACTCTTCAGACATGAGAGAACTCGTTGCTATTATAATTGTTTGAGGATGGTAGAAGCATGGCCTTATGGGAAGGAATCATGAAGAGCTAAGCAGTGGGACTGAGTATCAATTTCCTGAATCAATTGGTTTGCAGTATCACATGATCATAATTTACTTCAGTTTTAAAACTGAAGCTATTTTAAATTAAACTTATATTTTTTATATATTAGATAAATACTTTTTGTCTTGGGTTTTCCCATAAGTTGTGTTTAAACCCAACACAAAATGATGAGAGCAATTTGGTTTTGCCCAGAACTGATGATATTGTAAAATTAATCAATGGACTTTATGAACTCGTGTAAAATGTTCTAAACGATTAAAAAAAGTGCATTAAATGTTACTTATATTACTTCCTTTATTTCTTATCCAGGACCGAGTTATGAGGACAGCCGTCTAATAAACTGTTTTTAGTTCTTTCAGTCATAAATAGTAATATCATATTCTTTTACATGATCATTTTTATCTATGATTTGTGTACATCCTCAGAAATTTTTGACTTTAAATCCACATGCCTCATTACTTCTGAAAACAAGAAAAACAGAAGTTATAAAAGAAGTCAGTTTTTGGTTGAAATAGTAAACATTTTAGCTTTATTTGCGATGTGTTTACAACTTCAGAACCAAGGACAGCTCCGCACACCTCTACAAACTTGAATGTGATGGATCTTGAAAGTTTTTTTTCGTTTATAAAAATTTGTCTTTTAAAAAAACTTCTATTGTTTTGTATGTTTGTTTTTTAGAAGTCATCCTACAAGAATATCCTTTCTTATATTATGCTCCATACATAATTGGTTCCCATTTTTGTCTCCAAACTCCTCACATTTCTCAAAGTACAAACCTGACAAAACCTAAAGATTTCTTTGATTGATGACAGTGTTAGATGGTGGTTTTCTAGTTGGCCTCTTTCGCAGTTCATCCCTCCTGTTATGCCTCATTTATTCAAAATGGCAGCCAATAAAGAGTGAAGCTATTTTAGGCTTTGCTTCTGGTCATGCACTTTTCTTTATGCTGATAAACCATTCTTTGAGGCACTTTAGTCGTCTTGATGTCGTGTTTAGCCTGCAGGCCTTTTTTTTAAAGAGATGTGCCACAAATTACATATAATCGGATTTTCATCTGCTTCGTCCTTCCTAAAGAAAATAATCTACAGCCAGAATGAATACCCACAATTAATTAAACCGTCTTTTTTTATTATACTGACAATCCTGAAATATTTAACTGTTTTTGTTATCATAGTCAAAACAAATGTGTTTTTTTCTTAATTGTCATAGAGAAGGTTGCATCAAAACTAGGATATTGTTGTTGAAACATAGAATAAAAGAAGACAAGTGAATTTATTTTCTTTATTTTCAACGCCAGCACCACTTTACCATTGACAGTTCATTAATAGATGAATAACTAAAGCACACATTTCTTCTTCTGTCCCTAAATACAGTCCGACTTATTGCACAACACCACCTAGTGGACAAAATACTATCACTACATCCCCCTTTTATTTATGTACTATTTTTAACAAGAATTCTCCAAAAGTGACCAAACGGAGAACCATTCACAGCATTAAACATACATATTTTTTTTCCAAGTTACACAACACCCCCTAGTAGAGTTCATGCTATCACTACAATTACTACAGTATTTTTCTTGTTTCAAGTACCCAACAGATTGTTGGTGTGCCATTTTATTTCATTTTGATCCAAAGTATTTATTCTTTGTTGCCCACTTCTTAGTAATTTTAATTTGTCCTCAGTTTGCCAAAGTATTTCCCACACTGGGCCTCTCTGTGCAAACATGTTCCCTCAGCAGGGCCAACAGCACATCACCTTTTCATTCTCTGCTTCTTTTGCTCCTCTTGACAATGCTCTTCAGCCACAGCTTCTCTTACAATGTGCGCTCTCATCACATCTAAACTTCTCTCTTCTCTTATGTCGTTTTTTTTTCTCCGCTTTCCTCTGAATCTCTAGTTTTAAGACACTTGCATTTTTGTTATTCTCTTGAACTGACCCCAACCCTTCCATTTATGCTCCTTTACACCCAATGTCCTCCGCTTTGACAACCTCCTTGAACCACTCGCACATCAAATCCCAGCTCAAGTGCTGCCTTCCTGTTTCACTGAGCGTCAAGGACTTCTCTGTGGTTGGTATGTGGGATGAGAACACATGCTTTGTGTGAGAAGAAGTGTTTCTTTCTTTTTTTCTGGTCCCAGGTGCACAGCAGTGGAGAATGTGACCTCTCCTGGTTGAGTATGGAGACTGAAAGTTAATTTAGATGTATAGTGACCATGTGGGGGGGTGAGAGTTTATAGGTTTAAGGGCAGGAAATGTTATCGTTATACAGATTAACTGTTCAAGCATCCTCATCATGGATCTTAAGTGTTTGTTAGTGTAATTAAGTTTTACTATTAAGCTATGATTGAATATATAACCATCACAGTGTTGGAATATGGATGTTTTCATGAGGTTTAATCTTTCAAAGTTCTCTCTTGTCTGCCTCTGCCATCTCTGTCATAAAATGAAAAATGTTCTTCAACTTAGTGGGAGTAAACTGCTTCAAGAGAGCAGCTAATTACTTTTCTGTCAGATCGTTATGTTATTTAACTTTGAGTCGTTATGCACCGGGCCTGGTGTAGAGAAGTGAATAAAACATTGTGCTTTTTGTTTCCTTTTTCCTTGTACATAGAGTTTGCTGAATAATACATTTCTAAAAGTTATGATTTATTTCCACACGATGGCTTTAGAGCTGAAATTATCCTAAAGAGCAAGCAGTACATTAGCATAAAATGTTTCTTTACCAGAGCAAATTGTGTAGAATGTCAAATTAATTGAGCAATTCTGGTAGGGAAATGTGTGTACTAATGAGAACGGCACTAAAAATGCCTGAATTTTTGTTTAGTCTTTAATCAAAAATATGCTCTTTTTAAAAAACAAATGTTAAAAAGAAATGTTCTCCCAGTTTATTTGTGAGATGATTAATGCAAGACATTTTATTCTCATTCATTTTTTTTTAATATTTGTATTTTCACATGGAAATCATTCTGACACCTCTAACATTAGCTGATGAGCTACAAAGCTGAAAACCTGGCTCCATGTCAGACACTAAAAGGAACAGATTAGATAATAACGATGTGATTCAGTAACACATTTCAGAAATGAAACAGAATTACTGCAAATGTCATAATTGTTTGTGTTTTAAAGCTACAATATTGTTGCATAACCGCTTTAAGATTTTCTGTCTCACACTTTTTTTTAACACCTTTCCATTTGTTGTCCTTTTTTTCAATGTTTGCTGAATGTACTTGATGTAATCACGTCATCTTTTTTGAGTGGTTGTACTCTGCTGAGATAAAAGCAGTCCTTTGGGAAGCAGCCTCCCGTCCTCCTTCCTTCTTCTTTGGGGTGCGGGTGCATCCCTCTGAAATAGCAGAGACAGGAAAAATAGGGTAAGGAGGATAAGAAGGGAGAGGACTTAGAGATGGAGGATGGAAAAATCCAAGAGAGGGAACACAAGAGCTAAAAAGAGGGAGCAGTGACGTCACTGTTGGTGTCGATGGGGAGCAGAGGAAAGCTCCATGAAAGCGGCTTGACTGTCCACCCGTTTGAATGTGCCCCTCACTGCTGATAAGGACGATGAAAGGAGCAATGATGACAGTGGGGGTGACTTAGGTTGCTATTTTTAGAGGCATTCAGCTCTTTATATTTGTGCAGAGCGTTTGTGCAGGCCTGTTTAAAGCTGCATTATTACAAGGGAGAATGGAAGGTTTTTTCCAAAGGTGCACGCATGCATCTTCATTTCTGTCCTACAGTGACGTGCACGTGGTTGCAGGTTTAAGCCACGTGTTCCAGTGCTGGCAACAGTGAGGAGTTCAGCAGGCTCTTCCCGTGTATATTCAGAAAATGGCTTTCAGGAGCTGTGAGTGGATGGATCTAAAGGAACGATTAAAAAAAAGGAAATACAAGAAAAATAGTCCATGCGCTGAAACTGACTTAAGTAAATATTGACCCTTGATGCCACAATACAAATGCTTTCTATTATTTAGGCTAATCTGCAGAAAAAAAATGTTATACACTATTTAAAATATTTTCAAAGTAATTCACATCACATTATAGGTGTGTTGAAGTCCACAAATAAGCTTCAATGACCCACTACTTTGTTGTAATTGGTGCAATAAAACTTAGAAAAACGTCTTATCCATTAAGACAAGAAAAGAAAGAAATTTTGATTGACTTATTCTGAAGTTTTTTTCTACATCAGAAGTGCCTTCAGAGACTATTGGGTACAAACAAACCTCAGAGACTCAGTCCGCTTTAAGAAAACTTTATGTTTAAGTCTGCGGCGTTCTTTGCTTTAAGGGAAAGCTAATTAATCTCTGGTCTGCTCCAAAAATGGACCACACTGTACAGCAGACTGAAAGTTATTATTTTTTTAATTAAAAAAAAACAAGTGAAAATGTGTAAACCTGTCAGCTAAAAATTCAGCGAATGCAATTTGGTATGAAACTCCTGTGCCTCTAAACTCATAGCGTGGAGCTGGGGGATGTATATTCTTCAAATGTCTCTGATGAACCTTTGACTCTTCAAAATGAATCCACAGTTTGATATGTGAAGTTTTTGTGCACAAAGCATAAATCTGTGTTGTGTACCTTGCGACAGACTGGCGACCTGTCCATGCCAATGTGTACCCTGCATTCGCCCAGCAGTATTTGGGACAGACTTCAGTTCTGGAGTAATGTAAATACTTATTCAAGATCAAAAAACTGCATTTTATTACATTTCAAAGACTCAGGTTGGATAGAAATGTGCCTTGATGTTGAACTGACCTGTAGAACTGTTGGTCCATTATTATGAGGAAAAAGATAACATCAGCATCAGAGACTGGGTTTTCTTTTGTTCTCCTTAAGTACCCGCTGCACAGCGTGTATATAAAAGGTAGAACGTACATTTAAAAACCCACCATCAGCAGCTTAAAACCTAACAGCGTTTGGCTCATGAGTGAGCTGACTCTGCAACACGAGATGTTCAGAAGCAGAGAGGCAAATGAAGAGGGAAGTTTTTCTTTATTTCAACAAATAAGCCAGGCTTGCTGTTTGCTTTTAATACTTTTATAACTTTGACTTCTACAAAACAGTGAGAATAAAGTATTTGGTGTCTAATAGTGTGTGATAACTGATATAGATCATCAATGAGGGTAATGAATGACTGAATTAAATATTCTGCTCTTATAAAAACTGGTGCATAAAGCCTTCTTACATGAAAAATTACAAAAATAAAGTAGTCACTTTTCTCTTTTGGGCAGAGACTCTTCTGTCGTCTTCCACACTGACAATGATACCTTTCATATTACATTTCCCAAAAGGGAAATAAACAATAAAATCACCCATAGTTATTGAAATATTTACAAAAAAAGAGAAAGATTTGATTGTTCAAACTAAAATTTAAAAGGGTAAAACCACTAACATTAAGGTCAACAAGCCCCAAAATTAGAGAATTAAAAAAAAAAAAAATCTTGGTATATTTTTGTACTAGCAGTCACAGAAATCGTACAGCAGCATGTGGTGACATTTCAAAGAAAATACGTTTTATTGCAAATATTAAATTTCGGTATTTATCAGTAAAAATTTCCAAAAGGTACATCTGCAGGATAAGGAGCCCAGACTTGTACAAAAAAGCAAAAATGCATTGACAGCTATTAAAACATGACTTCAAAGGCTCTTTTTCTGTGAAAGTGAACTGTAGGATCAGAAGGTGCACGATCCTAGTTTGGCTAATTACTGGATTCATACACTGTTTTTTTTGTAGGATATCTGAATTACTGCTTTGCAGTGTTTCTTAAATTCCAGATGTCATAGTTAGGATCTGCTTCAGAGTTCGGGATGCTCCTTTAAGTGTAGCCACAGCATAATTTATGGGAATGTCTTAAACAACCCTTATTTTGGAACAATTGCTTTCATGTGTGTGTAAGTTTGGAAAAGTGTCAGTGCAAGTGTGCAGGTGTGCTGGTGCTTTTTTGGGAGTCAACAAAAGCACACAGGTGAAAGAAACACTGGCTTATCCCCACAAAGGGGCTTTATATATATATTTTTTTCATCTTGTTGAAAAAGGTGGGGGCAGCCATCTTTAAGTCTCAGGTGGGAGCAACAGAAGGTGATAGAACAGCTCTGATGGATGACCACAAGGAGCTCCAGCTCCATTATGCCAACTGCTAAGTACGAGCATGCAGACTATTTCAGTGCAGTAGAGGAAAGAGGCTCACATATGGGAATATCTTTAACTGAAGTGTGTGTTCCTGAATGTGTGTGCAGGAATTTTGCAACAGCAACGCAGAATAAAACATCTTGAAAACACTTTTTGTCATACCTGACTGTAAGATATATGAATTATTTCCCTCCTGTTAGAGTTTCTCATGAAACTTATATCTACTGTAAGACTTACCTGTCAGAGCCAAAAAATGTATATTTAAGTGGTGTCAAATAATGCCACCTTTGCAGTTGCCATAGTTACTTTCCTCCCATGCATAAAAAAAGTCTCTTCAACATGAATGGTCTTTGGAGACAGGGCTTATGAACATTTTTGAAAAATCAGGAAACTTTTGTGGAGCTCCAGCTCTAACAAAATTACATTATGCATTTATATTGTTATGAGTTTTGTTGCAGGATCTAGTATGCCACTTTTATAGTCTCCTATGTATGGAAACATTACAAACAGCAATAATCCCACTGATACGGCACAAAATAAGTCAACAACTCTACATAGTTTAACATAAAATTGTTGTTTTTTTATACTCGGTTAAACTCAAAACATAAGGATTATTTTACTTTAAGTCTAAAGTCTCTGTCCTCAAGTTCTAGTCTGTTACATGTGGACTATCTTTGCATCTTGAGCAGCTATCCGGAGAATCGAAATATATTTGAAAATTGTGGTTGCTTCATTTGTCAACAAAACTAGACTGTTAAATATCTGAATTTATCTGGTAAACAGTTTATCTAACTAGATCCCAGCTCTATGTTGGCTTCCCGTCTTTTGTTTAAATCCTTTATTAATTAACATAGAATTTATCACAACTCCTAAATTAAACTGTATATTATTATTTACTTGACCTACTTCCCTCTTCAATATAAACAAACAAAAGTTATGATTTAATATGCCTTAACAGGCTAAGATCTTTCAATATTTCCCTTCTATTTTTATTATTTTTGTTTATTGGTTGCACATATGTAGAATAGGAGGCAGATGGGGTCTTTTTGTATCAGTTATTACACTTGATGCTGAATATTATTATCACTATTATGCTGTTTTACATTATGGTCACTGTTTTGATGGCCGTTGCTTGGATTTAGGGCATAAATCTATTGTTTGTATTGATGTACGTGGTGCAGCTGCTATTTTTCTTGGTTTAGTCGTACCATGGCTCTTTGGTTACACCTATTAAAGCATGCGACACCAGCAGGGGAGGGTTGGCTCCGGCAATAGTTGGTGGTTCTCTAGATGTGTGGACGTGATCCTGGGTAATCCACCGGCTGCTCCACTGTGTCTGTGCATGGCTCAAGGCTGGCCCCATACAAAAGAACAGACCTGAAAAGCACCCTAATGAGGCACAGGCTGGAAGAAAAGGCATGTCTCTTTCCATTTCTCTGAGCGACAAGAAAAGAGCAACATAAAAGAATAAAGAACAAGAAAGAAAGATGAAAATAAGCCTCTCAAATCCAGGTTTTTGGCTATGCTGTCTTTTTGAGTTTATCTTTTCGCCATGCATATGTTTTATTATGGTAATGTAATGTTGGATAAAAATAGTCTGAGATAGAAAAGCAACGGCTTTTAGTAGGGAGGAGAGAGAAATAGGAAGGACAGGGAATGGGTGCCCTCTGCCTGTGATATATAATATACATAAAAAAATAAAAGACATGTTATAAGTGTTGCACTGTTATCTACAGTTCACTTTCACTGAAGAGGAGCCTTTGAAGTCACTTTTTAATGTAACTGTCACTGCATTTACTCTTTTTGTTACAAGTCTGGGCTCCTTCCAATGCAAATATACATTCATGAAATCTGTATTTATATTAATAAATACAGTGACATCCGTGAATAACTATATTTATAAAAAAAATCTTTTTTTTTTTCAAATGTTGGTGTATGCTGCTGCATTATTTATGTAACCATTTAAAAAAAAAAAATATATATATATATATATATATATATATATATATGCCCAAGTTTTTTTTTTATAACACACAAATCTGTACTCTTATTTTTGGATTTGCTGACCTCAATCTCACTAGTTTTACATTTCATGTTGAAGAAGTCAAATATTTTTTTCTTGTAAATTCAACATATT
Organism: Oryzias melastigma; assembly: GCF_002922805.2. Classification (NCBI taxonomy): domain Eukaryota; kingdom Metazoa; phylum Chordata; class Actinopteri; order Beloniformes; family Adrianichthyidae; genus Oryzias; species Oryzias melastigma. The sequence continues at coordinate 18,323,095 of NC_050520.1, forward strand.
TGTTAAACTTTGTTTTATAAAAATGAATCTGACCACAAAATATGACATATTTCCACAGTATGACAAAACCCTTGTGTTTAAGATAGAAACATCCAAAAAGGATTAATAGGAACCTTTTGGAATATTTTATTTTGATAATCTCACTTCAAGTCTTGAATTATCTACTTTTAGGACTAAACAGCAGGAAATTGTGTCTCATCAAATATTATAATTTGAAACACTTAGAGTTTTGTAGTTTAATATTAAGTAGAAATCCAAATCATTGATTATCCTGCTCATGTTCAATGCTTGTTATAGTCCCATGTGTTTGGAAAACTCTTAGTCATTATCAGGACCTCTAGAGGTAATTTTATGAAAGCAAACTCCCACACTCGAGCTCTTAAGAACCACCTGATAACTGTTCTCTGAGGCACCAAATGTAGAAGATCAGAGGGAGACTTCATATCAGAACTTCAGGAAACTTCAAAGCAGTTTGTCTTTCAGCTTTCTGTGATGTTGATTCCACTGCTCACCTCCACTGCCTCAAAGGCAGACGAGACGGATGGAGTCATGAGGGTCTGGACGAAACAATACACACTGAAGTTTGATTCAGTCCACAAAAAACATATAAGTTGAAAACATTTAAAGCTTAAATTAGTCTTTAAGCAACTTATAATTAAAATAGTTTGATGGATGGAAATAAAATACAGAGAAAACACTTTTTTTTCCTTTTTTTTTTTGGTTAAACATTGTAGTTGACTTTGTCTATTAAATAAATTCAGGTGAGATCTTGCATGGAGCCTGGGGGGAGATTTAAAGAGATCTCTTCCTGTTTCTAATAATTGCTCCAACAGTTAATCTTTACTCACTGAGCTGATTGCATATTTTTAAAGCTATTTTAATAATTTTATTTAATGATTTATTAATTGTTTTAATTTTGTTTAATTTTATTGTGTTTTTGCTATGATGAATTTCTTTTCTTTTCTGCTCTACTCTACTTGTAGATTAGATCATCTCTGTTAAGGTATACAATCTTGTTCTTGGTGTGCTTCGACAGCTCTTTGGTCATAGTCATGGCGGAGAGGTTGCAGTCTGACTGTTTATGGGTATCTTTCAAACAAATAACCAGTTCAAAAAGGTGCCCTTAATACAGGTAACAAGGAGGATAGAAAGCAAATACTTTTGCCTTACTTTATATATTTGATTTAAAATATCACAAAGTTCTGCGTAGAAATAAAAACATTTTATTAAAAATGTTTCAGATTTTTTAAGGTAGTTAGGTGTCCATTATCAGAGCCTGTATTAGAACCACAATGTTGTAGATTGGGTCATGCCACACTATATATTTTAGAATGGCTGTGTTAGATAAATTACATGTCATGTATAACAAAATATTTTTAAGTCTGATGAACTGTTGTAGGTTTTTTTCCCAATCATAAATGTCAAACAAAAATTGCAATTTGAAAAAGATGTATTTTAAGCACAAAACTGACTCTCAAACAATTAGAAATTAAATTACTTGTATCCAACACAGCATTAAGAAAAGATAGGGAGAGAAGGAGAAGGTGTATGAAGAAAACTGAACTGAGACTGCACCAACTTTTCCTTTTATCACACCTGGTAGTTCCACCTGCACCCCCTCTAGAAAACTCCTGTCTTCTGCTGATACAGCTCAGGTTAGATGCTGCAAAGCTGACAGATGTGTATTATTCATCAGGCTGGGAGGTGGCTCTCTCTGCCCATGTTCATTCAGTCAGGTCTGTATTTTGCTTTGAAAGTTGTTTTTTGTGCTTTTACTCATTTGTGTGTATTTATCTCAACACTTGGAACATCCCATGTGCATGTGCTCTTTACTTTTTTTTTTTTTTTAGAAAACTTGGTAAAAGAGTGATATTAACAAAAGCTTTTTGTGAACTTCACTTCTGTTTATTTAATGTTTATTAATTTCTCTAGAAATGTGTTTGTAAAAACATATTATGTTTCTAACAGTTTCTATAAATCACTAAAATTGAAGCGAGGATTTGTGAAACTCTCCCATCATGTATTGCCTTAGCGAAGACACTTTCGTGGTAGACCTTCATTTTTTATTATTTTTGCCTCAGGACTTGAATTATTTAGTTGGGTCCATTTAGTTCAGATACTGTGTCAGCTCTTCACAGAAGACCACTGGGCTACTTTGACGTGTGACATTAAGAACTTGTGTTTATTCTGCACTTGAGGGTAATGGACAGGAAAGGGCAAGATCAAGGAAGAAGCAGATGCTCTGCAGGAGTGAAAGAAGGAATACTTTTTGGATACTTGATTGGTTTCTGCAGTTGCTTCAATGGGTGTGAAGCACTATGGCTGCAATCTCCTTTACAAACGCAGCTTTAATGTGTATAGTGCTCAAAATATAATTGTTAGGGTTACAAGAAGTAAACTTTTCTGTCTTTAAATGTGTCTAGGATGGAGCAACGTCCTGTGGACATACAGATAACTCACTTTACTCCTCTTTTTGGAAATATTTGAGGCCACAAAGACACAATGAATATTACTCTGCTTTCACCAAATAAGCTAAAAACTTACCGTTACTGACATTTATAATAGGTTACTTATATATTTGTTTGTATTTATTTATTTTCCAATTGTCATTCCTTATAAATACATTTGAGTTAGGCTATTAATCATTTTATTTAGGGGAAAAGCAATATGTCAGTGATGCAGACTGAGAGTCAAATTCTTCTAAAAGTTTGCTACACTTTGCCGATATCACAAGATGCTCTTTACTTTATTTTTCTGTTATTAAATTGTGTTTTTAACATGTAATTTGTAGTATTTTTCCCTTAATGGAGGACATATGTGATGAAAATTAAGATTCAACCCGCATTTCTGAGCATTGCTTTAGTCAAATTGAGATGAATCAGGACCAGACGAAAACATTTTATTTGAAAAAGAATACAAACTACAATCAGCAGACTACAAGCTTCCTGCTCTGCTCCATTCCGATACATCTACTTGAAAACAAATAGATCCATGAACGTCTTTCCTTGTCTGGCTCAAAACTAAATGACTGGATAGCTCCAACAGTGCTCGCCATTTTTGTTGCACCTCTAATATTCGATTGAGGTTGTAAACTAGTGGGAAAAAAAGAGATTATGGGAAACACAGGCTTACACCACAACTTAGAGGTGAATTTCCAATAAGCTACTGCTGCTTTTTTTAACTTAGAATGACATAATCATAATTAAAATATTACTGGAAACAATTTTACTATAGACCAAATATGACTTCAAATGTAACCCTTTTTTAAAGATCTGTTTTAAGAAAGGGTATTTGAGTTAAAGATTACCATAGAGTTAAAAAAAAAACCCCGTAGTACTTTTGTTTTGGAAAAAAAAGGACAAAAAATGGACAATTCGTCTATCTATAACTTTATTACGTATTTCATTGTGAAATTCCTGGCTGTTAAATAAAGGCTGAAACATCTCCCAGCTGCCCCGGTTGTAGCACTGCCATAGCCAAAGTCTGAAGTTCAAGCTCCTTTTTAGGTGAATATAATTCATTAGGGCTTACAGAAGTGTCCTTCATTTGCATCTTTTTTTGTTCTTTTGCATCAGGTTGTCTGTCACTGCCCTGTAATCATTTGTCCCTTGACTCTTGCCCTTAGTGTTATCCTCCCTGCAGCTTCTTTGTAAATAATGAGAGGCAAGTGTAGAGATGACCTTCAGAGTGACCCTACTCCAGATAATCAGACAAAATGATTTGCCCTTTCTCTAAGATGGCTCATACTAGTTGAATACCAAATAGAAAGCGCCTGCTTGTTAGTCGTTGGGACATATTGTGTGTTTTTTTTTTTTTGAGTTTCCTTAGAGTGTCTGTCCTCGGGCTTTCTGAAGCTGCTCAGCAACCAGCCTATCAGCCTCACCCTCTCGTCCTCCCCGCAGTCTTCATCCTCCATCACTTCGCCCCCTCTCTCCTTGTCATCACAAGCCGTCTGCTTCTTAATCCAATTATTCCTTTAAGCTGATACGCTCTGAAACTCACCACAAACTCTTAGGTCGACGCCCCTGTGCATCACATCCACACTTCTGGGCACACACACACACACACACACACATAATGACGAGCCCCTCTTCACATCCATGTTAGCAGAGTTCTCCTGCAGTGTCACTTCAGAAATGTTCCACAGATTAAGTGGAAAACCTTGTAAAAACCTAGAAAGTGAACGATATTAAACATAGGAGTAAACTTTTGTGATTTGTTCGTTCATGTTAATATTCCTTCTCCTGTTAGAGTTTATTTTCAGGTGTCCTAACAGCAACTATGACCAATGCTGTCACTGTCTGATTCACTGCAACCTTGAGGTGACTCTGTTTATTTCTGCATGTGATTTTAATCTATTTCTCTGCTGTATGACACCGAGCATATGTTGTTAGAAGTTCCTACTCTTTATATCTGTGTTTTTCTCTTTTAAATCAAATTAGGGGATATAATTTTTTAAGCAAATCTGCTTTTTCTTATCTGGGATCTCATTAAAATTCTGTGTTATTCGAGTTTTAGGTTCTATAAGGAGTTTGGGACTAAACTTAGAATTTGTGTTGTGTTTATATTAAATAAAAAAATCCTAATTGCAACTCTTAGAATTGTTGCAATAATTTCTTACTTTACTTCCACCGTGGTCCTTAATTCCCTCAACAGTTTAAGTGTCAACAGCTGAAATGTTAAACGGTCAATCTTATGGCTGTTCGCATCAACGCTTTTCAATAACACAACACATCCTGCAAAATCCCTGCATACAGTAAACGGTTAAGGTGTCACATTCCTGGTGACAGGGTCGTTAGTTCTGCAACGTTCACACTTTTGCAAATCTTGACTAGAATTTTTGCCGCAAAGGGCTAGCGAGCGTCACAAAAGGAGCTGCGTTTGGTTGTTTTTGCTGCTGACGCGACAGCAGTCCAGAGTAACAGATGGGGCTTGTTGAGTGTGTGTGTTAGCATGTGTGTTTCAGGGTGACCTGGTGTAGCGCTGGCAGCAGCATGTGTCTGAGCAGTCTCTGCAGCTTTCCTGTTTTGATGAGGAATTGGGAGATGCAGAAGGTGAATTCCGTTGTGTTGAATTTAATGGTGTTGCACCAAGGTCGCTTTTCTGTTCTAAATGCAGCAATCTTGTTGTCATTTATCCAAACATTTGTCTACAATTACATAAATCAATGACATGTTTGCTTGGATGTTAGGGAAATGTTGTTTTACTTATTTTTATTCTTCAGGGGATTTCACTCACTAGCTTGTTAATGAACATGAAATCATTTGTAGTGTTTTTGAAGGTTGTCAATAAAGATGTGTACATTTAAATTTATTCATATATTGTAGCTGAATTTCAGCAATTTTATCCTCTTTTGATCAAAGCAAATATTTAGAAAACCCAAGCGTGATCTTAATGGGTTTTAATGGAGTTTGGCTCATTTGAAGTTTTAGATTTCTGAATCTGAGCATTTTCTGACTCTTATTTTCTCATCTTGTTTCTTTGCATTGTAAATATTTCCTATTGACTTTAAAATTTTTCTTTTTTTTTTTTTTTGCTATAAGTTGACACAAAATATACTGATTTAAACATGCGGCTGAAACATCACCGGTCTGTTATTTCTTGTAGTTTTGATTGTGGATTTGTGCTTTATACTGTAATGCAGACATGTGATTGCACGTTGCTGTACAAGAGTTTCATGAACTGCATTAAACTGTGTGTCTGGATATCACTGGAACAAGTGTCCCATTAAGAACCATGTCTAACTGTAGTGCAGACGTTGCATCTTTCTTCAGCAGCACAAGAGAGCTGTGTGAGCTGCAAACCATCAACTTCAGGTCTTACTCCATTACCGTCACTGTGATGTCCTCGCATCCTTTCTCACTGTACTCAATCCACCCATCCTAACCTCACCTGTTTCCCAAAGAATGTTCTTTTTGTTTGTCCTTGAGGAGATGACGTTGAGTTAATGTGCGACTGGAGTGGGTGGGGAAGGGTGGGACGGTTCCTCTTCCAGCTTCCTTACTTCCTCCTTGTTTTCTCTCAAGCAAATGTTCTGACTCTTTTTCCTTTTCTTGCCACTGTTTCAGCCCGCTCTGCTGCTCTTCTCTCCCTCCTTTGCCTTCTATCCTCTGTTCTCTCTGTCCAACGCTGCTTCTGATTGTTGCGATTAACTGGGCTCTGTTTTTATGTCGTATGTCCTTTTAGGCCCACGCTGTGCATCGCTGGCTAATCGATCAGGACAGTAGTGTGAGCTCTGAGATGCCGGATGGCCAAGGAGTATGGCACTATGATGATGAAGTAAATATCTGCAACACGTATCTCTGGATTTTCTTATCACTTTATCTCTATGTTTTTTATATATTATATATTTATTATCATCTTCTACCTGTCACTTGAATTTTGTTGTTGTTCTGCTGTTGTTGTTGTTTTAATCTTTCTTAATTTTTGTTGTGTGCTGCTCCTGTTATCATAGTTCTGGTTTATTTGATTTACTAGTGTTGCTGTTGTGCTGTGAGCTGACTCAGTCAGGTGTCGTGGGATCAGGCTGGACTTTTTTAATTTGTTCCTGTCCTTGCTTGACATATTATACTAACTTGCTAAGTTAAGACTTTTTTGTTTTGCGTCTTTTTACGTTTTTTTTTTTTTTCCACTTTCACCTATTTACACAACTGTGTATTTGTATCTATAAAACTATCAATATCGGTGTCTGTGATTTTTCTCAAACGAGGCAGCATATTACACAAAAAGAGTCCACAGGGAAAATATTTTAAAGTTTTGATAGAATTTACCTATAACTGATGTTCTGTAGTTTAGCCATAATATAACAGATTACTGTAGTGATAACAGAGTACAGCTCAAGTATTTTTCCTGTGGGTTCTTCTGATTTCTAAAATATGCTTGTGTCCATCAGTGTTTGTGTTGGAGGTGTTCAAAAACTGTGTGTGTGTTTGGATTGTTGTTCTTGTTTTTATATCATAATGGGAACCCAAAGCTGAAGCCAACTCAATTAAGTTTAAGTTTGTGGAACTAAAAGAGTCCTTTAAAGAGTAAGAGTTGCAGTTAGTCATTCAGCTCTTATAGTTACTGTAAGGGGTTTGGGAATGCAGTGTCAATTGAAAGTCCCCATGGGTATATAGAAACAAAGAAGTGTGTGTTTTTCTGAGTAAAAGAGTGTGTGAGACGGATGTGAAATGTGGAGGGATGTGGGAAATGAATGATTTCGTGTGTTCCTGTGTGTTTACGTGCATTCTTTGTTTCCGTCTTTGCATGGCTTGAGTATCAATATATGTATATTAGCCTTGAGCATGACTTGAATGCCCGTCTGTATTTTCCCTGTCTTGTGTCGGTGTTTCAGTCAGTGACCCAGTGGTGGTGTCGATGTTGTCTGTTTTCGCCCCGTGCCTTTGATGTGTTGTGTATTGTGGCTGTGTGTGTTTTCTTGTGACACTTTGTCATGTGCTGTGCCTGTGTCTTGTCTGTTTTCTCCTCCTAAACAGTCTGGGATCCGTTTGTCAAAAGCTTCATTGCTTCTGTCTAATAGATGATCTTGAATCCATCTTCATTTGGTTGGAGAAAAGATCATCTAAGTGCAATGAGGCTGATGGGAAACGGGTTCCAGACGACTCTTGTCCCTGATGGTTTCCCTTCTGATCCTGGCTCCCCCCCCTTGCTCCCATATTAAGCCTAAAGCTATTCTCCTGATCTCCATATTGCTCCCAATTACCCTGGAGCACAATTGGCATCTCCTTTACTTCTTTACTGAATCCAAGCCATTTTCAGCTCAACTAAGTAACCCAAGTGCACAATTTGGACCTCAAAAACAAATGGCTAAAAGAAGATGAAGTGAGCACATTTAAAAGAGAATGACGTGAAAAAGGCATGTGAGTAACTGCATAAACCAAAATAAAAGCAGCTTGACATATAACAATATGGAGTCTTTCCCTTGGTGATGCTCTTGAATGAAAATGCACTGAGCAGTTGTTTTTGTTTGTGTTTATTTTGGGCATTTGGTTTGAATGGATGCAAATATAGGATTTGTACTTGTTACTTTCTGCCAAAAAAAACCCTGAAACTTTTAATATAATTCAGGATGATGCCATAATTCTTAAACCTGTATTCACTAAGTTTTTTCCTTATTTTGGAAAAACCGATGCAGCACAGATCTAAAAGCAGGAACCAACTTTCATATCATCATGTGTTGCGAAACCTGCTACAGAAATATCCACCTGTCCAAATTACCCACCACCTAGTGGGATCGTTTTTAAAGTTTCTCTGAGGGAATATCTTTAAGGTCAGGTTAAATGACCCTGAACAGTTTCTAATATGCAATCAAAATGATGACAAGGTCTCTTGAGCATGTGCTGTAATTGACTAGCTTGGAGCGAGAACAAACATCTGTCCTCAACAAACACAACAGCAGAAGGAGCATAACGAAATAGAATTTTGGCTCTCTTTCTCTCCCTATCGTCTGCAGATCTTTCTTTCCTTTTTTAAGCATAAAAACAAAACGGACAACTTGCTTTCATCTGTTTATCTAATGTTTAATAGTAAAACCTCACAAAACATGCATGAATTTGTGAAAAATGTGAGCTGAATAGTCAGGATTTAATATTATTCCATATTTCAAACCCAGTTCGCTCTGAGACTGATCATCTGTTATAGTGGGCAAAAGGATTCAATGATATATTTCAAATTTAGTAATTTAATAATGATTCAATTAGTGATTTCTTGATAAAAATTTGTAGCCGTCATTTTGGAGTCTTTTGATTTTGAGTCCCGAAAATTGAATAATGAACACATTTACTAAAAAAAATCCAGATTGTCTTTGTTTTTTTATTTTATTAACCCTCTTTTATCATTTAACACTCAACTGGTGCACTTTTAATAAATACCTTGAACAATCAAGTTAAAATGCTGCATCAGCTAGAAAAATATTTAACTATTAACTAGTAAAAACAGGTGATGGTTATGCAAGAAAGCTTTAGTGTCTTCTAAACTTTTGAACACGTAAATCATATATCCTTTAAAATGTAGTAATAATTAAAAATCACTTTCTTTTAAATTCTTTGTTGTAGCAAGAATATGATGAGTATCATCACTAGCCTATATCAGTCCATCTATTTGTTAGCAGTTGAGAGATTATAAATTCTTTTTTTTAGTCACTTGTCGCAGAGCTTCCACTTTGTAGACGGTCCCTTGGCAGCCGTCTCACTACTTTATCTACGGTGGCGGCACGGAGAAAGACATTCTTATAAAAAGAAGCAAAACAATCTTTTTTCTTTGCAATGTCTTTACATTTGCTGTCAGCGTAAAACATTTATTAAAAGAGTATTAAACCCAGAAGTCTGAATCTATGAATATCTTGCTAACTTTAACGAACTGTTTTTATATGGTTCAAACTGCTGCCGTATTCTGCTAAAATTTGCAATCCATTCATGATTTGCAGACTTCAGGTACAGTATTTATTTGCAATAATAAGCTTGAAATATACAGTGCCGATCATAATACCGATAGAATAAAAATATCCGATGCCTGATCGGGATACAACATCTGATTCAGAGTCGGATTTCAAATCACGTGATCAGATCTCTACTTTTAATAGTTTTAAAGTCTGGTAAGTAGAAAACAAATACTAAGTCAGAGCTACATTTTAGGTTAAGTGCTGAAAAAAACAAAAAAAAACCTCACACCTGAAACAAAGGAATAGCTTAAGCAACACAACAAAGTGGTCGCACCCCTCCAAACTTCCCATGTTCCACTACAATCCTGAACAAGCCTTATGCATTGAAGCCCCACCCTGCTTTCCACAGGACTCAAAGGACCTGCTGACAATAGCACACCCTAGCATGCCTCATCCTCTTCGCCTCCATCAATAGCTGGTCGGCCTGGAGAATATCCCTTATCATCCCAAAGCTCTAATTACCCCTCAGTGAGTCCTCTGAGACAGATGCTCGGGGAGCCAAGCCCCATTCGTCACAGTGCGGCTGCATGCTAGACTCAATTTGAAAGAAAAAAGCAAACTGTCACACTCTGCTCCGTCACATAAATTCTCCTCTGTCTCAGTTTGTCTTTTCCAGCTGCTCCTCAGCCAACTGTAGATGCGGACGGCATTAAGAAGCCCATTCATATCCAACCACCAGCAGTTGGCTGTAATTTGTTTTGGCTGAGGGGGGGCAAAGACCAATTTACATGTAAAAGGCCATGGCGTATTCAAATATTGTAACTCTCATTTTTATCCAAGGGTTATTGACACCAGCTTCACAGCACTCAGATTAAAGGTTTATTGCTGTTGTACAAGACTGCAGAAGTCTTGTAATACTGTCTCAGTTGGCCTCATACCAACTTTTAGAAGAAGACACAGAACCGGCCTTCTCTTTCTCTTGTTGACCTGTTAGAGGATCCATTGAGTCGCAAAACTGTGAAATACCTCCAGCCTAGATAGAAAAACGTTGACAGGAACCACTTTGAGTAACTTTAAGATAACCATCTTTTCTCATTTTGCCTAAATAAAAATCAAAGCTGAAATCAATTTTGAATTTGACAGTTCATAAAAGTTTTGCAGTACAATATCCCCTCCTTTATTGTGGGGGTTGTTCACACTTTTCTGTCTTGTTTAAAATCTCAAAGTTCCAACATTCTTAGAGAAATAAATCCAGTATGATGCAATGACAACAAATGTACGCACATATATGAAAATGTATATAAACTTTACTAGCTGAATGCATGCAGGAGACAGAAGATATTCATTTAGTGGAGCCGATTATTAAAATAATTGTGCATTTTGTGGTACAAGTACCAAATTTGGCATGAATGCACCTCCTTTTTCGGAAAATCCAAGACTTTAAAATATATATAATGCATATATATTATACATGTAGCCTAATTATATTCCGTAGGTACTTCTCAAGTTTGAGGACTGCCTTGTTGCTAAAGATTATATTGTTGATACTGAGGGAAATATTACTGTAACAACTGAGTGTATGGCCGCCATATTTACAAATGGCCGCCATTTTGGATTTTCCTTGTGACTAATGTGCTTTTCTGAAAGAGGGGATCCTAAAGTACATCCATGCCAAATTTGGTGCTTGCACCACAAAATGCGTGATATGTCTGAAACATCAGCCCAACTGGCTCTGGTAACTGACAAGGTCCACAAACAATCAATGTGCAAAATTGCAGTGACAAAAATGGGCGAGACTATGAAGGTGAACCGCAATAGAGCGAGGGAACACTTAATAAGTTTATGGGGCTCCATTCAATAAAAACTTCCAAATGCAACAGTCGCCAATGTCTGTTCTCTATGATAAAAACTAGACTTTGAGGGTTTTTCATTTCTACTGTACTAATTAATCGTAATCCGTTCATTTAACGCTTAAGGCTATCAGGTTTTAAAGAGTTTATTTCAGGGTTGTTTAAACGCAAATTTGATTACAATTCATATGTGTAATCTCTACAATGGTGACTCAATTGTTCTGAGACACTTGTTTTATATTTGTGCAATGTAAATCTTAAGTAGCTCAAATATGAATGAATGTTTTTATATATAAAAAAAAAAAAACCTGCAAAAATGAATGTGCATGTATGCGTGCATGTGCATGTGTTCTTAAATGACTGCGCAGAATGCATGGTAAAGATGGAAGTATCTTCCAAAAGAGAGTGTTTATCAAACTTTAACAAAAACTGTAAAAGCCACCACTCCAATGAACAATTTTAAGATCTCAAGTGTATTTAAAACACTCTCCAATCTTTTAAAACATCTTGCTGCACAGTGAAGGCATCATTGGTGAATTGTTTGAAAATATAAAAATCTTTTTTTTAATAACTTTAAAGTGGAATCCTTATTTTTATCAGCCACAAAGAAATAACTGCTTCCATGAACTGATGAGGTTTATAGCACAGGAGTAACTAAACTTCCTCCATTTAAGTGAGATTATAGGAAGTGGTTAGTAATTCAAATGCAACGTTTTTTTCTTCGATTGAACAACAATGTTTTGGGTTAAAGACTGTAGACATAGGTATATTCAAATTTCAAATTATTTGATCACAGTTTTCTCTTTTATTGTTCATAGGAATGTCATTGAAAATATGAAAATCATTCTATTTAATAAAGTAAATTGTTGCCTTTCAACTGATGCTCTGCATCTTAAATTATCGTAGAAAAGGGTACTGGAATTCTAAAAGTTGCTTTGTGTGAAATAACAAAAAAAAAGGATTTTGACAAAGTCTTAACTTATACATTGGTATGTTGAAGAATAAAGTACAGTAAAAGTTTAAGGTATCTAAATTCATACCTCGGTGTATTGCATTACATTTTGTTAACGATGACTGATCAGAATTTCTCTAACATTTTTATCTGAATTATACTTCTGTGGTCATTATTCAGATCTTTTTTCAATTAAAAAATTAACTTATTTTATACTAACAACTAGTCTTAACCACTTTAAAGTTAGCGGTCGCTTCTTCACAGGGTCAGAGTGCATGATCTTATTCCGTTTGTAAATACTGCTGCCTGAAGCGTATGCCTGCACATGGAAAGTTTCTGCATAAGTTTGCTGGATGCGAATGATGTGCGTTGTGTGTCTGTGCTCGCCTCATTGGAGGTGAACGTGTGCGTGAAGTGAGTGGACCCAGGAGCATTTGTGAGTGTGGATATTTAAGTGTTTAAGGCTGCAATCAGTAGTCAGAGTAGTTCTTAAAAAGTTCTTAGACTGTACTCACCGTGATTGATTAGAGTGTCTTCTATAATTACTTGTAGGTAATATTTATTAAATAGTCAGTCTCGCATTAGCAGGGAGTGAAGCATCTGTCCCCTGAGATATTAATTGTTAAAGTAGGAAGCAGCATAGTGGATGCATCAACTGTATGCATTTGTTAATTGGTAGTCATGGTGGAGGATGCTACCCTACAACACCAGCAGAAGAAAGACAAGATCCTGTCCACACTTCCAGGGTTTTTCTGATTCGCCTAAATTACAGCTCAACGTTTATTGTAGTTATTGTTTGTCGTCTATGGATATAAGGCATTTGCCCTTCTTCATGCCCTACTCTGTACTTATTTTTATCCATCATCTTCTTCTTAGTGTTTATTCTGAATCAAGGCAAGAACAAATAAAAAGTTATAAAAGACCCACTCCAATGCAAATCATCTTTTTTGTGTTTTTAACATGTTCTGTATTAAATAATTTCCGGTTAAAACTGCATTTCTGATTATTTCTGAATTCAAATCATGTTGGATCAGAAAACTGGATGCTTGAAAATGCTTAGACTAATGACGTTGCTACGGAAATAGGGGTGCCAAAGTCTCCTCTCCCCTTGTGCGCACCATCGTCTGCTCATTATGATTATGATATGATTATGAGCGTTCTACACTTGTGCTGTAGTGAATTGGCTAATGTTAGCTTGAGGCTAAAAACTCACGCAAACAAATCTCTCAGCGACGAGGAGGGGGCGGGGTTGGTCTGCGCCAACAGTCCCGCCCACAAACCAGGCAAGAGCTACTGCCGCTGTGCATAAAATATGTTTAAAAAAACAGCAACAATTTTTTGGCTAAAAACAGCATAATCATAATACAAAAGTCCCTGGAAACAATTTTGCAATACAAGAAATTATGATTGGAGTGGGACTTTAAGAACACACAATCAGAGGAAACTTTGTTGCTTAACCCTGTCAGGGTAGGTGTTGCAGATTTGCAACAGCTAAATGCTAACAACCCATTACTACCCCATATGATCATTTTCCCCAAATGTCATATTTTTTCTGTTGCTAAAACCTAATTTGGCCCCGAGAATGTAGTGATCCCTTATCATAGCAAATGACATTAATTTTTTGTCATCACTTTTTTCCTATATTATAAATGCAATAATTTTTGAATTAATGGTTAAACATATACACATTTGTGGGAAAACATTTTTTTTTTTCTGGGATAATTCTGGAATATAAATTGAACTCGGGTAACATGTTTTACCTTAAATGGGATCATATAATTTCTTTCCCCCTCCCCATTTTTATTAATTTTTTTACCAATGCACTGTTTTAAAATGTTGTCCTAAATATCCCGAATCTCTGGGAATGTGACTGGATCAATAAAATGCTGGATGCTGTTAAAGAGAACAGAAAAATGGTGTCAGAAGTTAAGATGGGGACACCTGAGGGATTGTAATCAGTCATCTGCAAAAACCCAAATTTGAGTAAGGTCATGTAAGTGTGGCACAGTTCCACTCATAGGAGGGAGTATATCTCAAATTGTTGAAGACCAATCTGCATGTATCTTACTCACCCATCCATTCGTTAGAATGACCACCATAATTTTTAATCCTAAGCATAGATGTACACTGTGATTGATGGAGCCATGAGCTCCTCATCCTTTTGCAATTTGAATATGATCATTTCAAGACAGTAAATTAGTTCTGAATATTGAAGCAAGTCTTGACCTACTTCATCTCTGTGACTGATAACCAAACTGATTCAATCGTGGTTTCAAGCAAACCCAGATGTGTGGAAACAGATGCAACTTTTTCTATTAAATAATAGAGGCTGTGTTGTTTATGTGCTTTGATATTATGCACAAATGAGGGGAAAAAGAACAAGTGGTGAAGAGGATTCTCATCACAAGGATGCTATTTCCTGCCCCTCTCAAATCTCTTTACACTGGATTTTCATTTCTCTTTGTTTCCAACTTGTGAAGATAAATGGGAGCCCGGCCGTGCTCTGACGCACTGCTGCTGTAGTCCTCTATTGCCGTCATCTTTCTTCTTCTTCTCCCTCTTAACTGGTGTTTTTCTAACTCCCTGTTTTTCCTTTACAGGTCACTGTCTTTGTGGAGTGTGTACATGCATTCAGACACTTGTGTGCTTCTGCTTTTGCTACATAACATTAAATTTATCTGTAGAGTTAAGACATTTTTATATTAATCACTTCTGTAGTGGTTCAGAGAACAGGCCACCTCAGTGCAGCTCAGAAAGAGGAGCTGAAAATGTAGATAAGGCATTAAACATGTTTTTAAGGTGTGTATTTATGTTTCAAAGAGGTCTGTGTCGGCTGCAGCCATGGACACTTTTTGAAACTCTATCAAGCTATTGCTGCATTATGTTATTTAGAAATGAGAAAGATTTTAGGAAGCACACTCTTTAACTTAACTAGTTCTTAGTACCTGCTTATGTGCAAGTTTAAATGCAACTGTAAGATTGTTTTAGATCCTGAAAGAAAGTGATCAGATGATAATATATATCATATTATATGCATGTTATAAATGTTATAAATGTATTCAGAGAACACATGTGAACTGCAGGACATGGACCAGAACGTGCAGCACGCGTGGGTTTAGCCTTAGCCTTTTATTTAGCCTGACACAGGGTGCAGAGAGGGCACGTCTGTCTCAAACTTAAATCAACCCTGACACAAAAAATGAGGATTTACTTGATTATAGCATGAAAATGGACAGAACAGCTAACTCTGATGTTAGATAAATGTTCTGGTTTCTTAAGAAAATATAGAAAAATGTAAAGATAAATTCCAGATTCACAGTTTTTTTATTCTTCCTATGAAGTATGTCAAGTCTAATAATGAAAATTGTTTAAATGTGAAATATATTTTTGCTTTTGTTGTATGATCATTCATTCATCATTACAAAATAAAACTGTTAGTTTGGTTTTAACTCATTAAGAAGTTATATGTTAGGGGTCATGTATAATGTAATACTAAGAGTAAACTTTGGAGAGCTGTCAAACTTTTGTTTTTGAAAGAAATGCATTGGGGTTTGGTACCAATTACCATAGTAACGGAGAAAAAGCGGAAAAGTCTGGCTTTTTTTTTACTGCCATTTAAGGTTGTGAAAGAGTCTTTGTTAACCCATTTTTTGGAGCCTAATTTTGAACTGTTACTGAAAACCAAATGTTTAAACACTTAAGCACAAATTTCAACCAGTTTTTCAGAAAATCTGGAAATATCTATCATGAAATGGTAGCTTTTCTCAAATCATAGTCCCTTAAAGTCTCATAAAAAAGTGGAATTTACAATGTTTAACCCTTTCAAAATAAAACTCGGATTACATTCTTTTCTGAAGGTTTGCAATTGGCTGAACAGGGTTGCTCTCCTCAGAATAGTCCGGATTATGTTTATGCTATTGATTGAGTTTGTTTTCTTTAAAGGCCACGGGATCATTTGTCATGTCTTCGTGGGCATTAGTGTCTGTCGTCTGTCCTCATTTTTCTCACTGGAGCTTTCGTCACCATCTAAACTGGATTCTGTGGACAGGACTGGGCTCCCACGTGATATTTTCGCCGAGGTCACGGTCCAGTGGTACTGACTAGTGTATAGCTTTTGCCGTGCACCCTCCTTCCTTCCCTGCTCCGAGTAGCATTTATCTCTCTGCGTGGTTTTGGCAGCGATGTGCTTTTCCCAGCGTTCAGCCAGGAGAGGCAGAGAGGAGGGGAGCGGGGCCCTTTCAAGTGAGGAATGACGGACGCTTTATTAAAAGAGGCAGGGCCTTTTGAGAGGCTGGCCCCTCCATGCTAGCCCCCCCCCATACCCCATGTGTCTGGCCCCATTGTCACTGGGCGGTGGCAGCCCCCCCCCACCATCCCCTTCTCTCACACACCCACACACCACCTCCACCGGGCGCTTTGTCACTGTAAGTCACCTCACAATCTGAAGAGACCCACTTTTAAAAAAAACACACCGATTTGCCACAGTAACTCTTTACCATTCTGGTACTGCTGGGTCTGTGGGAGGAGGAAAAAACCAGAAAGAAACGAAATTGTCTGCCTGTCACAAAATATACAGCAGACGCACAGATGGGCGTGACGTTCAGCCAGAAGGGACAGGAGAAAGAAGGAGAAATGAGGGTTACTAGGAATGGAGAGAAGCAGCAAAAGTGAACATTAAGAAAAATCTGAAGATGAGCAACAGGCGGGAAGATTCAAAGCAGATAATAACAACGAGAAGAACCAGAAAAGTTGCCTCAAGTTGCACCAGGATGTGGTCAGGAACCCCGCCGGGACAGTGCGGGGTGCCCGTTTGTTTTTAGCTGTGTGTGAAATGTGTGTCTTTAGATACAGGCAGCATTCCTCCAGAGATAAACCCATGGGCCCCCATCCACCGAGCCCCCACCCTCCTCAGGCGCTCCCCCCCTACCCAGCTTACTCAAGTGTGCGAGTCCGAGCCGTGCGTGTGTGTGTTTATGGTGGTTGGGGTCTGCTTGCCCTGCACCGTAGCACTTGCAGGGGGCAACAGAAAAGAGAAACACAAAACATAAGAAAGGGAGAACGGACGGGCCGGCAGGCATGCCAGTCAAGACCGTCACTTTTGGAGTAAGTAACTTTCTTCCTGCTGCTGCAGCCTGACTGCACAGTCGTCCTGTCACTTTCTATATACTTTGTCCTGATTCATTTCTTTTTACTTCTCGTCATATTGGTCGTTTAGTCCAGTTTTAACCTCTGATGCACCTGCCATCTTCATTCATGGGAATTACAGTTTGATTTATTTTACATTTAGAGCTGCATATGACATATTCATCTACAATCATGTTTTTTTTTTATAAATTCTGTTTTCATCACGTGTTTGTTGAAACTCTTCTGGAGATTGCTTCCTGACTTTCTCGACTTGTTCTTACTCTTGATCCTGACTTTGATCTTCAGGTTGTGTATTTGGCTGTAAAATGCACAGATGAAAGTTGTGTGATTAATGGCACAAAGATGAACTTTACTTGAAGATCTAATGAGGAGATAGTGTTAGAAAATGCAGCTCGCCTTTGGCAGATCCTCCCACAGCAGCTTCAGAGTGAGTCTCGGTTGCTAGGGAGGATCTCTGAGAGTTGTGGTGCATGTGAGCGGATAATAAACAAGGAGATGTCTATCACGATGTAGTTCAGTCCTTAATCTCATTTTGCCTTCATTTGTTTCTCTGTTTGAAAACCACCATGGAGGATGTTAGACAGAAGTAGCAAGTAAATGAGAGGTCAATAATCTTATTAGTAGATCAGTTAATCAGTCTTAAATTAACATTGGTTTACATGTTCATATGCTGTCTCTACAAAGTTGTAGTCGGGAATCAGAAGAGATGTTTTGCTACTGATGGTGATGTAACTCACCAAAATGATCTAATGATAAGTCAATGTGTTCAAGAGGATCTACAAGTTCTCCTGTTTGAAAGGATTCATTGTTATTTCATTACATTTATTGATTTATATGAAAAGTAAATGGAACTTTGGTTGTGAAAGAACAGACGTGCTGGTCAGATTGTAGGATGTTTTGTCTTGGATGTCAGTCGTTCTTCTCCAGGGATGAACTGAATGACAGATAGAGGAAGGTAAAAATAAAAAACGGGAATTAGGATTAAGTCGTACTCTCTGCATTAAAAAAATGCAGTAATGCATGCTGGAATTACTGCCTTCTTTTTTCATTTGAAAAAAAAAGATGTTTTAATTAAATGGAAATTATTTTTTCATTAAAAATCTTAAAAAAAAAAAAAAGAAAATATAAAGCAAAACAGAATGAATGTTATTATCATGGATAGTCTTTCTTAGGATGGATGAAAAAGAAAAGGCCAAAAACTTTAAATATGATGGGGAAGTTTGGGTTTAAAAAACATGAATGACTTCTAAAGTAGTTCTAGAATGGCCTACAAATTCTTAAAAACGTAACAATTAGTTGACTCTTTGAATGACTTTATTCAGAAAAGTTAGGAAAAAACCTCTTAAAAACATGTCTTCACTGTTGTCTGTATCCTAACTATTTAAAAAAATGTTTAAGTTTATTTTTCTAGTATCTTGACTGGATTAAAATGGACTATTTTTATAATAAGTTTTAACATTTATGAAAAACAAAAACATATACATCTGAATTTTTTGAAAAATGTACATTTTGATCGTTAATCAATCTTTTATATTAATCTGAAGGACGGTTAATATCTTACCTCAAATTTGCAGTGATTTTTCATTTTACTGCTGTACTTTAATTTTACAGAGTTTTGATCAAAGCTGCACAATAACTCAACAAAAGCTTCCCCATCTTCATCTGTCCAGATGGTTTCATATTGAATACAGACCATTGTGTAGCCGTGCAGTGAAGCACAGGATGTTTACCATGAGTTGATCCTATTCTTATAGATCTCGAATGCTTTTGCTTTATGGCTCAGACCCTCTCAGTCTTCCTCAAAAGACCTCAACAGCCGTGACCATGGGAACCATGACAATCTCATCTACAGGAGGAGATTCTTTACTTGTAAAGGGACAATCCGTGTGCAGGGCTGGGACAGACAGCAAAGTGGGGGTGGTTGAGAGTTCGAAGAGTAAATACTACAAGCGAGACAATGCAGTTGAGCAAAAGCAGGGAATGTCAGCAAACATGCAGACAGCTGGACAGGCAGAAGCAGAGATACTGTTGCTGCACCAGCTTCATCTAAGAGCTCCTCTCACTGTAAATGTACTGTACATCCTGCTGGTGTCATCCTGAAAGACTCTGCATCCTCTAAGCCTTCTGCTGTCTCGACTTCTTCAAGGAGCAAGATGGATGGAGGCAGAAATCAGGCTTAGCAAATAAGAAAAAAAAAGTTTTTGTATAAACACAAGTCAGCAGAAAAGCTCCTACAGCACTCTGCAGGAATTAACATATTCAGTCAGTAGGCCCTTCTAGAAGGGTAAATTTAATATATAACGAATTAAATTAGGTTGATTTATTGCTGCTTCAGACTTTAATTGTTATTGACAATATAGTTGAATATACTTTAATGTAAAATTGGAAGAAATAAGAAGTTAAGTATATTTCAACATATAAAAAATGTACTGGAGAGCAGACTGAAAGCTGAAACTTAAATTATTGAGGATTTGCACCTGTGCCATTGCTGGCTCTGCAAACTCAAGTTTGTTTCATGGACGTCTGCATGTAAATTTTAAATTTCACAACTCGTTTGACATTCAGTGTAGATGCACCAGGATTTACTTCCTGACTGCTCTAACAAGAAGCTTTGGGGGTTTCATTTCCTTTAGTGATGAAACTTGATCAGAGTTTGACAGAATAAAAATGACGTGAATCAAACTGACAGGAGAACAGTCTCTGGATGTCAGGCTTCTGAAGATTAAAAAAAAATTATATGGCTTGAAAAAAAAACTTTTTTTGGATTTCCGATAAATATGGATTTTAAACTTTTTTATTGATTCATAGTCATTGTAAAATATAAAATACTAAAAAAAAAAATGTCGTCTCATATATAAACAGAGCAAACATCCATCCCAGCATAATGACAACTGGTAAAGTAGTGATGAACAGTTATAATCAGCACAACGTATTTGCACTTTTTTTATATTTAAGACAATATTTCTATTTTTTCTGTATAAATATAAGTATATTTTAACTGATTCAAGCAAAAATAAACATAGAAAGCATGTTTATAGTATAAGGGACTAAATATTGTGCTGCAGCTCAGGTTGCGTATTTAAACCATTTTTTAGTTTATATTGTTGTATTAATCATAGCCGGGTTACAGGCCAGTCTAGGACATCAAATATTAATATGAGTTTACATAATCTGCAAAAAATACTATTATAAACTTGAAACTCTGAGTATTAGCCCTGCATTTATTTGCCTCTCATTCTTTAGCAACTGATTCTGAGTTGTCGACTATTCTTCCAGTGCGGTTATCCAAGCACAGAGTTTGGATCCATTCTTTGTGAACTAACTCAAACATTTTGTAAAGAATTTCTATCATTGCATTCCCCTAGTGAGGTGATGTCATCTGGTCTGCTGTAGCACCAGTGAAGGAGGTGAAGACAGGAAATAGATCAAAAGAAGTCAAATGCTGATATAGGAATAATTTGACTGTGATCAACTATGTGTTTTCTTTTTTTATTTGTCTGAAGAGAGTCAATAATAGAAAATGTCTTATTTTTTTAAGTTTTAACGATGGTCTAACTTAATATGAGGGTGAAATTTGTTCACTTTCTCTGAAAATAACAATGGTCTGTTCTCAAGTCCTACCAGCAGTTCATGTTTTGAGTCCGCTGAGTAAGCGTTTTATAAATGTGTCCTGCACCTGTTTATGTCAGAGCTGGAGGATGGGTGGAGTTCCCCGGCATCCTTATCTCACAACACCACACGTTCATTTCTTGACGCAAGCCCATAATCACACAAACATGGAGCGGATGAAAATGCAGAAGTGTGCACCAGGGAAGCCTCATGGTGCTGACAAATCGCTCCTGGGGAGGTTTTTGTACGTTTATATGTTTATTACATGGAGGCTACAGCCGTGTTACCATGCTACCGTGTGCTGTGAGAACACGTGTGTTATGCTAGCCGTGGGCTTTTCGCATCGACTGTGAGGGGATATGTTGCATCACAGAAATGGAGTCTGCACTCCTGTCTATCAGCCATCCTCATTGGATTTATAGTGTTTTATTGTATTAAAAAAAATCCTTTATTTTAAATGTTTTTACAAGATAAGAAGCAAAATTCAAGTGTTTTGCTGCTCAAAAAGGAGGAAGTTTAGCCTCTTGATATTGAAAGTTTATTAGTGGAGAAAAAAAGTTCCCAAGAAGTGTGAAAACTTCCACAGACATCTCTCTATTGGTTACACAAAGTTTCAAGTGTTTTAATCAGTTATTTTAAAGCTTTCTGTCTTATTGCTTTTATTTTATAGGAATGACAAATTTTTTTGTGAAAGTCAACTATTTAGCTCAATAAAAAAATGATCAAAAGATGATCCTGCAGCAACAAAGAACTCAAAGTACTGTATTTTTAGGAAACACTTCATCCTCTTAGAGTCATGTGGAACAGCCTGAACAAGTTTCAGGAGGAACAGACTGCAAGGTGCTTGTTTTTTCTTCCCACAATCTGCTGTTAACATTTTAAGTTTTCTGTTTTGTTTTTTTTTTTTGTTTTTTTTGGCCATTGCAGCTTTTTCTATAAGTGACTCTATGCACAGCCCTGTGTCACTATAGTGTCATGCTGAGGGTGTGTTGTGTCATTTGTTGCTAAGAGTCTCCTTCAGGCATGTGAGTCCTTTCTCTCCTCAACCAAGACCGTTCCCTCTCTGTCAAAAGGGGACCAGCAACCCTTTCAATAACATGGTCAATACCGCCTAAAGCACTGCTATTTTCCTCACTGCAGAAAATGAAGGCTCTGTACTGTGGATGAATCTGAGTTCTGGATATGTGTGCAGAAAGCACACAATGTAGGTGTGTTTGTTTTTCCCGAGCAGCACGTTGAGGTGTCTGGATAGACGGACGGGGGCTGATACTGGGAGGGGCTGATCACAGCCACTGAGGAGATTATGTAAATGAAAAGGTGGAGGTTTTGCCGCAGTTCTGTTCTTCCCCGTGGTTCTCCCTCAGCTGCTCGTTGATTCTTCTCCTCATCTCTCCCCTCCTCTCCCTCCTGGTGCCGCATGAGTGATCCTGTTTCAGCTGCACTCCTGCCTGCCTGCCTGCCTGGCTGGCTGGCTGGGAGAGGCACGAAGCCCTCCGACCCAAACAAAACACAGACAAAAACACTGGACATGCCATAAGCCAGCCTGTGAGCCGTCCATCCTTCCTTCTCTGTCACTGAAACGCAGAATTTCTAATACAACAATAGCAATTTCTAAGTGCTCAACTTGATAGATTTGTATACATATTTTCAGAAATTGACCCCCCCTCCCCTAATATCTGCACACCTGTGGAAGCAGACTAATCAGCACCGATGCTCAAAAATGTAAAGGGAGGAGTAAATGATTGGAAAGCTGATGGACAAGTGTAATCCCGATACCACTGCCTTTTCTATAAACTCCTATCTGTGCAAAAGTAGTAACCAAATACTCACCTGTCCATTTCCCCCTCTGTTCCTTCTTATGTCTCTCACTGGTTTCTATTCCTTCCATATCCCTCCTTTCTTCCTTCTCCGTTTTCATTTGTAGGCAGATGCTGGCAATAGTTTTCTTCGAGCAGCCCGATCCGGCAACCTGGACAAGGCCCTGGAGCACATCAAGAATGGCATTGATATTAACACGGCCAATCAGGTGAGGGCGCACCGTACCTGGAATGTGATCTGCAAACTCGTCTAGTCTTTCAGTGTTACTGAATACACCTGAGTTTGTAGCTTTAATAAGAGTTCCTGCTTATTGCAGACATTTATTTTAGTCATTGACAACATTTTAGCCTTTTCTGGTCCTTTTAACTTAATATTTACCACATTTTGGAAAGTAGATAAAACTTCTGTATTTTAGGACAAACAACAGCTGAATGAAATTGTTTTTTCTGATTAGCTTTTTATTGAAACTCACCTGCAGTTCTTGAGTCTATCCATAGGTTTTCATTGAGCTGTCATGCAGCATTTACTGCCGAATTTTGGTCATAAAACGGTGCACTTACCGGCTTCTAAAGGTTCTCTCAGCCGACCATTAGCTATTATTATGTGGACGTTCTTGAATCCTTACTTCAGCAGGCTTCTGCTAAGACGCATCATTTATGTCTATTAAGAGATGCATTCATTTTAAGATGTTAAAGTCTTGCTGCTTTATATTCTACAACATCTTCCCAAAATTCTCAATATTGATAAAATAAGCCAGCAAATCGTTTTTTTGTGGATTTTCCATGAGGAGTAAAAAAAAGATGAGAGGATAACATACTTTATAAGAGAGCAACAACTGCAAGATGATCTTTTGTTTCGGAAAACAACATATTTGTGTTTATATTTGTCATTTTTACTGTGCATAGTTCTGCATTGTGTGCATGTTTGCCTGGCATTTGCATGCTCACTTACACTGGACTGAAGGTGACACATTGTCTCAATAGACTGTAATGAATGGATCTGGGGTTATCCATCGCTCCTTTGTCCAGATTTACTTTGACTGTTGTACTTAAGTTATCCAGGAAGGGGTACCATCAATGGGCTAAAGCTGCTCCCCTCAGGGTCCTGAAACATGGCCAGATTCCTGGATGTATGCATGAGACTCTTCTCATTAATCTAACTTAGTCATCCCATTTATGGTCCAACACTGTCCTCAACATTTTCTAATTGTTGCTGGTAAATCTTCTGTCAGGATTTCTATGAAGCCCATTCACAAAGCCCACAACAGATCCATGTGCAGCACAGAGTTCTTTGTGGAAAGTGACTCTGCAGGCACACTGCTGCTTAGAACGGCTTGGACAATGATGAAGGGAGACACCTCATGGATTCAAGATATTATTACATGCAAAAAAAAAAGATTAGAATTTAGTTTTGTTATTCACCATGCAGTCATGCAATATTTGGTGCATCTTATGATAAAAGGATGATCTACTTTGCGCAACTTGCACATAACAATGAACAGTTTTTCAATATAAATATAACAGTTTAGTTGTTTTTGTGTTAGTTTAAAGCCTAATAATCTAATCTGAGCTGGGTTTATAAACACAACTCTCTTCATATATGTCGTAACATTCATTTATTTATATCATAGAGAGACTTAAACCTTCGGGTTAAATCTACCTCTGATTTACCAGCCCACCGCCTTGCTCCCCTCCTCTCCAGTCTTTCTCACCTGTTTCCTCAGTTTATCAACATTTACATCCACTGTTGGGTTTTCTGTCCCCGTGATGGTATGCTGTGGTCTCCCCCCAACTCAGAGGAATAATATCAGTGGTGTGGGAAAGGTCCAACCTCACATGTCCTGTGCAGCTGAAGGAAGGCTGTGTGAGGTCAGACCTATCCCACACGGCTCGTATTCTTCCCAGCCCTGAGACCAGTGGCCTGCCATCCCCCTCCCGCCCTCCTCTTTCTCCACCTTCTCCTCTTATCAACACCAAACAAACGAGGAAAAGTCCCATCTTTATTTTCATTTCTTCAGGCATTTTGTTGTTGATGTGTCCTGTGATTCTGACAGCACTGCATGCATGGTCCTGCTGTAAGTATTTGGCTGCTGTTGTTGGTGTGTTCTTCACTGTGGTGTTAACAGCAGTTGTTTTTCATGGCACGGTTTTAACACAACAGATGTGGGTTTTCTAATCTGGGCCCAAAGTGTTGGTAAGATCGGTCCGTATGAGGTTTGTTCTCTTCTCTCACTCAGAACGGGCTCAATGCATTGCATCTGGCCTCCAAAGAGGGCCATGTCAAAATGGTGCTGGAGCTGCTTCACAATGGAATCGTACTTGAGACCACAACAAAGGTAAAACATCCTGCCTAAAAATAACCCACCAAGAAGCAACAAAAGGTGTGCAAGTTATTCGGATCACATTTTTATAAGTGTTGCTATTGAGAAATCAAAACAGATTGTGGATCAATCAGATGATTCAATTTTGAATTGATAGATTAATTAAAGTAATTTAGAAAAGGGAAAAAGTGATCTAAAATAGCTATTTTAATTGATATTTCATAAAAATTTTATGATTATGTAATGTTACTACTGATAAAAAATTCTTGTTTTTTTAGAAACAAATAGAATATTTTTCTTAACAAAGTTAATTGAACTTGTAAGTAAAATGTTGATTAAATTAAGTTTTTCCAGATGGCTAATGGATGTGCATATGCACCTAAAAACAAAACAAAAAAAGTAATAAATCTAACAATAAAAACACATTTTAGACTAAGAAACTAAGAAAAAGTAAAACATTCCTGTGTATTTAATGTCATAAAACTCTATTAAGAAGTCCAAGTGATGTACATTTAGTGCTGGATTTCTTTTTTTTCCCGTGTCCTCTAACTGACATGTATCTGTGCTTAAACAGAAGGGGAACACGGCCCTGCACATCGCAGCTCTGGCAGGACAGGAGCAGGTGGTGACAGAGCTGGTTAACTATGGGACCAATGTCAACGCTCAGTCCCAGGTGAGACCTAGAGCTGCTCTGACAGCAGCATTACAGCCTCTTCTTCAGAGCATTCATGGGAACTTTGTCGTGGAACCACTGTAGTAAATACTGCAATTCCATCTGTTAACACGTGTCTTTGTTTCAATATTTCTGTTTGCTCTCTGTGTACATCCTTATGTGTGCCTCTTTGACTGTCTTTTTTTGTTGTGGTGTTTCTCCTTCTGCTGCTCTTTTGTGTGGGGGTGTCTTTGTGTGTGTGTGTGCGTGCGCTCGCCTGTCTTTGTGTGTCTTCCTGAGACAGAAAGGTTTCACTCCACTCTACATGGCTGCACAAGAAAACCATCTAGAGGTTGTGAAGTTTCTTCTGGAGAATGGAGCCAATCAGAGCATTCCAACCGAGGTACCAGAGAGAAACTTGTGTAAAGAGTAACCTCCCGAAGCCCCCAATCCGATCCCTGCAGATCCACGCTCACTGTGTTTCCTTTGTGTTTTGTTTTTCATAAGCTTCTCTACTTTCTCCTCGCTCTCACCTTCTATCTGTTAGTCGGTCTCTAATCCAACTCTCTGGTGTGCTGCAGGATGGCTTCACTCCGCTCGCAGTGGCACTTCAGCAGGGACATGAGAATGTCGTAGCTCTGCTCATCAGCTATGGCACTAAAGGGAAAGTCCGCCTCCCGGCTCTCCATATTGCAGCACGAAACGATGACACACGCACAGCCGCCGTACTATTACAGAATGATCCTAATCCTGATGTACTGAGCAAGGTGTGTTGAAGAATAGGCAGAAATGACTCCTGTTTTTGGCTTTATCAGGATTTCAAAAATGCCGAAAGTGAACAAACGCATAATTGCATGTGTTTCGCAGACCGGATTCACCCCGCTCCACATTGCTGCACACTATGAGAACTTGAACGTAGCTCAGCTGCTGCTCAATCGAGGAGCAAATGTCAACTTTACCCCAAAGGTAGGGAATAAATAAAGCCATTAAAAGGTCAGCCACTTAATCTTTGCTTTTCCTTTTAGTTTGTGTTAACTCGCCTGTTTCTCTGCAGAACGGCATCACCCCTCTGCACATTGCTTCCAGGCGAGGAAATGTGATCATGGTCCGACTCCTGCTGGACAGAGGCGCCCAGATTGATGCCAAGACCAAGGTCTTGTAGCTGTCCTATAAACAATGTGTTTTTATGGTTTGCTTTGGTATCTCCAAGTAAATCACTGATGGTCTCTTCTCTTTCAGGATGAGTTGACTCCTTTGCACTGCGCAGCCAGAAATGGACATGTCAGGATTATAGAGATACTGTTGGACCACGGAGCCCCCATACAGGCAAAAACAAAGGTACAACACCCAAACACATTAAAAAAAAGGTCTTCCTAATCTCTGTTTGAGTGTGTTATGAAACACAATGAAAGCTGGTCCAAATCTGTGAGCTTGATTTGTTCTGTGATTCCTCCTCCAAATACAGCCACCTGTTCCTCTTTTTTTGCGCTGATTGTTTTCCCACATAACAAATGTTCCTCTCCTGCAGAATGGCCTCTCTCCAATCCACATGGCAGCACAGGGGGACCACATGGACTGCGTCAAGCAGCTCCTGCAGTACAACGCAGAGATAGATGACATCACGCTGGACCATCTCACCCCTCTGCACGTGGCAGCTCACTGCGGGCACCACCGCATGGCCAAAGTGCTGCTGGACAAGGGGGCGAAGCCCAACTCCAGGGCCTTGGTAAGTGACTCATCCCTCTAATAAACACTCATTATATACCGGTATATTTTTTTTATTAGATAAACTAGAGCACCTCAGACTGCAGCTGCTGCTCTCATTAAAATGTTCATGTGCTTTACACCTCCTTTAACTTTATCTCCCCTTTGATTTTAAATATTTTCCTTCTGCAGAATGGTTTTACTCCTTTGCATATTGCCTGTAAAAAGAACCACCTCCGTGTGATGGACCTCCTGCTAAAACACTCAGCATCGATAGAGGCTGTAACTGAGGTAAGCAGTTGGAAAGAAAATAAATCTAATTGTTCAATTTGGAAAGCAAGAAGATGAATTTTTTAAAAGGCTGTTTTAGTTTTTGTAATTCTTAGTCTTTGTCTCTGAACAGTCTGGGTTAACCCCGCTGCATGTGGCATCATTTATGGGTCATCTAAATATTGTGAAGATCCTCTTGCAGAAAGGAGCCTCCCCGAGCGCCTCCAACGTGGTGAGAGGCTCATTTAAACTTCAGTGTCTGTTTAAATAATACATTTGTGTGTCTTAAAGCATTTTTATGGAATCTGATCTTTTCTCTTCTGTGTGAGCAGAAAGTGGAGACTCCTCTGCACATGGCATCGCGTTCGGGACACTTTGAGGTGGCAGAGTTCTTACTACAAAACGCAGCACCAGTGGATGCCAAAGCTAAGGTTTGATTTAGTGATTGATCTGGTTTGTTTCAAGCATAAATTGTGGACATTACAAGACAAAGAAATCATACAGGTTTTTCAAACTTATTTCAGAAATAATGAAATCCATTGATTAAAAAAGAAACAAAAAAGACACATTTGATGTCACATTTGATTAATTTGATATATTAATTATTAACTAAAGTCAAGTAGATTTTGATTGGTTGCTTGAAAATGAGTGGGAAGAAGTGAATTTATACAATCTTACCAAAGTAGATGAGAAATACAGAAAAAATAGATTATGAATATTTTTTAAACCTGTAGATTTCCCTTTCTATTATTTTTTTTTTTTGTTAAATGAACCAGGAACAACTCTAATTAATAATTCTATTTGCATTGTATCCATTGAAGCATTTTATTTCTGCAACATTTTCTATGAAAATAGAAGGTTGTTGTACATTAAGATGTGTTCCTACAACACTTTAATGGTTTATATTTTGCAAATCAAGTGTTTCAGTTGCATTTTAAAGGTTTAGAACCAACTTCTCAAGCAATCACTGACAAAGAGACCTATTTCTACTCTTGATAAACACAAAATTACATTACAACAGTATTCTGCAACATAGGCAGAATCTCTTAGATTTTCTGTCTGTTTTACATAAAACAGCAGTTTGAAAAAAATATATTTCTTTATGAATTAGATCATTTTTTACCACCTCACCTCAACTTTCTTTTGTTCTCTTTTCTGGCACAAATCATGACTAGCAGAATAGAAATCTAAAAATTATATAATTCACATTTGAGCTAAATATTTGACCTAACTGAATGGATTTTTATAAATATCTGCCTCCTATTCAGGATGATCAGACACCTCTGCATTGTGCTGCTCGGATGGGTCATAAGGAGCTGGTGAAGCTTTTGCTGGAGCACAAAGCCAACCCGAACTCCACCACCACCGCTGGCCACACCCCTCTACACATCGCCGCCCGAGAGGGTCACGTCCAAACTGTGCGAATGCTTTTGGACATGGAGGCACAGCAAACCAAAATGACCAAGGTAAAGCATGTCAGCTTAGGATTCATCTGTTGCATGTGCTGATTTCAAATATATATATTTTTTTAGAATAACTGCATATTTGACCTAATATTGCGTCCATGTTTGTTTTGGTGCCTCTGCAGAAAGGCTTTACTCCACTGCATGTCGCATCCAAATATGGAAAGGTGGATGTGGCAGAGCTGCTGCTGGAGAGAGGAGCCAACCCTAATGCAGCTGGGAAGGTGAAAACATACAAAGAGCAATGGTTGTGTTAACGTGATACTGAAACGGTGATTAAAACATAAATCCTCTCCTCTTTCTCGATGTTTTTCAGAACGGTCTGACTCCGCTGCATGTTGCCGTTCATCACAACAACCTGGATGTAGTCAACTTACTTGTCAGTAAAGGAGGTTCACCACATAGTGCAGCGAGGGTAAAACATTTTTCAGAACTGTGATAATGTAGATGCTAAAGGTTTTTACAACACCTTGTGTCTTTTTTTTTTTAGAACGGCTACACTGCCCTCCACATTGCAGCGAAGCAAAACCAGGTGGAGGTAGCTAACAGCCTCCTGCAGTATGGAGCTTCAGCCAATGCTGAGTCACTGCAGGGGGTCACACCTCTCCACTTGGCGTCGCAGGAAGGCCGCCCTGACATGGTCTCGTTGCTTATCTCCAAACAGGCAAACGTCAACCTTGGCAACAAGGCAAGAGCACACCATCAAAGGCACAAGAAAATCTCAGCACATTTTGTTCTTGGATCCTAAATTTAAACCATTGTATGATTTTTTTATTTTTGTAAACAGAGTGGGTTGACTCCCCTGCACCTTGTAGCACAAGAGGGACATGTGGGCATTGCAGATATTTTGGTCAAGCAAGGAGCTTCAGTGTATGCTGCCACTCGGGTAAGATGTTTCCTTTTTCACCTCAATGGAAGAAGAAATGTTAGCCAACATATTTTCACTTTGTTTTTCTCTATTTTTAATGTTATAGACTTTGTAAAATATAGAGAGATAAAAACATTTCAAGATCGGAAGAATTGATTTTGTTTTAATAAACGTTAACTAAACAGTTCTGTTTGCAATTAAATATGAAAAGCACATTTAAAAAAACTTGTGTGATTTGGGACTTTTTTTAAACTTTCTAAGAGTTTTTACTTGTGCTTTCCTCTGTCAGATGGGTTACACACCTCTCCATGTAGCATGCCACTATGGGAACATCAAGATGGTGAAGTTTCTTCTGCAGCAACAGGCTAACGTTAACAGCAAAACAAGGGTACAATATTACACAATTTAAATAATATTTTATAGCAGCTTATTATATTTCTCAACACTTTTCTCCTTTGGCGTTTTCCAGCTGGGTTACACTCCTCTGCATCAGGCTGCGCAGCAGGGACACACAGACATCGTGACTCTTCTGTTGAAGCATGACGCCCAGCCCAACGAGATCACTACTGTGAGTACAAACACACCAGCTCCTCCTCATGCTCATTTATGGCGTTTTGCTTCAGCAGACTTGATCAGATCCTCGTTTTCTTCTGATAGCACGGTACTTCTGCCCTCGCCATTGCTAAGAGGCTTGGCTACATCTCTGTGATTGACGTCCTGAAGCTCGTCACTGAGGAGACTGTTTCCATGGTGAGGAGTTTATCAACCTAAGCTCCGCACAAGACCAAAAACCTAAAAACTTTGTCTCATTGGTCTGTCAGGTCTGTAATGACTGTTTATTTGTTTCTTTAACATTCAGACGACCACAGAGAAACACCGCATGAGTTTTCCAGAAACTGTGGATGAAATACTAGATGTGTCTGAAGATGAAGGTACGGCGATGAGATTATTTTTGCAGGTTGAACATTTGCAGCTTTGATCTTTAAAATATAACAAATGTTTGGTTTTTCAACCTTTTTGTTGCTTTTTTTGCCTTTTTTATTTTTAGGAATTGCACAGCTAACTTTAGGTATGAACAGCCTATTTCTTTCTTTGTGCAGCTAACACAAGTTGTTTTGAAAAACCACTTGCTCATCCCATCTCTGTCCCTCTGCCTCTCAAATCCTCTGTAGTGGCGCTCACTGTGATGGTGGATCTGGTTTTGTCATTGGCATGCTTCCTTAGCACTCATGATTCTAACCTCCATTTGTCTTTTTCTCTAACTCCTCTCCTCTGTGTTTTGGCATAAGTCATTATTTTGTGGTAGCAGACATTAATCATTGAAACCTGCGCTTTGAGGTTTTACAGCTCTTAGTAGTGTGATGTTGTCCTTTTTGAAACGATGCTTGGCAGTTTGTGCTGTTGTCTTGTGGCTCCATTGTGCTTTGGTTATTTCTGCTTTCTGTGTTTCTAATTACGTCTGTAAACCATAATCTTGTGGGTCAAGAGTGAGAAGAAACTGTGGATTATATAAAGTTCAATAGCTTCAAATCCTAAATTTTGCTAAAAAAAAGTGGATTGTATGATAAAAACTTAAAAAATCCATTTGTAAAAATATATAAAACTGAATTTACTGGAATTTTTAACCACTCCCTGTGGTTCACTCTTCCTTTTTTTCTGCATTTGTTTTTAGCAATAATAACTTTTATTATATAAAATTTAATAGATAGGTATTTTCTATTATAACTGGCATTAAGGGATGGAGATGCCAGCTATAACTGATTAAAGTCCCACTCCAACTAGACTTTTCTCTATTGTAAAATTGTTCCCACTGGTTTTTTAATTATGATTCTGGAGCCTGTTTCTGTTTTTTAAGACCTATTTCCTGGAGTGCCGCAGGAGCTCATTAGAAATTCACCTCTGAGTTGTGGGTGGGACTATTGGCACAGAAGTTATCCTAGTTAATTTCCCAGCATCCCTTTGTTTACATGCTCTCCCACCAGCTTATAGCACCTCACAAGCCCGAGCTAACAATAGCAATGCAACAAAAATGGCAGTTTTAAGCCAGATGGGAGCTCAGACAAGGAAATTAAAGACATTAATGGATTTATTTGTCTGCAAGTGAATGTTTTAGTATTGGAGAGGGGAAGGCAGAGTTTGGCCCTAAGTTTATCCAAACTGTGGGCTTTCATCTGCACCTGATCCAACATGATTTGACTAAAGAAATACACAGTTTTAATCTTAAATTATTTTATTAGTCCTCCATCATGGTTAAAATTGCTACGAAAANNNNAAAAAAAAAGAAAAAAACATTTTCATTGGAGTGGGTCTTTAAAATCCAATTTTAAGACCGGTTTACATCCTAGCTTATGTTGATATATTGTGAGGAAAAAAAAATATTTAGAAATAAATGTATTTTTAGCTTAAAATAATGTATTATTTTTATGTGTCAAGAAATAAAATCATGACATGACTGCGGCAGGAATGTATTTCATTTAAGCTGTGTATAATTCTAAGTTTTTAGTCTTGTATCTTGTGGCAGTCACAAATGTATTTTGATGGAGACCACCCTTAAGTTTACAACATCTAAACAGCTGTTGGATCAAAAAGTGATAAATATGCAAACATTTTTGGTACAGAATTTGACGTTTTTATGTTTTTAGACTCTTGATAATTCAACTAAGAGACCATTACTGTAGCTTTAAAAATAGAGCCGCCTGTCTTAAAGGAACATCTCATGTCCGCAGAAGAGGGTGATATTATCCAGTTATGTGATGCATCCACTTTAGACACAAGTTCATATTGCCGACAGCGCTTATGTGTGACACACTGGATGTTAGAACACTTGTGTGTCATGAGGCCAGCGTAGTGTAACGACACCTGCAGCCTGCGGTCTTCACATCCACCCACACAGCCAGAGCTGGTACAGTCGCCATGAATGAACTCTGTCTTTCTTTTGCTGATTTTAAGACATTAGCATCTGTTTTGGTGGGTAAGTACAGACAGCTGGCCTTGTCTGTGTGAGTTTGGAAACTACATTTTCTGTGATTTTATTGAATTTATGGATTTAGATTAGAAATGTCTGAGTTCTCTGGGATACACTGAGCTGTTTTCTTGTTCCTCATACATCGTCAAGTGCTTCCATAGTGATCTGTCATTCAGTGTACATGATATTGTAACACATGTCTCATGTCACCAGACTAATCCCTGATCAGCATCTTCTTTTTTGGGGTCATCATGTTGTCTAACCCTCCTAACTGCTAGTTAACAATCTTGTTTTTTTTTCTCTTCTTCTCTTGTGCTGTTTCACCCTCCTGACCTGGTCTGTTCGCTCTCTTTGGCATGTTGTTCTCTGAAGGAGAGGAACTTTTGGGGACAGAAGGGGCCAGGTACATGAAGATGGATGACATGAAAGACCATGATGCCGATTTCCTCTCCCCCAAGAAATCACTGGAGTACGAGAGAGGGCTGGGAACAGCGTAAGGGGGGATGTGTGGGGCAGCAGGGTAGTGAGTCAAGCTAGTTACCGCAAGCTAAAAGGTGGGATGGGTAGATGGGGATGCACCATAGACACGTGGGAAAAAAAAAAAAGGAATGATGACACGGGGAGAGCTCAGATGCAAACAAATACTTTCACTCTGAAGTTCTTTTTCTCTTTTCATATAACAGAAATTATTCGCCAGCCATTCCCAGAATTCCTCGAGTCTCACCAGAAACTGTCATTCTGAGAGAGCAGGAGATGGCTCAGGTACTGCACTCTTCTTCACTGAATTTTGATAACATTGGCTTTAAGACTTTTAAATCAGAGTCTGGACACACATTTTAACAAGAACAAAACAAGGGATTTGGATCACTTCCTTCTTTAAGTTTATTATTGTAGCTTTTTGTACCATTTTAATCGTAGCATAAGCTCAGAAGACCTCACCTAAAGGAGTTTAAACTCTTTACAATGAAAGATAAAAGTTTGTTTTGTTTTATGCTTCAGATTAAAATTGTTAGAGGAATATTCTTTAGTGTTTCTGAACAAATAAT
Source organism: Oryzias melastigma (assembly GCF_002922805.2). Classification (NCBI taxonomy): domain Eukaryota; kingdom Metazoa; phylum Chordata; class Actinopteri; order Beloniformes; family Adrianichthyidae; genus Oryzias; species Oryzias melastigma. The sequence goes on from NC_050520.1 coordinate 18,357,139, forward strand.
CTTCAAGAACCTTTCTCACCATCTCTCCTGCAGCAACACACTCCCCTCCCACTGCCAAAGGAGTATGACGAGGACTCTCTGATTCCCAGCAGCCCCGCAACTGAGACGTCCGATAACGTCAGCCCCGTCGCCAGTCCGATACACACAGGGTCAGCACAGCCAGCAGCACTTTTGTCTTTGAACTTCTCCCCGGCCAGGTTGCCAACTGCTGCAGCTTTTGTGTGATGACAGGTTTTTGGTCAGTTTCATGGTGGATGCTCGAGGCGGTTCAATGCGAGGCAGCAGGCATAATGGTCTGCGTGTCATCATACCTCCACGGACGTGTGCGGCACCCACCCGCATTACCTGCCGCCTGGTGAAGCCGCAGAAGCTGACCAGCCCCCCTCCACTGGTAGAAGGAGAGGGGCTGGCCAGCAGAATCATTTCCCTGGGTCCAGCTGGCATGCAGTTCCTTGGGTGAGCAACAGAAACACTTTTTATTCACCTTAAAGGGTAACCAAACACTAAATCAGCTATTAGTGAGTCTTGATTAATTGATCATCAGCAAACTCCTAACAGTTTGTAGGTTTGAATGATTCAGATTTATGTGCCTTATGTTTTTTTACTTTATTGCTAAACCTCTGTGAAAGTGTTCTTTACATTTTCTATTTACAGTTTTTATATAAAAAAAAAAAAAAAAGTTAGTATTTTTAGTGTGTGACCCTAAAGCTCTGTCCTGTGTGTGGCAGACCTGTGATTGTAGAGATTCCCCACTTTGCTGCTCTGGGTCGAGGTGATCGTGAACTTGTGGTCCTGAGGAGCGAGAATGGCTCAGTGTGGAAGGAGCATCGCAATCGCTATGGCGATGAGGTGCTGGAGACGATCTTGAACGGGATGGATGAGGGTACGCGTTGTATGACATCACACTTAAAGTTGCACCCACTGGCATCCCTTTCTAAACATAGAACCCTCTTCACTTTCAGAACTTGAAAGTCAAGAGGAACTCGGGAAGAAGAGAATCCGTCGCATCATTTCTACGGACTTCCCGCTTTATTTTGCTGTCGTGTCGAGAGTACAGCAAGAAAGCGACCTGATTGGTCCAGAAGGAGGTTCGTTGACAAGTAAACTGGTTCCGATGGTCCAGGCCACGTTTCCCGAGACGGCAGTCACCAAACGTGTTCGCCTGGGGCTGCAGGTGAGATGGGACGATGCAGAGGAAGGAGAGGAGAGACAGAATCGTTAATGCATGTGCTGCCTGGAAAAAAGCATGTGGGATATATTTTCTGGTTGATCATGGAACAATCCGGTCATAACAGCATGGGCCAAGTTTGTTTGAAGTTACAATCTTGTCACAGAAAATCTTGTAACTTTTCATTTTAAATTGTGCTTGAATTTGAACCACTTTTGGTTTTTTTTTTCCTCACTAATGTATTTATGTAGTGTTGAACATGTTTATTAGAAATGTGCAAAAAGAATAAGTTATATTCTGCATGTTTGTTTCAACCAGAAAATCGAGTTTGTTTTCATTTTCCAGCAGTTTGAGTGATATTTATCTGTAATCGATGTGTCAGCATGTGTTCAGAAGACAAAAAAGGGAAACATCCGAGGACCTGATCTTAAAACCTTTTTTGTCATATTTAATTTTTGTTTCCATGCACATAAGTGAATGACTTCCATTTCTTGTTGATCATATATTGTCAAACAAAAGCACCAAAGATGCTTCAGCAAAATGAAATGCCAGATAGTTCCTTTTGAAAGCCATATTTGACATCCCCTTCACTGTCTGATGTCCCTCTACTATGAATCAAGAACTATGAAATGAAAGAACTGTAAGATTAAAATTATAACTGTTTACAGAAAGTTTTGTAAAGATAAAGTCTCCTCTTTTTAACTATATTTTTTAAGTAAATGCACAACTTTGAAATAAAATTAATCGTATTTTTAAGAATAAGTTAACAATCAAAATGTTTCAGTGGGGACATATTTTTGTCATAAGGTTACACATCTTAACAGATATGGCTTTTGAAAGTTTAGTTTGCATGTTAATTATTATCTTTTCTGCTGCATGTTTGTCTTTTACTTTTTTATTGTAAAAACTCCAAATGGATTCATCAAAGCCTTTAAAATATGTCCGCTTTGGCAGCTTAAATAGTTTTATTTCATTAAGTGGAAACAAATCCAGTTAATATTTTGTAGACTAATATAACAAACGACTATAGAATGAACTGACCTTCTATTGTAATAGCTGTAAATGAAGAAAAAATGTATTTAAAGATAGATGTGCCTTATATTTCTTTTGTTGTATCTTCTTAACTGAGCACACTTAACGAAAATTAACATACACATATTTAGATGATCTTATATTCTTTGATATATTTATTTTAACATTTTTTTCTATTTTTAGTAGGATGTATATTTACAATAGTGAACATGTCTAACTCAGCAGTGGCCTTGTGGAATCCTTTTAGTGCCTTATTATAATATTATTTGCATTTATGTTTGTGAAAGTCTGTCAATAGACATTGTAACACAATAAAAATAATTATAAAGTCACACAACTGGTTGGTGTCACTGGTGCTTCTGTGAGTGCATTGTGTTTTATTCACTGTTCTTTCTCTTTTCTTCCTGATTTGGTTATCCTCTTCCTTTTCCTTATTTTTTTTATACATTTTTAAATTATACCTGCTCCCCTTTCATCACAACTTTTCCACTTTTATATTTCTTTTGTTCATCTCCTTCCATCTCATCAACCCGTGGTCCCATCGCCTGCTTTGCACCCCAGGCTCAGCCAGTTCCAGATGAGCTGGTTGCAAAGCTGCTCGGCAATCAAGCCAACTTTAGCCCCGTGGTCACTGTGGAGCCTCGGCGGCGCAAGTTTCACCGCCCCATCGGCTTGCGCATACCACTGCCTCCGTCCTGGAGGGACAGTCCTCGAGACTCGGGAGAAGGGGACACCACTAGCCTGCGTCTTCTCTGCTCTGTCATAGGTATTGCTTTCCACAGATAAGCCGTGCATGAGGTTTGTGGAGGGGTTTGCCAATTTACTTCTCTAAAAAGATGTCAGGGTATGAAATTCATGTCCTACATTGTCAGGTGGTACTGCCTCAGCTCAGTGGGAGGACATTACTGGCACCACAAAACTTATATATGCCAATGATTGTGCCAGCTTCACAACCAACGTGTCGGCACGGTAAGTTCCGCTGACGAACTTCACAATTCCAGACGGGATAGAATTTATTCAATTCTTTGATTACATGCAATTGTTTCCTCTCAGATTCTGGCTGGCAGACTGTCCTCGGACAGCCGAGGCCGTCTCCTTTGCCAACCTGCTCTACAGAGAGCTGTCGGCTGTGCCCTACATGGCAAAGTTTGTGGTGTTTGCAAAGATGAACGAGCTGCGCGAAGGCCGTCTGCGCTGCTACTGCATGACTGATGACAAGATGGATAAAACCCTGGAACAACACGAGAACTTCACAGAGGTGGCTCGCAGCAGAGACATAGAGGTCTGTTCAGAGGCCGGGGGCCGCCGTTTTGGCATTGGAAAGTTGGATCTGCTGGGTTAGTGTTTTAGATGATGGTATGTTTCAGGTGATGGAGGGAATGCCGCTTCATCTGGAGTGTTCAGGAAACCTTTTACCTGTCAGGAAGGCCACACAGCAGCCTCGCTGCTTCAGTTTCCAGGCTTTTAGGGACAACCGACTTCCTGTCACTGTCAAGGTGTTAACATCTTCCTTTTCCTGAACTCAAATTCTTGATCTACCATTCTTAGACTAGTTCTGATTTCTTCTTTTTAAGGTGAGAGACAGCAGTAAAGAGCCTGCTGGATTTCTCTCTTTCCTGCGAAAGTCCACCAAGTATGAGGACAGCCAACATGTGCTCTGCAACCTGAACATCACCATGCCTCCATGCATCAAGGTGTTAATATTTGAGCAAAGTGGTAAAGTAAAGAGATAAAACAAATATTCACTTTCCCTTCCTTTTTTTTATTACTTTTTGCAGATGATGGGAAGCGAAGATCGAAGGCGAACTCTGACCCCGCTGGCTTTGAGAGAGAGATATAACGCTCTCAACGAGCCTGCAATGGGTATGATGAGGCGTCGATTGTCTCCAGAATGCACGTCAAATAAAAATGTCTTTTTAAAATTATTTTAATGTTTCCATATTTGTAGCAGAGTCATGTTCTGTAAGCTGTCAGATTTCCATTCGACTTGACCTCTCCTGTTGGATCAGGTTTTGTGAGGTTAAAAGTTTAGGTTTCAGTCCTGCTCTGTCCTCTGCAGCATCAATGAGCGCCATGGAGAGGACGGAGCTGAAGATGGCAGTTATAGCAGAACAGCTCGGACTGAGCTGGGCAGGTGAGTGAACCCAAAGAGCTCTTTATTCTTGGTTATTGTATGTATGATGAGCAGACGTGATGCTGCTGAGCCAATGAAACCAACAACTTTCTGTCTTCCTGTAGGAATTCATAGATTTTTCGCAGATTTTTCACATTTTCTCCTTTTCTGAACAGAATTGGCCCGTGAACTCCAGCTCAGTGTGGATGACATCAATAAAATTCGCGTGGAGAATCCCAACTCCCTTCTCGAGCAGAGCTCAGCTCTGCTCAACCTGTGGGCCACTCGTGAAGGAAAAAGAGCCAAGAGTGAGTGAACAGATCTGAACTAGCTTCACTATTCCGTCATCTCCTGAGTCTCGGTGCGTTTCGTCTGCAGTGGAGAGCTTGTACACAGCTCTGAAGAGCATCGACCGCATGGACATCATCAACATGTTGGAGGGCCCTCCAGCCCAGCCTGCCAGGCAGGGCTCCCGTGACTTCAGCCGCCGCTGCCATGACAGAGAGCATCTCTCCCCGGGTATGACCAATGGTAAGCTCCCTGCATATTCGCAGTGCTCCTAACCCCCTTTGTCCTAAACTCTTTCCCAAAAACCATACTTTGGTGCTCAAAGGTTGCAAAGCACATCATTTCTATCTGAAGAAGTATCACCTGGAAAAATATTCAGTTTTAGAGAGCTTATTGGGAACACAAACTCTTCTCAGATTACTTATTTATTTATGTAATACTCTACATATCATTTATCCGCGAGTGGCAAATGTACAATAATTTCCATATGGATTTTTTTTTTCAGTTTTTCTTTTAATTACCTCATTTTTTACACAAAAACAGTTGAACAAACATAAAATAAAGGGTTCAGGATCTGGTGTGTATTTTTATGTCCCTCAGCTGTCTTGACCATATTTGTGTTGTTGCTGTTGACATATATTTTTGGAAAATAAATGAAGGACTCTGTTTATTACGGAGCTTTAGGTTGTAGAGATGAAATGGGAATACAAACCTCAGAACTCAAAATGGACTCCTCAGTAAATAGAATTTTATTACTCAGTTGTTTGCTGTTTTAATGCCTGAATTCATTTCCAACAATGGAAAAAAAATCCCTTATCTTTTTGCCCTGGAACACTATTTATGGGATTTTCAAAATGTTGCATTTTTCTGGGTAAAATCTCACATGTCCCAGGAATGGGTGAACCAAAGGCCAAGTCTCTAGTATTTATTTCTTAGGAATTTTTTTTGTTCTCAAATTCCTAATTTTTCAGTAATTTTCAAGCATGTTTTTAGGATCTATCTATGTTTTTATTTTAATTATGTTACATAAACAATTTAAAATAAAAGAAACAAACTCTAATTTATCATGTGTTGTCATATTATGGTATATTTTAATGACAAATACTATTTATTGGGTAAAAATTACCCGGCAAAAGTGATGTTGTAACTTTTTATCGTGAAAGTGTTCTAGGGTTAAATAGATGAAACATTCAGGTAACTTTGGAGCCAAAGTAGTTTGTCATACATTTGGATATTAAGTGATAGAAACATTTTCCTTCAGACTCTATAATGATGTTTGTAGTAAAGAGAAAGCAGAAATTTGTCAACTTGTTGATCTGCTATCCAGTAATCCCCTTTACTTGTGAACGTTGGCTTAAAGAGAAATGGTCTCTACATCAATAGCACAGGTGAGGCCGTCTTCTATGGATCTTTTCACAAGACTTCAAGGTTTACCTGGGAAAACTGCATTTAGATGACGTGTCAGACTCCAGGCCTCAAGGGCCGGAATAATACTGGATTTAAGAAATCCTGCTTTATCTGCTGCTGATTACAGTCCCTGGATTAATGTGTTTAGCCAATAAGGAGATTCAAACTGTTTATCATTAATATGTATACATTTGCCACTCAAAGATAACACATTTTGAGTACTGATATATCTTTCTCTACATATATTCTGTAATATTCAATTTACAAATCCACTCTCTTTTAATAATTGTGTGAAAACGTGATAACTTTTAAGAGGGTTTTCATGCAGAAATAGTGAAAGCTTTATAAAACTTTTTGGCACCATTGTATTTGACTAATTTTCCCAAAACAAAGCGGCCTTTGTTTGTGTCTGAAAAGTCTCAGTTTTGTTGTAATTGTTTCCTAAAGCTTAAAGCTGCCGCAAGCATTTAACTTTTGCAGGATTTTATCTCAGCAAGACGCAGTGGGACTCAGGACACTCTTACTGCACCGCCGCTCCACGTAGAGCAAAATAAATACTGTTTTTAGCAGGATTTTTAAAATATGGAATATTTTGAGAATTTTTCAGGCTGTTATAGTTAGAAAAATGTTCTTTCAGTGAAATACAGAGCTCGTAATTCCACAGAGAAAAAGCTTTTTCTAATATTTTACTATTTTTTTTTCTTGTTTTAAATAACTAACCAGTCAGCTTTTTATTGCTTATTTAAAACTAAAATTAGATTGGATATTCACAGCACTTTTCCATACATGATCAGTCCACATGAAGTGTGAGTAAAGCCTCACAAGAATTGTGGGTCTTTTCGTCTTACACTCTTTTATTCATGGTTTCCTTTACTCATGCATTTCCCTACATCCTATTGATTCCATTTTCACATCTGGGCTGATGTGAGCTCCTCCTCCTCCTCCTGGACTGACTCCTCCTCTCTGTACGCTGTACAGATGAAGAGTTTGTCGGACAGGCGACAGGTCCTCACTGTGAAAACTGGAGCAATACCCAGAGATGTAACTATGCATACAGCTGCGACCATGAGGCTCAAAGGGTGAAAAGGAAGACGCTCAGATCGCACAGCTGCGGTGGATCTGACAACTTTGTGTCTGTACTGTCTGGCTCCCAAAAGCTGTTCCTGCTTTGACACAGTGGCTTTGGATAGCCAGGTTGATTTAGCTTTCTGCTTCTTTTATGCTGGTTTTACTGACCTCATGTGATACTTCTTAGAGGCACAGCAACCAGGTGGAAAACCCAGTAGGATTTTTTTAGTGATATTTTTCAAAAAAAATCTAGACTTTCTAATTATATTGGGGAATTTTCATGCACAAATATAACATCGTACTCAACCAGCAAAAAAAAAACTAGTGGCACTGCAGTAGATCATTCTCTGTTTTAGTAGCTTTTAGCTTAAACTTAACATCTATCTAAAAGCTTCATGTTTTCCTCAAACAATTTAAGAAAACGTTCCGCTTTTAATATTTTCCTCCCTAGAAAGAAACAGATTTCAACTTCTTCTTTTAGACTTCTGTGAAGAGGCCTCAAAAATCTTCCTGCCTGTGGTTGCATGACTTTTCCAGTCTTTGTAGAGTTACTGTTGGTGCACTGAATGTCCTTTTGGGAGCTGTGTTTTCATTCCCTGTGAATCTGTCCCTTTCTGTGTTTCTCTGGACATGTCATCTGCAGCCTAGCCGCCCTACTCTTCCTCCTTCTCACTCCTCTCCGAACTCTGACCTCATGCCGACCTCTGACCCACATCTTTAGCTTTCTGTTTCCCCTCTTTTTGCGACTGGTGCATTTCCTTTTTTCTGTTTTTATTTTTTTTCTCTTAAAATCCCCACCTTTTTAAGTGTGACAGATACCCCCTCACACAGACTGTGTTTTCAGCACCCACTGGGAGGGGGGAGGTAACCCTCGTTTTTTCTCTCTTTCTGTGTCTGTCTGTTTCGTCACCCTGGTTTATATTCTCTTCTTTCTTTCTCTCTCTTTACCCTTCTTTTTCCTCTCTGTCCTTTCCCACTTTTCCCATCCTTTTGTTTTCTTTCCTTGCCCCCCCCTGCACGCCTGCACGTGTACCAGACTTCCATTGCTCTCCTGCCCCTGTGTTTGCATGGGAGCACAGTAATGACGGGCAGCAATTCCAATAGCTTGTTGGAGATGATGCTTCGAAAAACTGCATTAATGCTGCTTGACCAACAGACTTGTGACTTTGCATGGCATGAAAACAGAATAATTCTGCAGCCCGTCCGTTTCCCCTCATCACTCTTAAGGGGTATTAAAAAAAAAAAAAGGCTACAACCCTTTTTTTTATTTTTTATTTCTGACTTGTATCTGCTCTGTTCATGTATGAGTGTTATGGTTGTTTTGTGTGTCGCTGGTTCTATTTAAACTCACTTTATTTTGAAGTTCTGATACACCTCTTAAATGTGAACTGTCAAATCCGTCTGTGTGAGTGTGTCAGTGTTTGTGTCTTTTTGTTTTGTTGTTTCTGAGATTTTTGGGAATTTCATATACATGTGTATCTGTGTGTGAACTGGTGACACTAGTGTTCCTTTATACATGTTTTTCTATGTGAGCTTCTTTGCTTTATGTTTCTTAGCTTGTGTCTCCATGTCAAAAGGGGTCAGGCAACCAAACATGCCATTTTTCACTCTTAACTTCTCAGTTTTTTTCTTCTGTTCTAAAATCTGTCCATCATTCACATAAATAAATGATTTCTCATTTGGATGTCTCTGAAATAGAAAGGCATCCAAGGCAAATCATACACAAAAAATACAAAAAATAAAGATCAAATGCAGTGGCCTAAAACAGATTTAATATGGAACAAAAAAGGTTCACTTTTAGGTTTGTTTTAAATCTTTATTACACTCTTGGAAATGACAAATTCAAACAAAATGTTCATTTTGTCAACTTTTTAGTAATGAAAGTTGTAAATGTCATTTCCTCTATCAACTTTTTTCAGAATAGTAAAGTATTGTTAAACTTACAAGTAAGATTTATTACAGATTCAAATTTACCAACCAACTTTTTACTCTTATGCATCTTGTCCTTCATCAAAAATCTTATTTTTTAGGAATAAAAAAAAACGTCCAAACAATTTGCTCCAATACAGTAGCTAATAATAAGTGCAATTATATATTTTTATCGTATGCCACGACAAGCTTAATTTGAAATTCATGCTAAATCAACAGTAAGACCTCAACATGAGAACATGCTTATAAAGCAGAATTTTATTTAACTAAAATTACATTTCAGTAGCAGTTTGAAGCCTGATTTTTTTCACGTTTTTAAAACTTCAACCATGAAGCATTAGAGGGGTCATAATTCTGGTTTCTCTGTTCTTGACAAGCATGGAAGTGCATGTGAATCCCTCTTGTTATGTTGTTGACACATTTTTAAACGTATAAGCAGACTAAAGTTATTACAGAAGCTGTTTATGAAGCATATGTGACAACAGAACAAAATGTCCTGAATTCTCCTAATTTAGAATTTACATTTGGAGTTTAGAAATGCTACAATTTTAAAGGGTGGACTTAGGCAAAGGTAGGCGATCACTTGCGCCCCCAACACTCTGAACACTAAATAAAAGTGTCTAAAATATATTTTATGCCCATAAAAAACACCCAAAATCACTGATGAGACTGATCATATGAAAGTGTTTCATCATTCATTCATTTTACAAGTAAAAAAAATATTTATAAACATTTCAGTGTGATTTCAGTTTTTAGGTACTCGTCAAAACATTTGGATTCTTGACATTAAAGTTGTCTAAAAGTGGACCAGTGACAAAGTTATTGGCGTTTTATCTTAGGTAAGTTTTTGTTTTTTATTTTTAATAAATATAAATGCTGCAGAGGGTCCCACATTATCCTTCACCCCAAACTGCTAAGTCCACCACTGTTAAACATCAGGGAATCAATTGTAAAAATAATTTTCTTCAACACAGCAAAAAAGACAAAATTATGAGGAGGAAAAGCAGAAGTTTGCACAAAGCTACACTGAAACGTGATAAAAGTAACAACACTAATAGTGATTGTTGGGGTTTTTCTCTGGAGAATCCAGTGTGACACCTAGTGGTTCCTATGTAAAACCTTAAGTGCTTTCATGCTGTGTTAGTCATTTTTGTTATAAATCCATAAAGAAAAAAATGAATGCATTTTTTTTTTCTCTGACACACATTTGAAAGGGTGAAAGTAAAAGTAGAAGAAGCAATCTTTCAGCCATTCGGTGTCTTAAATATCTTCTTCACTCTCAGCAGAGTCTACAGCTGGTTTTGAATCAAGTTACACTTCGCACTGTAGTCTTATCACTATGCAGTGTACAGACACTCTTGTATATTCTGCATGTACTGTCCGCCCTTGACCACGTCTCCGATTTCATCCTCAGCCTGGTACACCGGTGGTGCTGCTTTCACTGTAGTCTCCATTTGTGACATTTTTGCATAAATATCTTAAATGAATGTTAACATTTTTTGGGAGAATACTGTAGATTTTTCAGGGTATTTTTTTTTTATCTAACGAGTGAACAAACATTACATTGTCAATTTCATTTCTTTTGAACATACATCAGGTTGAGTGTAAAGGTTAGATGGCATGTAGGAGTGACCTGAGTCCAAATCTAACGGTAAAATGACCGTTTTACTGATCCGGGTAATTGGTCTTCAAATGATCCCTCAAAGTTTGGTTTGAATCAGCAACAATGAGGCTTTCACAGGAAATAAGTCGACTTTAATTGAATTGTGTTGCATAAATGCTAACAGCACCGTGGTTGATTGTATGAATCAGTGGTAATGTGTTCTTGAAAAAGCAGGGATTTGTGTGTAGGATGTGTGCACCTGTGCGTGAAGACTAAATGAGATTGCCTGCATGCATGTAATCCAGCCTGACAATAATGACTTGCTCATTTCTGAGAGGGTTTGAACGCATGTGTGGTATGAGTGTGCGTTCTAGTTTTACACTGAGGACGCGTGGACGGGAGTCCCTCTCTGTTCCCCTGCAGGTTGCAGTCAGCACAGCAGCAGCGGTCACTGCTGGGCTCGAGCCGTGGTCCGATGGTCTGCTCAGTTGTGTCTGCTGCTGCTGAGGCTGCTGCCCTATCATCAACACTGGCTGATTGAGCTTGACAACCCCCTCCTCCGAAAGCAAGCCTTGCTCTCTGATAGTTGCACTTTTAATCCAAATCCCACTGTCTTGGCGCTCCATCATGGTAACCCCTCCCACCCCTCTCCCATGTGTCCCTTCAGCCTCCTCTACTCCTCCCCTTGATGCCCAGCTCCGGGCCAGGGCACTTACCCCCTCCCAGGTTCCTGATGCTGTGGGGGTGAGGTGGGGAGCGAGGTGGGGGGGCAGGTGTCAGTGTCCATCTCTTTGTCTTGCTCCAGGTTATGGGCTTGGACAGGAAGAGCTTCTCTCGCCGGCCTCCATGCAGTACAGCCTACCCTCCCCACTGGAGGCTGAGCCTTACTGGCAGGAAGTTTCCAGTCTGGACTGTGCACCCATTGCCACCACAGAAGAAGACACTCTGATGGAGATGTCGGATGTGCAGGTGTGGCCCTCGGGCAACAGCCCATCCTTGGTGCCCGTGGAGGACTCCTCCCTGGAATGCAGCAATGCCGACGACTCGGAAGGTCTGCTGGGGTTGCCACGAGGAAGTCTGGGTCGGCCGGCCAGTCAGGCCAGCGCAGCCAGTGGAGGGGGTGGGATTCTGAGTGGTTCCATTGAGCTGCCAGAAGACGACTCAGAGATGGGTGTTGACTCACTGAGCACCACAACGCCAGCCTCGCTGGGGGGCACCATCGCTGGAATCAATCTTAATGGGCTGAACAATGGTCAGGGGTCTGAGGCGAGCTCAGAGTTCTCGGCAGTCACAAGTACGACTGGTGGTGACGGAGCTGGAGGAGGAGGAGGGCGAGAAGGCGGAGCGGGTTCAGAGGAAGGACTTTCTCTCATTGCAGGACAACAAAGAGTGTATGCTCGATTAAGTGAGTCACCTGGTCTGAGCTGTGTTGCAGATCGGAATGGAGACAGGTTAGTGTGACCTCTGCATGTCTGCTGGGTTTTACAATAAGTTCTGTTCAGCACTAATGCATGGCCATCAGGATTCTAAGAGGTGACCACCAAGATGTTCTGAACATGCTCTCACTTTTTAAAGTGTGATCTTGACCAAAAAACTTCAATTTCATTTCCCCCCAGGTCAGATAATGTTGGAAATGGGGGAGGAGGGGGCTCTTTCCTTTCCTACCTTCAGGAGCAAACAGGCCCCGGGTGGATTCCTGTCACCGACCCAACTCAAGCATGGGTCGGCATCCAGTCCAAGTCCAGACACGTCATGGACAGCATGATTTCATCAGTCCATAACTCTGCGGATGGAGACCCGTCCCATGTGTCCCAAGAGGCCTTGCTTCAGCCTGTAAGAGACATGGGACACTCTGAGATCTTAAGAGGACAATTCAGAGGTACCCAGCCATTCGAGAAGGGTTTGGGATTTCCTCACAGGGTGCCAGAGCTGAGAGCCTGGGATGATGTGCGTCTAAAAGGCCAGGTAAGTATTCTGTGTTTCATCAGACACAGTCTTGTTTCTATATGTGACATACATGCCAAAAGATTCCTGTTGAAGTTAGCAGCTCATATTTGGAAGGGATCATTGAATTTTCTGCAGCAGCACCCCGAACTGGAACAGGATGTATACTTTTTTGTTACTAAAGTAGAATTAGGATATCAGAACTTATACAAACAGTTGAAAAATTCCCATTTTTAATTAGACTTTTCTATGAAAGCCATGAAAGCAAAGTTGAACTTGAAAATGATCGTGCTCTTGGGCATGATGGATTTCAGAGCAGACCTACACTTGTGCACACACACACCATCAATGGCCCAACATGGGCACGGAGAGTGCAGCCAAATATAGAAGGTATTCTCACTGTGCTGCTCGTGTTACATTATCTCCCCCCTTGTCACTCCCACTTGTTCAGATTTTTGGTAGAACACAAATAGATCCCACCTAACAGGAAAAAAAGGTAAAAGTTTGGTAGCAAACTGCTATGAGGACTATTATGGGTTTGCTGTGACTTACAGTAAGTCAACTGTGCACTTTGATCAGATGTTGGACTGTTGAGGCCGAATGACAAAAGTAGATTTAGAAATAGATTTATTCCTCGAAAATGACACGCTTTGGATAATTAGAGTAACAAGTATGCCAGGTGAGATCCCAGTTACTTCCCAAAGCGTCACAGAGCAGAAGCCAGGGGTATTTAAAGCCCTCAGATCACATGGTCAGAGGGGGAGAGGCGTGTAAAAAAGACGGTCCCCAAGGCTGCTTTTGGTTGGGTCTGACACTTTTGACTTTGACTGGGTGCCCCTGATCCGACACAGAGAAGGAGCAGGAATACAGACCTAAACGGAAGCAAATGGAGGACAGAATGATCTGAAAGACCTAAGCGGCGTTAAACAGCACAGAGCTGCAGCTGTTACCTTTTCTCTCGGCTAAAAGAAGGGCTGCATGGGGGTGCAGCACAACCGGCTGAGCGGCTGAAACTACTCTTGTGTTTTACTACGAGCAGACTGTTGATCTCCTGGAGACTAAATTGTGGTAATGTGGGCCCTGGTGACAGAGCTCCTCTTCAGCTTTGTGCTGCTGGCCTTCCTGGTGATTAGCTGTCAGAATGTTCTCCACATAGCCAGCGGCTCAGTGAGGTCTGTGCTTAGCTACATACACACCCAGCTGGACCACGAGCTTGGGGAGGTTGAAGGCGTAGTCGATGAAGAGGAGAACATAACCACCAGGGTGGTCCGCCGCAGAGTCATTCTGAAGGTACAAGCAGGAAAGTGGTGAACTGTGATCAGGGGGGAATTGTTTTTATAAGTATTCACACTTATTTTTAAGGTCCTAAAGTTAGGATCGTGGTTTTATGGATAAATGTAATAAGTGAAGCAAATGCAAACATGGGTGTAGGGGGAAAAAGTACAGATTCTACAAAATCAAATCTAATTTAAAAAGTAATTCTTTGGTTTTTATTTTAGTAAATTTCACTTTCCACTCAAACTCTTTTGCAGTTCGGCCCACACACGCTCAGTCTTTTATTGTTTTAGCTGCCTCATGTTCTGCTGCGTGAATTATTTTACACTGTATAAATAGCAGAGCAGAATATACAGTGTAGATCATCTGGGGCTATAACTGTATTATCAGGAACTTAATGACCAGTAATTATTGATGTGCAAAGTAACATTAGTGAGCAATATGAATACCAAATGCTCCCACAAAAGCCCTGTAATCACTCAGCCATGTGTCACTCCTCTGAGTGCCTTTATACAATTATGAAACTGATGTGAAGAGCTTTTTAAATACAAAAATTAAAAGTGCATCAAGTTAAGCGTTCCAGAACACTGTGCACACAACTGTTTTTTACATATTCAGTCAAATTTAATTTAATGTCAGTATATGGTTAGTAATAAGAAGAGACTGCTGTGAGTTACTTTAAAAGCTGTAATGTAAGTTTTCACCTAAGGAAAAAGTAACACAAATGACCTTTTGATAGGAAGTGATTGAGAGGATAGAGGCTGAAAGGACAAGAAATTAGGAGAAAACTGTCATTTTGATATGAGAAAAAGTAAAGAACTTAGTAAAGAACGTGAAAAATGATCTAATATGGAGACTCTAGCTGGGTGACTAATTAACTAAGTGGAAGCAGCTGAAGTACTAATTAAGAGGAACCAGGTGTGAGCAGGAAGGAGGTAAAGCTGATAGAAAACACGCAGACTGGGATCAAATGGGAGGTAAGACGCTGCTGCCCTACAGCGGGACGGTTACACAACTCTTCTGAGGGGAAAAAAAGGCGACAATTGAAAAAAGAGCACCTCAGAAAGTTGAGTTTACAGCAACAACGAAAAAAAAAAGTTCATTTTGAAAAAACCTGTTTGTTAGCCTATAAAACTCCACAGAAAATGCTGACTTTGACTGAAATGCTGTCAAACTCTGAGGCTAAAATAACCTCCATGTAATTTTTAGTTGTGATCATGTCATCTCTGTTTTAAAAAAAGCCGTTTATGAGAACTCCAGTGCTGGTTGTGGTGTGTTTTAATGACGAAGAGTCTGTAATCTGTGAAGGTATCATTAAGGGAGACCATGGTTTCAGAGATGTGCTCTCAGTCCAAAAACATGTTTCATAGGTCCAGGTCGTCATGAGAATTGTTTTTTCATTAAATTGTGTAGTTTAATAAGCAAAGAAGACAAAAAATGTTTGAGCTTTCTTGTTTGCACAAGTGTATTCGTTTCTTAAGAAGTTAAAACTATACTTGCGTAAAAAAAAATTAAAAATATGTTGAAAATTGTGTTTTGAAAATGCTGATGTGTTACACCCCTGTTTAGCAGCTTGCAAAGGATGTAACATAAAGGTAGAAAATAAAATAAATGAAACATACCAATGACTCAAAAACTCTCACAAACAAACCCAGGCTGAAAATAAGATGGGAATTTATATTGGAAAAAAAACTGTTCTCAGGTTTGGTGAATTGTCAAAGATACAAAAAAATACATTTATTTTAAAGAAAAAAAAAAACTTGAGTTTTAAAAATGCTTTTATTATTTGCAGGGTGATGAGGTTGAAGATCTGCCTGGGGAACAAGTGAGTGAAGAACAATTCACAGATGAGCATGGAAACATCGTCACAAAGAAGGTTAGTTTTTTTCTCTTTCTATTGTCACTCTACCTCCCTCCACCATGTAATGATCATTGATTCAATCATTTGATCAAAGTCCTTCATGCCATTGTTACTCAGCAAAGATATAGTATGTTGTCATCAAACATATTTCATTTCTTTCACTCATCTTGCATCCATCTTTTCTTTTCCACCCCCCCTTGTGTGCGGCCTCGTGTGATAGATTGTACGGAAGGTTGTGCGCAGAGGGAAGGGATCAGGTGAGGAGGGGGTTCAGGAGCTCAGCATGGACGGTTCTCTGCAGGACGAGCTGGAGGCCGATGCTGAGCAGTACATGAGCTACGCCATCTTGGGTCGGGAAAGCGGCAAGGTGGGCTTCTGACCTGCGGGCAGCCGTGTGTGTCCTCTGGAGCGGGCAGTGTTGTACAGGGGGGCTTCTAGAGCTGAAACGGAGGCAATTTTTTCAGATTAAAGCGAATGTTTTAGAAATGGACAGGTTTTAACTGAATGACTATTTGTTTTTTCCACTTTGACTACATGCTACAATAAAAGAGGCATTTATCTACTTAATCCCCTGGCTTTTTGCCCCCGTTTGTTAGCATTTTGTTTATTTTTAGCCCTTTCACTTAGTGCTGTCATTGCCTTTTGAGCCTCTAACTCCATCAGCTCTTTTCTTTTGTTTCTCACAGTATGTTTGTTTCTGATACATCGATGAATGAATGAAAAAGCTGTTGCTACTTACCAGATGTCCCATTTTCATTTCTCTCACCCTGAATGTGTTGAGTGGTTCCTCTGTTTTCTTCATTAAAGCCTGGAAGTCCTTCAACCATGACAGTGTGCCTTATCACTTGATCCCTGTTGATCCAGAGCTGACTCTAAAGTCATTGCTTCAGATTATCACAGAAGAAGTTGATTTATAACATTTTTTAAAGACAATTTCTCATCTGTAATTGCCCACCATCATTTTTTTTCCTTGCTTGAATGCTTATCCAATATTTTTTTTCTCTTTTCTGTTTTTACTCATTCATCTCTCACATTTCTGTTACAAATATTTTGTTTCTCCCCCATCTATCAATTTGTATGCCCTTTTTTTGTGGGACCTCCCCTTTCTCCTTCTCCCTCTTACTAATAATACCCCACTTCTTGCTTCTGTCCTCATCACTTTCCTCAACCTCTCTCTTGTGTCGACCCCCCTTTTTCTTCCACATGGTGTAGTCCGATTCTGTGGATGTGAAGAAAGGTGCTCAGATAGTGAAATGTGCCAGTCTGCGGAGAGTTAAGCAGTGAATTCTGCGGCCCCACAGGTACGGGACCGACCCACAGGACCTCATCTGACCTGTGGGGAAAAAAACAAAAAACATTTAATTCAGAATCTCTGGATTAAATGCATTTGAATGTAAATTTAATTCAGCACTAATGATCCCTAACATGATTCTGGCACAGCAAAAGAGCAAAAAGAGAAACTGTTTTGCTAAAATGTATTAAAGTTGTCCCATGCAGATTGATTTAAATGTATCATTATTACCAAATAATTAGATGCATCAGAAGCTGCTTCCACAAAGTGCTTTGCTATGTTTCCATCAAAGCATGGAGTTATATTTGTGAGAAAAAAATAGTCTAATGGACACATCATTTCTGTGAAAGCAGAAAAATGTATTTATACGCAACGGGAAAAAAATCCCCTGAAGTGTCCAATTATGCCCTCAGAAATGGGGCACAAATATAATTCCAAAAAGTCTGGTGCATTCAAATTAAGATGAATTGTATTGGTTCATTGCTCTGCTTCATGCTGGTGTGACAAGCTGCAAAAAGGTTGGCACAATGTGTGCTCAGCAAAACCAAGGCTGAACTTTTGGAAAGAAAAATAAAAAGGTCCCAAGGACATTCTGTATATCGAAACGCCAGTTGTCCAGAGAATTTGAGTCCCAGAGTGTCTGTTTGTGTGAGTGTAACTACCACTTATCTTTCTAACAAAAAAACATGACAATCATTGAAATACTGCAATTTTAAGAGCATTTGAACCACTTTTGCCAACCAGTTTTGCTCAAAAGCTTTTGGCTGTTGTTTGTTTGTAATACTGTAACAAACTGAAGAGTTTGATTTCCCCAACGATCTGCTTCAAAATATATTTTAAACAAGGCATTTTTAAAATTTGCAACTAAATAAACTACAGAATTGTCAAAAGTTGGTTTATTTCATTAATTCTATTTAAAAAGTGAAACTTATATTTAACAAAGGCTGATATATTTAACGTATAAAATGGGATCAGTGTGGATCTGTAGGCTATGTAATAAGGGGCTAATAGTGCAGACTTGTCGCCTGCAAAGGAGATAAGATTCTTCAGGTCACAGCTGAATCTAGACTTTGTGTATTAACTGTCAAGACACTGTTAAACGAGAACCAAAAGAACTCTTTTACCCATTGACTGTAAAAGAGAACTGGACCGGAGGATCCCTCCGCCCTCTTGTTTCCAAACGGGAAGTACGCACTGGAACCAAGAAGCCAAAATCCTACAGACTTCTATTGAGAAATAACTGAGTCATATTTGTTAGAATAACTATTCTTTCTCTGCTACCTTTTTCAAAAAGCTCTTGCTAATTCTATTTTTGATATTTTTTTCTTTATCGCTAGTTATTCAGGTTATAAACTGGTCAATTATCTGCCTCACTAAAAGCATGTGGTGCCAGCTGGCCCCCACCTCAAGTGTTGATGTTTGAAAGATTAACCCGAGCCTATTTTCAGTGGAAGAGATGTGGACTTCCAACAAGCTCAATCCTGATAGAAGACATAGTTGCCATAGAAACATTGACTCAGACCAATCACTGCTTGCCGTTGTCATCTGGCTTCAAATAGCAGCTTTCGTATCTCGGAAAAATTGCGACCAAATTGGCTTAATTTCACTGGAGCTGGAAGTAAGGCATTATGGGTGATGTCACACTCGCTCAGTCCAGTTCCATTATACAGTCAATGGTCT
The DNA here is from genome assembly GCF_002922805.2 of Oryzias melastigma. Lineage (NCBI taxonomy): Eukaryota > Metazoa > Chordata > Actinopteri > Beloniformes > Adrianichthyidae > Oryzias > Oryzias melastigma. The sequence goes on from NC_050520.1 coordinate 18,375,798, forward strand.
TACTTGAGCAAAACACACGAATCAGACTTAATAGTTCAGCAATTCTTTCTTTAGATAAGAATTCATTTAACTCAACCTTTTGGAAATATAATCTGAAAAAGGAGAGACAGAATTCAAGCTGCTTGAAGTGCTGGTGTTGGTTTAATCAAGTTTAAATCATCACAGTTGCTAAGCAAGAAGTTCTTCGTATTTCCTTTGGTGATCACCTTAAGGGTGAAGAAAACTGCTTTTCATTTTTGTTAGTGAAAAAGGAATAAGCTTCAAGTTTTTAAAATATTTATTCAATTTTCAAGCCCTGATTTTGTCTGTAGAGGACTACCTTTACTGTCCATACAACATGCTTGAGCTAAACCTACAAGATGGTAGAGACTGACGGGGAAAGTCAGTTCCTGAAGAAAAAAAATAAACTTTTGATTGGTTTATGGACTGTATTTAATTATGAGTTTCACTTTTTGAATTACTAAAATACATCAACTTGCCTCTGAGTTGTCAACGTGAACCTAAAAATCAGCTAATCACACGAGCTCCTTTAACTTGTTTAACCAAACTTGATTAACTCTGCGTAACACTAATAACCTTCACATCCATACCTACAAAACTGTTTATTTTCCTTTTTTTTCTGCAGAGTTCTTCGCAGGATTCCCTCCCTTCTTCAAAACCATCGTACACGGACACATGACGAGCAGCCGGTGACTGGAGAAAGACCACCCATCAAAAAGCAAAAAAGCCGAAATGAAGACCCCAACACTATTACAACCCCTATGCCAACTATGAGCACGCATCAGAGGAAACGGATACAGATCAACCCATCGTTTTTAATTACCTTCTTTTTTTTTAAAGAAACTTTGGGACTGGGGGGGAATCTACTAGGGTATAAGCATGATTTCATATAAAACAAAAACAGAACACAAACAAAAAAAAAAAAACTAGCAACCAAAATTGTGCTTCCTGTAATCTGTATCAGCATGAGTGACTGCTGCCGCATGGCCTGTCTTCAACTACAAATACTGGGGGTGAATGGGGCGGGGATGGGACAGGCATGCAATGTAGGTCAATAACTGACCCCTTTTCTAAACTAACAGGGAAAAGCTCATAAGTCAGCGTGACTTTAAAAAAATAAAAAAAGGAATTGAAAAACAGAAAAACACGTTATCTCTAGGTAGCAGGTTGTCCCTCTCCTCCACACCACAGAGGTCAAACTTGTCTCAGTGCTCTCTAAACCCAGTGAAGCTACACTTATCACCCCAAAAGATCAGTGTTGTACAGAATATTGTATGCACTAAAATGCTTTATGTGACTGTGTGTTACCTGTGTTGTTTTTGTTCTTAGATCCTTATGTGACGTCTCAGATGCTGCTGCTTGAGATCCATTGGAAGTTCCTTCATTTTTCCTGTTGGGTTCTTTTGGTCAGAACCTCTATAATATTCTATATATCTACAGATCTTTGTGGTTAACGGAACATGAGGATGTTGTGTTGCTTGTTTTGAACGTTGGATTTATGTGGGTCCAGTTGTTAGTTTGTGCTTTCACTCTTTGTTTTAGACATGCAGACTGCAGGGAGGGAAGGGGGGTAATCTCAGATTACTGCCTCCCTCTGATTGGGTTCTAGCTTTGTGAGGAAAGTTCAATGCAACCTGAACCTTCCTGAAATATTTGACTGTAAGTGACGAGCTAGCCTTCCCTTTCTTAGCCTAAACCTGCTCTGTGTGGTTTCTTTGTGAGGCTTGTGTTCATGACTCTCCACCCCATCGCCGCCTTCCATTCTCTTGTCCCGTCACGGTCGGTCTCCAGGAGCAGATGTAGCAGTCCTGTCTTCCTCCAACGGTTCTGGGATCCCCACCTTCAGATCCCAGCTGTGTCTCGACCTCATCGTGCAGCGTTTGACACCGCTTATGCAGCCTCTCTGCACCAGAAGATGTCACTTGATGAGGTAGCTGAAACCCTGGTAATGATGTAGCACTGGTTTGATTGGGCACATTGGATGTAAGGGGAGCTTTATGTCGAGGGAGAAGCTTAATAATGGTCGTCTCTTCGGAGTGTAGCAAAGACAGTCACCAATCACTGTGATGAGAAACTGTATTACTGACCCCCAACTGTGAGCCTGACCTGTCCCTCATGTCACTTTTTACTTGGGCGTCTCGTCGTCTTCGTCATTTCCTTCTGTCTTGAGTGTGTTTCAGAAGTAGCAATAACTGCTTACGTGAGGAAAGTAATGCTTGAGTGGGTGTGTGTGGCAAACAAGGGCAGATAGGAGTTTACGGTTGTTCTGTGCTGGAGTTTGGGGCTCCTCCTCATTCTTTACAGAAATGATGTCAGTGCGTTCGCATCCCATCAGCATAAACTTCAAATCAACTCATCTCCTCTATATATTTATTTATTTCCATTTTTAAAGACAATTTCTCTTAAATTGCATTGACATATACAATAAATTCTGCTGTGGTGTATATGAGAGTGATTAATATTTTAACACCACGTATGTAGAGGAAACAATGTCCATGTTAATGTCAGATATTAACACTTCAAAAGGACTATTTCTATCATCTTTTTATGAGTTAAATGAGTGTCATCTCACATAATGACATTAATAACATGCATTTATTTCATATGTTGCTTCATTATTCTTTACTTTAAAATAATATATATAAAGTCACAGAAATGTTGCAATAAACATACACTAACAGTGTTGGCTCAAAAGCCAGAGATGATGAATGTAGTCGTGGTGAATTGTTCTAAAGTGGTCATCTGTGTTAGCTCTGTACTTTAGTAGAGAGTATATGGAATAATATCTGCATTTTTATGATTTCATTATTTCAAAGATGAAGGGGAAAGGTTTTAGGTATTAAATCTCCAGAATGGTTTTATGTGGATGCTTTTCTAGATTTTATTTTACTACCACAAAAGTTAAATTGCAAGTTTCTCTCTACAGCAGAATGTTATTTTCAGCTATATTTAATTTTTTTTAAAGGTATATAAAAGAATACTAATATATATATATATACATATGAGCTTACATATTTTGGTAAAGAAGCAAGCTATGTTTTTTATTACAGCATCACGAGAATTCTTTTCTTTTTGTGGGATTTTAATTTAAGTTTGAGTATCTTTTGTTTTCCATCTCAGCAATGCAGGAGGCTAACAGTGGAGCTGGTTTATCTGGTAAAAGGGACTACTGCTGTGTAAGAACCGAAAACATCCATTTAATTTGACAAAAGTATTGAAACTAGAGAGAGTTGTATGAAAAAAAAGTTAAGTTTATTGTCACTTAAGCTTGTTCTCCTTTATTTTCATTCATAAAAGTTTGCTTTTATTTACTCAAAATAGGCTAAAATTATGTTCCATTCTAGAAGCTTGTGTTTTGGGTGATTTCTAAAGCAGTGGAACCTATAAATCCACTCTTGATGTCAGGGTTAAAGCAAAAGGTAGGTTTTGTGGCTTCACAAAGACATGCGGTCTTCCTCAAAGCAGCCTTCCCACAATTCTTTTCTGCCCTCGTACCAAAGGTGAGACTGAGACTTCCAATATGGCGACTGAATGTGTTTGAGAAAGGAGTCAAATAAATGCAAGCAAAGGGAGTCGTGGTCGTGAAAGAGGAAAAACTTGACAGTCCTGGACTCAAGGGACTGAGAGGATACCATGCACCAATTTCATGCAAAAATATAAACTTGCAAAAACTAGAGAATACGTGTATATTCCTTTAGAATGGTTTGGAGACATTATTGCAATAGCATATTACTCAATACTAAGGAATGCAACTGCGCACATGCACAGAAGATGTTTTTAAACATGAAAAGATATACATATATATATATACATATATATATGTATGTATAAAATAAAATATATAAACAAATATATTTACTTAGAATGCTATGCACCCTACCTGTCAACTGGGATTCTAGTTATGTTATGGATGTACTTTTAGCATCATACAGCCGTAGCTACCAAGAGACTGTTGAGTTCTGGGTAATGCCTGCAACATGGGGACAAATAGGGGTATCGTGGGTATTTTAACTAGTTTTGTTTGCTTTTTTTTATTGTCATGGAGAGTCAAAGATGGATTTAAAAATATACTTGTAAAATCCTTTTAATCCAATCAAAATACAAGGACATCTATTGACAATTTACTCTGTACACCAGCTCAACATTTACAAAATTAATAAAGAAATGAAATGTCTTTGTGTATGGCGAGTTTGATTTTGTGTGAGGTACTCCATGATGCATCAATTAAGCAATGAAATGCTGCAGGTTTGTTTGTTTACACAGTTGATAATCTGATGATTGTAGCTTATAAGACTTTTAAACAATAACCACATTCAAAATGTGTACTTGATATTTTTCTGTAAAAAATATTTAGGTGAAAAAGATTTTCAGGGGTGCACAGAACATGACGACCTTGCAGGATTCAAAATGTTACGGTGGACATGCCAACGTACCTTCTTTCTTAGTAGGAGCACAGATTTGACCTAAACAACAAACAGATTTTATAGAGTGTAAAAAAAGTGTGTATTCTATTTCTATTCTGGCTTGCTGAAGTCTGCGTGCTGTAAAACCATGCAGGAGAAGCAGCCAGCTGGAGTCATAACTTGTTCACAGGCTGCATAAACCAGATGAATCTTATACTTGTTCCGCATAATAATGTAGTGTGCTATCTAATCTACAAATACAGGCTTAGATAATCCCCCATAAAAGTATGCAACATGCATTAAAAGTGCTAAGTGTTTTTAGCCTTTTTATATATATAGTCCTGATGGTTGAAACTTTTAATTCTACATTTTTACTGTATATTTTTGAACGCAAATGCAGTAGCACAAGTCACCAGTGGAGGGCGTTGAAAGTTCATTTTGTGGACAGTTTTGAGCAGCATTTTCCCTGCAGCCTTCTGTCTGTCTGTCTGCCTGTCTGTGTGCCTGCCTGTCTGTTGTTTTGTGTGCATGTGGAAGCGGAGGAGCGCGTGTGCTGAGGTCCTTTTAACAAAGATCCTCGACACCCTCTGTTTGTGAGAGCGTGTGTGGTGATAATTTGCACTTATGAAAAAAAGGTATTTATTTTTATTTATCAAAGGCAGCCGTTCTTTTGAGCCAAAGAACTATCTGGCTTTGTCCTGGAACTGATCCATCTGTCGCACATTATTTAGTTAGGTAGCTTTAGTTTATTATTCCTGAGAGAAGATGTCCACCGAATGCCAGAAAACAACTGCTAAGGCCATTCCGTCCACAAAGAGAGTAACCATCAACAACGCGGATCACATGCCCCACGACTACTCCACTACTCCCGGAGGGACCCTGTTCAGCACCACGCCGGGTGGTAAGTGTGTATATTTCAGGCCTTTTTTTAGGTAAAGCATGCACGTGCTAACATTTTCTCAAATTCACGTCACATGGGATTCTCATCATTTTTAGATCACCGCTACTGTACATCCAGCTGATTAGCTTGCGTTCAAGCTAGCTGCTAATGCTAGCTAGCGAGTGCTCATTTTAAGGTAGTTTCAAACAAATTCAGTGTTGTGCATTTTTATATTTTGGTATATTGTTGAACATTTTTACTCAGCGCAAATGTTCTGCGTGTGTTTGAAGCTTTTATCGTGGGTTTTTTGCTTCCTTTTAGCTCTTGCTTTACTTGTTGCTAAAGCTGGAAAGAAAAGCATGTGGGCGGAGCTTGAGCTGTGATGGGTTGTAAGGGTCAGGGGTGGGCCCCGGCCTCACGAGCCGGAATGGGCGGGGTCAAACCTCAGACTCCACTCTTCCAAAGCCTTCACTGTGTGAATTAGGAACTTATGCCAGTGATGAAATGCAATACGATTTACATCAAAACCTGTATGCTTGTCTAGAGCCATATCCTAAATTACGTATTTAAAATGTGCTTAAGCTAAGGTTTCTTATTTTAAAGTTGAGTTTAAAAGTCATATTTATACAGTTCAAAGCATGTGATTATTACGGTGGCCCTGAAGTTCAAATCACTCCATGTAAAAACATAATAAAGATCACAACTAAAAAAAAAAACAAAATAAATAATAAACAAAATGTTACATTTTAGATATTAAAGTTCAAAAATTACATAAAATATAATGATTAGGAAAACAAACAACATTAATCAATAAAACGAAATGTTTTAATGAAACACAATAAGTTTTGATTTCTTATATATATATATATAAGAAATATAAATTAATATAAATTATTTTGCTTTTGTTTTTGCATAATTATTGCGATCTTTATTTTTTTTTTCCGTTGAGGGATTTGCTGGCGTGATTTACACTTCAGGGCCACCGTAGATTATGGATCTAATTGCAGTTGATATATGCTCTTCTCAACTAAATTAATATGTTTCAGGGTTATGCCATTTTACTCTTCCAAATGTAATAAAACACATTTTTATATTTCGTTCTGGGCTGTCAAATCCTGGTCTCTGAGATCCTCCACCCCTCTATCTCTCCTTGCTCTTCTTGTTGCCGTTTTGATGTTTTTAGTCGATCAGAAAGAGGAGACGGCTGGTTCAGCGAGTCATCACAAATCTGTGCATTGAGAATTATAAAAAGGCAGAGTGGTAAATCCAGGGTTGGACCGCTATGGTTTAGTTACTCAACTACACATTCAGAATTTATAATATTGCGTTATGCATCATTAACGCAGTAAATTGGCCATGCTTGGGTTTCTTCTTGTTTTGCAAAAGCATAAAGTGTTTTGCATGATACTTCTAAATAATAAATAAAGGTTTGTAATTCCTGGAAATTATCATTAGCTTAGTCTTTATGTTGCTTGTGTAATGTGTCTTATAATCCCCATAAATTTAAGTCAAATTAATTGAAATGTTATTTACAATAATTTCCATCAATGCAAACCTTAGTTCATCAATTCCACTTGCGTTTTTTTGTAGAATTACTAAAGAGATTTGAGCCAAAAAAGTGCTGCAGAAGATCCTACCAGATGTCTTTCTGATCTTAATGACTGTCTAACTTCATCCATCTTCTTGACCGCTTCTTCCCTTTCGGGGTCGCGGGGGTGCCGGAGCCTATCCCGGCCACTGATGGGCGAAGGCGGGGTACACCCTGGACAGGTCGCCAGTCTGTCGCAGGGCCACAATCACACACCGATTCACTCTCACAGTCACACCTATGGGCATTTCAGAGTCACCAATTAACCTATGAAGCATGTTTTTGGAGGGTGGGAGGAAGCCGGAGTCACCGGTGAAAACCCACGCATGCACGGGGAGAACATGCAAACTCCACACAGAAAGGTCCCAGCCGGGATTCGAACCGGGGCCTTCTCGCTGTGAGGCGAGAGCGCTAACCACTTGCGCCACCGTGCAGCCCCGACTGTCTAACTTGAATACATAAATATAATATTAGATTTCTAAAATTCCTACTTGTAGTTTTGATTTAGCTAGATGTTTTACTGAAAATCGTTTGGACTCACAAAGCTTTCTTTCACTCCCAGGTACTCGGATCATCTACGACCGGAAGTTCCTGCTGGAGTGTCGTAGCTCTCCTTTGGCAAAGACTCCTCCTCGAGGCCTTCCCACCATTCCGGGGGTGACCAGTCCTCCAACCAAAGAGCCCAATAAGAAGACCCTTAATGGAGAAGTAGTGAACAAAGATGCGGCGGACAGTAGCAGTGCTGGTATGTTCACAAATCAGTTGGATCAAAGTATTTCAGTCAAATTTGACATTTCGCTTTTTCCTGCATAGTGAAGTCTGTAACATTTAATTAAAGCATATACAACAGATGGAGTCATTTTAGAAGGTAAAATACATGTAAATGGTGCAGCATCCAGTATAATGTAAGGAAAAAACTTCAGAAGTTTTTACAGAATATTAAACGTGATGATGCACCTAATCTTGCAACGAGTTTTACTTTGAAAACTGCTGGTCTTTAAAGCTCGTCAGCACATGATAGGCCGACTTCCATGTTGCCTGCTAAATTTTAGATGGTTTTGTTGCAAAATATAATGTTTGTTTGCTTTTTCTAGGCGACGATGCACAGTTTGAAATGGATATCTAGGTGGAGCCAATGCTGTGAATGGAGTCTGGAACATCCCTCACCATTTCTACAGAGGAAGCGATTTCCCGAATTTCCAGAATCTTGGTTAAAAATTCTGTCTTTGATACTCATGAATGCCTGAAGATCACTTTTGTTTTAGTTTATTCAAGGCCTAAAACTTATTTGCTGATGATAAAGTGTGCCTTCTTGTAGTGGCAACAAGTTTTAACCGAATCCAGAGAAGTACTTTACACCAACAATGCCTCATCAGTCAGCAGCAAGAAACTTTAGACTCAAAGTTTTCATGAATTCAGGAGTGTTCCAGAAGTTTGTTTTTTCCACTTAATGCCACCTTTCTTCAAATACTGCCTTTACATGTTCAAAAAACTGTGGAATTTGTCGGTCATGTTCCAACGTGGAAATCCTCCACCTGAAGTGTTGCACAAGAATCGAAAGATGAATTTTTGATTACATTTTGAAGTTTCACACGGTTTGTAGGGGGGGGATTTAAAAAAAAAATGAATAAAGAAAACACCCAAGAAATTAAGAGTGTCTCTCTTCTTTTTTCTTCTTAATTGCTGATTTCAATTTCAGTATTTTACATTTTACTTTCTCTATTGGACAGTTTCGTTAAAGTGACAAAAACACCTGAAACCTGATAAAAGGAGAGTTAATATACATGTTGGTGAGATGAATCCTTGGCTGCTGCCGGTTCTGGATAAGGTAACGCTTGCGTCGGAGTCGTTTCAGAGGAACGCCTGGAGGAGCTCACTGACAGCTGATAACCTCAAGGGACTCCATAAAGAGAGGTCAATATACAACTGTACATAGCTGAGAGAAACTCCCCAACTGACTGGAAAGCCTGAAGCCTTGATGCTTTAATAACCATTTTTATTTAAAATGATCATCCTAACTGTTCTGGCTGTTCCTGTCAAAGCTGCAAAAGTTTCCAGCTGTGATTTTAATGGAGTCCAAACAAGACGAGTAGCACTGATTCATAACATGAGATGAGTCAGAAGCTTGAATGTGCTTGAACTGTCGTTTTTCTGAATGTTCAAAAACCTTAAAATCACTTCACAGAGATGATGACCAGGATCAAGGTCCCTCTGTCTCAGTGGACGGCGTCCCTCCATTCCTCCACATTGTCGTGTTTGTTTGCGTCACCTCTGCTTCCTGACACTCCACACCCCCTTTCCCAAGATAAACAAGTACCACAGCCTTTTTTTTCTTCTACTGCGTGGTTCCTCTGTGGTTTTTTGTTTTTCCACTCGGCAGGGCTGTCGATCCCAATAAACAAAAGAAACCAGGACCAGTTAATGACTGCTGATGTATTTACTGCAGTGCACTCAAGATGTGGATTGGTGAGGTGAGAAAGGTAAATACAGTAAGTTGGTATTTGGTCGGACTAGATCCCACAAACAGGTTGAGCCTCTGATGGTTTTTGTTCATCTGCAACCTGAGGCTTTTTGGCTTTAAAGAGAAATACTAACAAGTTGAATGATTAATAAATACGTTATTGTATTCTATGTTGAGGAGTGGTGTGTAGTCGTCATAATGATGGGAATGTCACATTTAACTTGGCTTTCTTGCATATTTAATTCCAGTAAATCTGGAGCTGAAAGATCATTTTGACAAAGAAAGGAACTTGTACGTGCTGCTGTCAAAATACAGAGTTAAAGTTGTTATTTATAGAAAAATGTAGCACTTCAGTTATAAATGAATGGCTTAATGGCCACATAAATATAAATAAGATGTATTTTCTAAAAGGTTAAATGGACTTGGAGGATCTGCTGGGTTTTGGTCTACAAGAAACGACCAAATGGCTCTTTAGCAATAAAGATTGCAACCCCTGATCTAAACAAATTTGTGAACAATTTTGCTGTACTCTTATAACTGCTCTGATAATTACGGTCAGTAATAGATATGATACTGGAACTTTCAAATAAAAAAATACATTTATTTCAGCTTAATATGAATGTAGTTCACAAATTAATACATTTGTTGAAAAAAAACATTCTATTAATTAAGACAAAACATATATTTCATATTTTATGAACAAAAATATACATGCATGTGTATAAATATACCTTAAAATATTTACATAATGACAATGAAACAAATCCTGGTCTGTCTGGTTTTAGTAGAAAACTGGAAGTAAAAGTTATAATGTTGGACAGTAAATCTCAGGGTCCTTCAGTGGCAGCCACATTCCTCAACAATCATGTCCTCGTGGTGCCGCAGGGTCAAGTCATCGTTCTCGTAGTACAGCATTGAGAGAGGGCTCAGATGGGTTGGCACACAGGAAGAGCACGAAGCTCTCGCTGGGTGATGGTGTCGTAAGAGGCTCTGAAAATGGAACAAAGACATTTAAGTACCAGAAAGTTCAGAAAACAGCAGTTCTTCTGAAGGAATGAATGTTTTCGTACCTGCATGTATGCATGGTTAGTGGGGTTGAAGGACTCATCCAGGGGTATGGGGCACTCTCCCTCACAGCGATAGGCATTGTAACGCTTTGGATGAACAATCCATTCATCCCAGCCGATGTGCTCGAAGTCCACCCACATGTCCACCCTCCGACACAGCGGCCGCTGAGCAGGTTCTGCTGCTGGAGCTGCTGTTGCTGCGACTCCATCCGGAACTCGCATCCTCTGCACTCGGTTTCTCTTGTGGCGCCGACTCTGACGGACTCTGTCCATTTTCACGTACTTTGAGTTCTCCACCGTTTGAATGAGACTGTACGCAACGTGACCTTCCTGGGGCGTCTTGTGTTTGGAAAAGATGACCATCATGACACGGTTTGACGTTGGATGCTGTATTTTTCGTTGCCTAGTGGCCCAATCGCTCAGGTTTTCTTCGTTTTCAGTGCCACTCCCCAGGTCGACCTCAGGCTCTCCTGAGGCTTCTTGGCTCATCTCTCCATCTCTGTGCTGTAGCCAGTAAATCACCATAGCAGTCACATTAAATACCTTCCATGAGGACTTTGTGCTGCTTGGTGTTGTGCCAAAACTCCCCAGGAAAACCTCTTTCTCCTGGCATGGCATGCTGTCACAGCTCTGCTTCCCGGAGTGATAAAAGTCTACAGTGGCACGCTTGCAGGCAGAGAAGGCAGGAAGTCGGATCTGAACCTCTGCCAGCAGAACAAGCTCGTCGTCGGAGATGGATGACATGTCAAATGTGACCTTCCATCTGTCGTCCACTTGATGGAAGCCTAAAGACAAGAAGTAAGGCAAAGAATTAAAGTCTGAGGCTGCATAAATGGAAGAAACATCAGATCACCGGACAATTTTCAAAGCACGGGAATGAGAGGTCGACCAGGACAGGATGCATATTGGACCCCCCTGTGCAGTCTGAGGGCTAATATACAAGTGCCCCACATAAAACAGAGTGTGCCTTTAAAGTGGAATAAGCATCCTGACACTTACTGGGTTGTAAAAAGGGAGGATCTGCAAACAGATAACAAAAACCTCCAGAGGGATAAAAGAACTTGTAGAGTAAATAGTTAACAGAGCTACAAGTATTCAGTGTAAAAAGCACAAGTGATTACTCACCTTTGGCCACCAGGCTCAGAACAGAGTCAAAGCTGTGCGCCGACAAGTCGTCACTTTGCGTTGAAATGGTGTTGACAGCGAGAGCAGAGATGTGGTCGGCAGCCTTGAAGGAGTGGTACAGCTGCAGCATGTACTGAGGGTATCTGCTGCGATTACTGGTTGACATATTTCTAGGTGCTAAACTGCTCTGGAGGTGGGTTTGATGTCTGCGGATCCGAGATGAAAGAACCGCACCGAGCAAGCAGAATGTGTAGAAAAGCATCAACAACACCCTGGTTTCCATGTTCCAGTAAACTCTCTAAGGCTTCCTTCCTCCTGCAGCTTTCAGACTGAAATGATGCTGTGAACACAGCGTGCTCCACTCAGACCTTTTATAGTGGACAGCTGCCCTTTGATGACCCCTGACCACGCCAGGCATGTTAATGGCCCCTGTGATCATCAAAGCATCCAAGGGCCAAAACACAAAAACTTTAACCCAAGGTCATTGTCCCACCATGTTTAAACTGAGACTTTTTTTTAATACACTATGTTGCTAAAACCATTAACTTATGTATTAGCTTATGTAAGATCTGTAAATCTAATTTTTCTGTTAAGTCTTTCCAAAAGATTTTAATGTGAAATCATGTTAGTAAATGTCAGAAACATGAAATTGTCTAGAATCTTCTTGTACATTGAAGCATTCAGAGTTGCTCTTATTGGATTGAAGCAAAGAAGTTCTTCATAATCCTCTTCGTCCAAACTTCACCCTTGACTGAATGCAGTCTGACAAATACTGCTGTCCTTGCAACCCCTAGACGTATCCATCAAGCTGCCAGAAGGAGAGGAGCAATGTAGAAGAACATGCACCACTTTTCTAAAGTCCAGAGGTGGCATGTTTCACACTTTGCAGTTCTCTAGTGATGTATGGCTGTTCAGCCAGGGACACCCTTCACACTCTGTCTGAGAGCTAATCTGAACGCTACCAGAAGTTTGGAGGTTTGGAGTGACGGGTTCCACTGTGACATCTGTGCAGTATGCAGCTCAGTATCTGCAGAGTCACTCCCAATCACTTCTACTTTATGACAGCTGCCTGAGAAATATTGCGTAGTGTGAACATTTTGACCAAACTTGTCGACAGGTGGCATTTGATCACACCTAGAAATCACAGAATCACATTCTCTATTTAAATGTTTGTACAAAAAAACTGCTTACTTTTGTGAGTAAAACACCTGAGTTAGTTATTTTATTTTTTAGTTAGCAAATACTTAACACCGTAAAGTGAATTAAAATTTAAAAGGAAAATCCAAATAAATGCTAGAATGCATACTGAAAGTATTTCATTATATATTGTTACACAAATATTTATTTATTTAAATAGCAAGGGTCATTTACAACCACATTTATTTGTGTCAGGTATTCAAAAATATAAAAAAAACACATTTGAATAACTATAACTCAAAGCAAACCTTACTTTCACCTGTTCATAGTATAAGTTTAGCTTATTATTAATGGAAAGTTTAAAAAAACTAATAAATGTATTACAGCTGAAAAAATAAACAGTAATACGTTATCATACAAGACAAAAAATATGCATAAATACCAAAAAAACAAGTACAGAAAATGTAGAAAACTCCTATTTTGACAAAGTGGTCATCCAGATAAAGTATAAAAATCCAGTTATTTTGTATTCTATTTTTGAACGGGATGAGAGTCAGTTTTGATTGAGGTCCATAAGATTCTCACAGTTGAAAGGGTGCAGTCATCTTATAAAGTACTGAAGAAAGTCTTCACCTGGAAGAAAAACGCCTAAATATTAGCATCAGTTTAGAAAATGTGAAAACATTACATCAAATCCCAAAGTCTTTGTTTAGTATGAGAGCAGAGCCCCCATGTGGTGTACTCTGGACACAGCATTTCTAGATAAACATACCATACCTGGGAAGTAAAATGCTGGCGCACTTTTGGATCAGTCAGGAACTCCGCACTGCCGTCAAGTTGAAGGACGGGGACATTTTTTAATTTTTCAAAGTGTATCCTAGGAATATGGAAGTTATTGCATTCTGTTTGAAAATAGTTCAGTTTTGCAATCAGAATGTCTCAATATTGATCTTCTCACTCTGCACTTTTCTCTACCAGCCACTTCTCATGCTGAATGTGCAGCTTCTTCAGGTAGTCCAGCTCCACTTCCTTCTCCTCTGACCTTCCCCGAAGCTTCAGACGCTCCATACATTTCTGAGGAGACACAAGTGTTAGTAAATTTGCTTAATGATTCTAAATCAAGAGATACTTTACTTATATTCTCACCTCAGGAGAGGCTCTTAGGTAAATGATGCCCTCCAGCTCCACCTGGTGTCCAAACTGCTCCACCAGAAGAGAGTGCCAGTCCTGATAGACTGCCCACTCAGTGTCATTGATGCAACCCAGCTCAAACATATTTAAAGCAAAGATATATCTGTAAGAAATGACTAAATAAGTCAAGGGTATTGAAGACTTTCTCCCGTTTGACCTGCTCGTTCACCTGTCACTGTAAATGGAGCGCTCGTACACCTGGACAGGTGTTCCCTCTGACTTGAGCAGGTGAGCTGGAGGAGGCTGCAGCTGCGTTCGAAAGCGACTCATGCAGGAAAACGTCTGAAAGGTGTATGACCAGCGCTCAGGCTCCTTGTACATCATCTGCAGCAGGTTGCTGACTGTTGTCTGTGGACTCCTATGTGTTTGCTATGATGGACAAAAGCAGAAATGAGAAAAATATAACTATGATCTCATCTCAGCTATTTATGTACTTTTTTAAAAAAAAGATATTTTAGCTTACATAGGGAGGCTCACCTGTGAAGACCCACTTTTAATATTTTGCCACTTGCTAACAGGTTCTGCCACCACTTCCCAGTCTGAACAAGCAGACTGGAGAAGTTTGGCAAAGGTTGACTTTCCAACAGCTTTAAAATAAAAGCATAAAATGTAAGTAAAATGTAAGTTAAAACAAACATTATTTTAGTTTATGCATTGAGCTTACCTATGTTGCCTTCAATAGAAACTCTCTTGACTCGAAAGTCTGATCTCCCACTTGAGGATGATAAGAACCGAGCATGAGAGCCAGAACCACCAGTGACATGAAGCAATTGGGTCATAGTATTTGTCTTCAGAGTAGCGACTGTATTTCCGCCGCTCATCATGGAGCTAAAAGTCTCGTTTTTCGGTTTGAATGCTGACGTTCTAACCCGGAAAAACCCTGTTCGAGTTCCGGCGAAAAGACTGACCAGAACGGGTCGGTACAGCACAGACATCACGGTAAGTTTAAAGCTATAACAGCCGTACTATCGCATTCTTACTTATTGACACATGCCTGAAAAGACGCCGTGGTCGTAGCGTTAGCAACAACTACTACTTCCGGGTCACATCCTGCTGAATCGTGTAGATAAAACACTTAATAAGCAAAAATATATATTTGAGAGAAAACAAACTGTTTCCTTATGAACAAATATTTATAAGAATATATAAAAAGTTTATAAATTAACTTAAAGGTAACGATAAGACACAACGGAAGACACATTTATACCCGGAAGTACTTTATCATTATTTTTAAGGGATTTATTTTTTTTTCTTTCACCATGTAGATTGGTCCTTCTTGTTTTCCTAACTGGTTAAGTAGCTTTAGATTTCAAAATTATATAGTACATCTGTTTTAGTTAAATATTATTTCATTAATTATTTGTTTCAAAGATCTATTATCTAAATTCATAAACCATCTATATTGCTAAATTTACAAACTTGCAACTTTCATTTAACTTCCCTTTAACACAAAAACTTCACGACTAAAGTTTTCAACCACAGTTTAATCAAAATCTTGCACTGATTAGAAAACATTTTATATATGGAATATGTGCACAAGAGTATTAATGGAAATACACTTCAAATGCATATGTGTGTACCTACTTTGCATAAAAAAACATACTTTGAAAATTCTGATTTGAAATAACAGTCATTTTTTTCTGTAATCAATTGAAAAATTCTACACTGAATTGCCTGTAATTCATAGTAATCACATTGCAGTATCAGTAAGTTGTATTCTTGATGGTGATCGTTTGGGCCGCTTGAATCTTGAAGTCGCTAACACCTAAAAGAAAAAACAAAGTTTAGTTTATCAATCAAACAGGAAGATGTAAAAGACATGCCGTACACTTGAATGACAAAACATCACCCTCTGTGAGTGAGGTTCCATCAGAGGAGAGATGCCAGTATCTGCGGTCGCTCTGTCGTGCCTGCTCTCCATTCACCATGCTGAGGTAAGGACCCCACAAGCTGGACTCTTTCTCAAACCTTAACACACAGCAACACAGAACGGTCACTGCGGCTCAGCAAATACAAACTGCTATTGTTTATGGGAAACTCACGTAAATCCAACATCTTTCTTCTGAAGCAGGTCGAGAGCTTCTAGCAGGGAGCTGCCTTTTGGCACGTCCACATAATATGCAGCTGCCGCTCCACTGGACATCACTACTTCCACCATCACTACCACTTTGGTTTCACTTGGTAAAGGCCCCACAGGATCTGTCGGGTCCAACACTAAAGTGTCTGTGAGAGAGCAAACGCATGATCAGTGAAAAAAACTGGCTAAACTGAGCAGGATTTCTGTCTTTACATACTGTCTTCATTGAGGCACTCTTTGTCTTTAACGTTCAGGTAGGATTGCTTCTGGAGGGCAGGTAGAGTCTGTGATATGGCCATGGGATTATGGTAAATGTTATTCCTGGCCGCTGTCCTCATTGCCTCCATTGAAATAGAATACTCGGATTCTTCACTTCCCATTGCTATCAGGGCCTTTTAATACACAAATGAACCAGACAACAAAAACCTCAATTTATGAAGTAGCTAAAGACAAAACAAACAATAAATCAGGAAGTTGAATTGGGTTTTACCTGAACCGCAAGACCAGTACTGAACTCATTGCCCATGTGCCCGTCAGTTCTGCGAGAAGCCAGAAGTTTCTGCTTTATCTTGCTTAGAGCCAAGTCCATCTCAGCAGCATTATGAGTGTAGGAACCCGAGTCCTTCACACACTGGAGGGCCATTCCAGCCACAGCATAGGTATCTAGGGAGGGGATGTAGGACAAAAACATCAGCTTCATCACACTTTGAATATTTCTAAACAATGGACTGAGACATTGAGCAGCATTCTTCAAATTACAATGTCAAAAACTATGCAGGAACTTAAAAATGTAGCAAAATGGTATTTCAGAGCATCACTTTAAAATAAACAAATTTCAAATATATATTTAAAAAAATAACCAGAAGCAACACATTAAGGCAGGTTTTACTCACCAATACTCTCAACATCTCCATGTTTGAAGTTGTCATGTTCAGCTGCTTTAATGAGCTTGTGGGTAACATGGTTGTTGACCCTGATGCCGTTCACACAGAGGGCGAGCACACCCAGACTGTACTGGTAATAATTGGTCAAAGGGCGATGGCTGACTGCGTGAAAAGGAGAAAAAGTAGCAGGAATGACATTTTATAAGGTATATTCTATGAAAAGTGAACAGTTACTGTTTATTGTCTTATAAGCAGAGTCTGAATTGGAAATAAATTATATATATTTGGAGCAAAATTACTTTTAAGTTGTTCTAAAGCAAATTTCCTATCAGAAAGAAAGTCACCAAAGTTCATGTTTTTGAAAAGAAATACAATACCGTAAACCTTTACCAGAGCAAACTTACAGGCAACATGTTCTTTCTCTTGTTCCATCACTTTTTTCAGGTGCGCCAGCAGCGTCTCCGGCTTCTCTGTGACTCTGAATGAAACCGTGTTGAGATCATAGCAGGATGACTTCAAGGCAAGACTGTAGAGAGCTAAGAGGCCAGTTACAGGCTGGTTGCTCCTGAGTGAACTAAAGGGAAACAGGGATGAGACAGCAACGACACTGTAATAAGACATTGCTGATTTTGGAATGCACTCAGGAAAGTTCAGACAGAAGAATACCTTTGGATTTCATTGTGCAAATCATTTTTGAGTTTGGTGAGCTGTTCGTCCTCCTTTACATGATTGTGATAATTGGAGAGGCGTAGAGCTAAGTGAATGCTGGGGTTGGCAAGTCCTTCCTGTGTCTCCAGAGAGCGAAGGAGCTGCTTGTTGAGTGACAGCAGCAATTCATTGTTGCTCCCATCAGTATCTGAAGTTAGTTTTCACATAAAAGCAAAAATTAAGCCTTTTTTTCTTTTACAAAAACACACAAAAAGCATTAATATATTTCAAGCTCTGTTACTATTCCCAAAAAGATCAATGTTCACATGTGATGGAGAACTCTAACTATATCCAACTATTTGTTTTCATAATTATATGCATTTACAGAATTTAAAATAACAGAAATTCCTTTATTAAATAAGGTGCATGATCATTGCGAAATGATTGCAAAATTTCCAAATGTCCAGATGGTTGAGTCATACCATGAATCCCAGTAATAGTACTTTCTCTGTTCCCCTTTTAAAGCAGTTTTTCAAATCAGTTTCTTTGAATTTTCAAATTTTGTTTTTTAAACTTACCATCTAAGTTTAATGCTTTCCCAAAAACAAAAGCAAATAGGCCCCAAACTATGACCAAACGGATCATTCTGAATCAATTCTGGATCATCCGCTGCTTGTCCAACCTGAAAACAGAAGAAAACAATACAATACAAAATATAAAAGATTTGTTATTAAGTGATCAATGCAATCATGTCTGGCAGAGGATTTGTCACTAACCTTATCACAAATACAGACACTCTTGACTTCGTCGGAGTCCAAACTCAGACTGGAGTGAGAAAACAAGTTGAAGCGGAAAGTGATTCGGTTTGTGTTCTTCAGAGTCACATGACTGGTCAGCTGAAATGAAAAGAAAAAAAATGAGTCCCTTTAAGAACAGAACAAAAACAGGAAACAAATAAAGTTGGCACATGAATTTGACGTTTTGATTGGCTACAGGCCTTGCACACGTGCCGAGGTAACCTATCAGAAATTGAGAACGTATGGGGGCGGGGCATTCATTTCCTTTGCTTGAAGTGCAACCTGTTTTAGACATGTTATTCATACATTTTGCATAGCAATATATCAATTGTGATGTAAAACTATTATTCATTAGTATTATAATTTTTAATTAAGCTGTTTTGGTTTTTTATTTAGTTCTCAGGCGTTCATTTAAAACCAACTACATTTCCCACAATCCACCACTGTTATCGACCGTAGCCTACGTACCTTCTAGAAACTTGACGAGCGTTCGAGTGCGTGCCTCTATTTCAGAATATGTAGCTAACGTGTTTTGACCCAGCCTACTTCTCGTGTAGACTCTAGTACAGAGACAGTGGCCATTTCTGCTCGACGTGACTACTATTATTGTTTCATTCGGTCAGTGAAACTCGAGAATGTAAAGTCTCTCTTTTGCTAATATCAAAATGACAGACTGAACTATTAGTGGACGTTTTTGAGGCTAAGCCCAACAACAATAACAAACTATTGGCAGCAAAGGAAAGGCATTGCAGTTGCACAGGTCAGTCTATTTTGTTATTTCGTTACTCTTTAAAATATATTTTGTTGAATGATTTGTTTTTGGTGTATTAAATGTACTAACAAGTGATTAGGGGAGCATTAATACGACATTTTATTCAGATAGGTAAATGCTAGCTAGCTCTTTGTATGTGTATTTTGGTTACATGTGTGTATTAAAATGTAATAAAGGTTATTCGTTTGGGATAATAATAAAAGTGTTTTCTGCGTGTGTCCCTTCAGACCTTAAAGCTAGTGGATCCTGATGCACCAGCCTGCTCCCTCCAGCTCGGAGCTGAGCCTTCTGCCAGCCATGTTTTCATTTTCAGGCCCTGCAAGCCTCACTCAATTTGACTTCGGACCTCCGAGTTCATCTGAGCACCAGCTAAAAGCAACAAACTCCAGCAAGTGAGTCACCTTTTCTGATAAGTTGAAACCATTTATCTTGTTTGTTTCCACGTTTTCTGTTTTAACTTTTTTTTTTCTTAAACCACAGCAACTGGGAGATGAGATGTCTAAGAAAACACAGAATACTGGATGATGAGTAAGTGAGATATATCTGCATTTAATAAAGGCTAAATTTTGAAGAACAGTAATATATGTGTTCTTTATTTTTTTAGGGGATGCAGTGCCAAAAAAAGAAGGATTATGTCTGACTCAGAACTGGAAATTTCACAGAACTCTAGTATCCCCCAAGAGTGGACCCAAACAAATGGTTGCAATGCTGCACCGTCACAGACTGTTCTCCTGACTCCTCCACAGTCCTGCTCTGTCCAGCAGAACCTACCTGTGTCTCAGCCCCCTTCCCTATCCCGACCTGCCCGGGAGACCTTTAGCATGGAGGTAGAAGCCACTCAAAGAAAACTGCAGGAGATTGAAAACAGGTATGCACAAAATCTGAAGTTCCATGAGCTATAACTCTCCAACAGCTAGGATTGTTTACAGTTAAATTGCTAAAGAATAACAGAAATTCTTTTACAAATTACTTGTCAAGCTTGTTGGATAACCAGTTTTAATAATGCTTTAAACTTGAGATTCTTTGTGTGTTCAGAAACATTTTCTTGAGTCAACCCAGACTTCTGAAGTCTTCTGTAGTTGTTAGCTTTTGTAGTGCTGTGTGTGCATTTATGATTTTATCAGGGACTTAAGTTACGATGTTCTCACATTGCATTTGAAAAGTAGCATTCCCTAAATTGATTCCTTGTATTTTTGCATTCACTGGTGAATGTTTGAGTTCTCAAAAACACAAAAACTTCAGTCAAATGGTCCTCAACAATTTATTCTGGTTTTTCTTGAAAAGTACAGAAGTTAGTTTGCTTCATCTGATGACCAATTGTAACAATAAACCTTTTAAATATCAGTTTATCCGCTTTGTAGATTACATTTTAAAAACTTTTACATGTTTCCTATATATGAGTCTAACTCGTCTGATCCTCACCTTCTACTTGGCTGCTCTTGTGTTTTTCTATAGCTGGTCATTATAGTTTTTTTCTTTTTTTTTGGTCATAAAAGCCCAATTTTGCCCACTAATGACTTGGCTTTGACCCAGGACATGAGACCCCCTTTAGTAATGACAATCTATTAAAGTTCCAATACAACTATATTTTTTTAATTGTAAAATCATTCCCAGTGGTCTTTTATTTATGATTGTAAAGGTTTTTGCAAAAAAAGCCAAACATTTTATTTAAGGCATGTTTTCTGCAGAGCAACAGGAGCTCATTAGAAATTTGATTCTAGTTTGTGGGCGGGGCTGCAAAGCATTTTTACACTCTCCTGCTCACGAATAGCCCCCACAACCTCAAGCTAACATTAGCGTAGCGGAAAAACAGCTCAGACGAGCACAATGAAGGCGTTAATGGATCTATTTGTCTAAGAATAGATGCTTCAGAATTGGAGCTGAGCTTTTTCAAACATCCAGGTTTCATCTGCTCCTGATTGAACATTATTTGAACAAAGAAATTCTTAGAAACACTGTTTTAATCATAATTTATTTCATACATGTCCTCCATTATGAGAAAAAATGCTACAAGAACACGTTAAAAACACGATTTTCATTGGGAACTGGCATGTCGCTGCTGGCCACCAGGTGGCACTGGTCAGCACTTTCATTGTACACTTTCTGTGGGCAGTTTTTCTTACCATGTGCGCAAGTTTTCAAGGTAGATTTACAAAGAAACTTTAACAAAGAAGGGAAGGAGCCGACAAATTTGTGTCAACTTATATTTAAGATGTATTTTCATCCCCAACAGTTTAAAAACAGTGGGAAAAAATGTTTGGCAGCTTAAATCAAATGGCTAGAACTGAGCAAATCTGGTAACTTGTATGCTTAAAAACTACTTAAGGGATGGCAGGATTTACTAGCAGGACTCTGCAGTTTTTATCCATGTTTGTAGTGACCGTGGAAGTCTGGACTCAGACTTTCATGTTTGCAACTATTTGAAAATCTACCTTTTAAGTGTCTTTTTTTATTTGTTTTTGTTAAACAACCTGCTAAACTTTGTCCCACAAGCACACAGAGGTAAATCTGCTTCTAAATCACCTGAAAGACTAACCTTGTTGGCTCTGAAATAAACCTTTGTTGTTGGTGTACTTCAGAATTACTCTTGAAGATGATGATGAGGATCTGGATGAAGAGCCGGTTCAGAGACGGCCGGTGTTGGTGATCTCCGACAGTTTGAAGGAGGGCCTGGAGCGTGGCATCAGTGACATCCTCCCCCACACTGTGACCCAGTCTTTGTAAGTTCTATTTTATTCGAATGGTTCACTCAGAAGTTAAGGGGAAAGTGAGCTTGAGTGTGGGGCAGGATGTTTTTGTTGGATCAGACTGATGAGCCCTGAAGGAGAAGGTTTTTCTCTCAGGTGTATTTTGCAGCAGGTTGTCACAGTGAGGCAGAATGATCCCCATTCATGCAGAGGTGGGAAGTCTCAGTGACCTTTAGGTGTCTGCCTCATTTGTGGATAACAAAACTCCTTTTAAAACCCATAGTTGTGTGTTTTAGGAAGTGTGGACACACGGTTATCTTTATTTGTCCACCTTGTTCTTTTTTTTTTTGTCGTCTCAGTCTGATCTTTGTACTTTCAGGGCTCATTCAGGAATGGAGTTGGTGCTGTGGCGACCCCCACAAGATCCTTTCTGCCAGAAGCTGAAGGACTCCTTACAGAAGCAGCGCAAACAACAGGCCGCCTGTCGGCAGCTCCCAACTCCATGTCCATCACCGACCCCCCACAGCCCCCCCAGCTCCCCCACAGAAACACACTTTCCCTTATCTGCTTTTCCTGAACCCCAAACATCAGAAGAGGACATGGAAATGTAAAAAAAATACATAAAATAAGCTGGACAAGTGACCTCTTAAATTGTGGAGCTCCCCAGTTTGAGGAGGGAATTCTGTGCTATTTTTGAGCAGTTTTTGCTCCACTTTTCCGTATAGTCATAACTTTTGTTTGTTTGGAGCTACACACACACACTGTCTCCAGATTGATTTCCAGTTTTTCTAACACTTGTCTGGTGAGCAGAACACTGATGTAATGTGAATAAGACTTTTTCACACTTTAGTTTAGAGAATGTTTTTCTTTATAAGCTAACTTTTTTTTATACATATATATATATAAAGTGAGTTCATCTTGGAAAAATGCCAACAAATGTGAATTGCAAAGCTTGTTTTATAATTTTTGGTACATTACCTGATTTGCAGACAGCCATCGAGTGTTTTGACTTTATATCTGTTTCATAATAAATAGTTACTGTTTGTGTAGAGACTGTTGTTTTGACTTTTGGCCCGACTACTGCAGCTTAATGCTAACATATCAATCAGCTAGTTCTTAGTTTTATAAAACTAAGATAAAAAAATGGCTGGATTTCAATCAGACACAAAACCTACTTTGATTTTATTTTTAATCTTTATCAATAGATACACAAAAACAGCCTGTTTTCACACCTCCCCAATGTAATAACTAAGAATCTTTATGCAAATATTGACTTAAACCAACGATCAGAACTCAGCAACATGAATCAGATTATTGTTTTATGAATGTCACATGTTCTCACAGAACTGTCGTTTCATCATTCACAGTTACTTAAAGGCTATAAAATGTGTCGGTGTCAGCACAGAAAACCAAAATGACCTCCGTGACCCCATCGTGTCTCCTGTCACTGTGACCTGCATGTTTAACGATGACTGAGTCATGTCCACAGCGGCTCTAAAGTACACCCACTTCCTCAAATCTGGAGGAGGTGAAGTGACGAGTTCATCAGTTGCATCCTTCACTCGAGGTGGTGCTGATAGAACGTGGTTCCCATCATCGCCGTGGGATACGGACACCGGACCCTCACAGTTCATGAGGTCAGGGTTTACTTCACTCTCCTCTGGAGGAGCTTTGATGAAGCAAAGTCTGAAGGGATGAAGATGGAGGATGATGAGTCCAGTGCATGAAGGCAGGAAGAACAAACATCCGTCTGAAGTTCCTGTGAGGAAAAAACAGAAGTTCGATAGAGTCTGTGTGAATATTCACAGAAAAACATCAAGTTAATGCGTACTCAGCACTGACCTTTAGACCCAATATTTCCTCACCAGAACCAACAACTTGAGTGTTTGATGCTTTTCTGGAAAACATTCAAATCTTTGTGAATAATTAAACCGTGTGAAGAGCATATTTGTTAAATGTAAAGCCGCTGATCCATCTGTAGTCTGAGCGCCTGGAGAATGGCTCACCTGCCCAGTATCAGGCTTTTTCTGCACCTGGAGAACAGCAGAAACATTTCCAAAGCTTGAAAGAAAGTCAAAGTGAGTCAGACATAGCAGAGTGCGCCCAGTGACACCTCACCTTTCCAGTTCATCTTTCAACGCCTCTTCAAACTTGCACGCCAGCCGTGTAGCAGTTTGTTCTTTCCACTGATCCATGTTCCTCTGGATGTGTCTGAGCTGCTGGTCTTTGGCCTGCAGTCGTCTGTGGAGAGACATCACCTCTGCTTCCCACTCGGGTCCTCCTCTGTCCTCCTGTGTCAGACTGCACAGCTCCTCTATGTGCTCCTGGACAGATGGATCAGACAAATAGTTCCAAAAATAGGTTTATTTTGTGTTTTTTTCTGACTTTTTTTTTTTTTTAACCTTAATAAGGCACTCCCTCAGAGAGGTCAAAGCTTGCTCTTTCTCGATGCACTGCTGCTGCCTTTGGATTCTCAGTTCAGTCTCCTACAAAAATGCAAACAAACTCGCATGTACACATTCACCTTTCCCACACAACGAGTTGTGCTGCAAAAGGAAAATTATACTTTTTTCAGCTCCTCACAAACTTGTTTTTGTGAGTCCAGCTCCTGCTGAAGACGGCCGACAAAAAGCCTCAGCTGCTCTCCAAGTGTTCTCAGGCGTACCAGAGCACCAGTTACTGTAAAACTGCACAAAACAACGACATTCCTATCACTGATGTCTTATTGTGTCTTAAAATAGAAATGTATGAACATCTGGGTGTGAGCGGCACCTCTGAGGTGGACCTCCAGCTTCCTGTTTGACTCCACTTTGCTCTAAAAAGAGGAGCAGACGCTGACACTCTGCTTCCAGCTGCTGCTGCAGCTCCTCTTCACATCGCTCGTGCTTCTCCAGTTCTTCCTGCAGTGCTCGGACCCCGGCGCTCTCTTCTGCTGCCAATGTGGCGTCCTGGTCAGCCTGCAGCGGTGTTCTCGGACTCTGATACGACCACACAGCATCCTCTTTATATCAAACAGCATCACAAATCTGCACTGAATATTTGTCCTTCAGCTGCTATTCTTTCTTACATGTATAAAAAAAATTTAAACCTTCAAGAATTGTCAAAAATATTAGATTTAAAAGACCATCAAACCCTCCTGATCTTTGAGCTGTGGCTCCCTCTTCAGTTCATCTTTTTTGATCTGTGAATTTTAACAGCTGCAGACTTTTTCTGAGCCACAATTTGATCCTGAGCAATAATTCCAACATAGTCAAGTTCAAGCTGCAAACATTTCCAAGTTGTAGTAATTAGAGCAAAAGCACAATCAAACTAAAACAATCACTTTTTGGAACAAAGACAAACTGTTGAATAATCAAATCAAGCAATTCTCATGTAAAAAGATTTGAAAAATAGATTATAATCAAACAGTCAAATGAAAATTAAAACTGTGTTGCAGGAATCATCTTTTATGACTTACCTTTGAGCAGTATGTTTCTATATTTAAAAATCCAAAATAAAATAAAAGAATAAAACAGGTTAAAAGGCTCCAAATTAAATTTCTAAAGTGACCATCCTGCAGTCAGGACCTCACACTCGGATAATGATGAGATCATTAGAAGAAGAAAATGTTAAAAATGAAAATCTCTGAAACCAAGAACAGAGTGTAAAAATCAGGTGGATCAGCAAAACTATTATCTTTTCTGTGATGTTGAGTCAACTTTTAAAGTCCAGATGAACAGATCTTTGCAAAACAGAAGAAGTGTTTGGATTAATTATTTTAACAAATGTGAAATAGAGGTTAACATTTTTGTTTAAGTTACCAAAAACATTAGCTTTTCTGTCTTTTTCTGTAATTGCTCATAAATGTAAATGTGATGCTGAAACATGATTGCAATACCTGGTTTATGCAGGATCCATCTTTCCAAATCTGTTTACAGTGGTGGGACTCGGTTAAATATTCAAAGTCACCCAAAGGTTTTGAAGATTCAGAGTCTCTCTGCTTCTGCAGCTGTTGTGGTTGGCATCTGTGAAAGCACTAATTCAGATTTATCCTTCTAATAATCATCCTGCAGAGATTAGTGAGGCCTGCTTTCGTACCCAGCCTTTACCTCCAATATTCTTTCCTTCCACGGAGAGCTGCCTGATCTGCAGGACTTCTGTTTTGGAAGTGTTGATAGAAGCGACTTTTCTCTTGAAAATTAAGACAAATAAAATGTATTTTACGACGCAGTTATCATTTTAGTAAAAACTCTTTCCTCACCTAAAGTAGAGTTAGGTTTATTCCTCGTCTGAGTGGATGAATCGGCGCTCCACTGGTCGTTTCTGTGATCATCCAGGTCTGGGACAGACTTGATGACAGAGCGGCGTCCTTGTAGAGGAAGAGGCTCACTTTAGTTATCTCATAAACTCATATTATTAACTCATCATCATGTTTTCAGATCACAGCTGAGTTCCGATAAAGATATTCAACAAAACAGAAGCTTTTTACTCTCATATTTCCTGCACATTCTGAACTGCCCACCTGCTAATATTATTCCTGACTTAATCATTTATTAAAAACAGCATATTTATGTTTTTGGTTTTGACAAAAATGACCTAAAAACGGTAAAATGATGGTAGAAAAAAAGTGTTTGTGGTCCATCGATTGTTGTTGAGAGTTTTAAGTTCCTAACCATCGTTCCTCTCCAAACCTTTTTCACATATTTTGATGGAAAAAATTTCTAGTACTTATATTCGAAGAGCTCATTCTCAAGAATCAGAATATTTTAGGATGAGCTAAAGCACTTGAAGATCAAAAGGAAAGGACAGCAGACATGTTGAGCAGGGATGGGGTGACAGGTGGATTTTCTGTCTCTTGGTTCTCAAAGACAGATTAAAGAACACTTGACAGCTCTTTCATATCAGATTGTACCTACCAGTGTTCCCATCTCCGGGGTTCTGTGTACTTCTGCTTTCTTTTTCATCTCTGACTTGCATCATATCTACACAATCACACCGATGTGACTTTCTCAGACCAAGCTGGCTTGACTGGGAGCAGAGAACAGTTTTTGATTAGTGGATTTGGAAGTTTCTCCGTGTCATAGATTTGGATTCTCTTAACTTTTTCATAGTTTCTGTGTTGCTGACGAGCGTCAGGCAGAGTCAGATCCACTATTTCATCCTTGAATCGACTGACGAATTCCTCAGTGCAGATGCTCTCTGTAGGAGGCCCCGTGTCTCCTAGAATCTTCTCTTCGTCATCGACGTCACCAAGCAGCGACTTCAGCCTCCAGAGGGTTTGTTCCCTTTCACTCTCCTCTTTGTTGATCTTTTCTCCAATAAGTGTCTCCATGTGTGAGTCAGGATCCCAGAAACCACATTTACCTCCAACAGGATGAGATTTTTTAATTTGTATTTTATATTTTTAATTCACTAATCAAAGAAAAACTGATGTTTTTTATGAGGTGTAGATCTTACCAGACTTTTCCTCCATCACTGAAGAATGCATCAAGTCAAAACAAGATGTGGGAGTTTCATTTAATGCTGGTTGCTCCACGTTCTTGTCTTTGCTCAAAGATTTACTCCTCAGATTATCTAAAAATTAATCATGTGAATTTATAACTCTCTAATGTTTCCACATGATGCATTAAAAACACAAATTACCTTGATTGTTCCAGGACTTTTTACTGGAAACTGCATCTTTCTTTGGATGCTGGATCTGAAAAAACAAACAAACAAACAAAAAAAAAAAACATTGATTTAACTGTCATTTAAAACAAAGGTTTGACATTGGGGATCATCACAGACCTGGAGTTTGTCGAGCTGTTCATCGATTGCATTCAGGAGAAGGTCACAGATGTCCACTTTAAAAAGCAGTGGATCCAAACTGAAGTTCCAGCTGACGTCTGTGCAAAACACAAAACACCAAAACATAGAAAAGAACTGCAAACGACACAAACAAAAAGGCTTAAAAAATAAAAATAACTACTGACCAGGATAGAGAAGGTTGCTGGCGATCTCTCCGTCTTCATTTGGACTTTCCATTGTCTTCACTATGGAGACGACCTCATGAAGCCTAAACCTGTGGTTGAGGCTGAATGTGCGGTCATTATAGGGGGAGTTGTTACTCTGTCGTCCAGACAACCAAGTCAGTTCGACTCTCAAAACCTTTCGACCAAAGAGAAATTCTTTTCTTTTTTTTATTTCTTCCAAAAAGGAAACTAAAGATTGGAAGCATCATAGTTTTAGATTTCTTCAGAAATGTTTACCTCACAGGAAAAAAAAAACACACACTTTTGGCCTGTTTTTCTTAAAGATAAATTTGAAAACCCCATTAAAATTCAGATATTTAAGCAAAAAAAAAAAACAACAAAAAAAAAAACAGCAAACATTCAAGGTTTACTTACTTTTGGAGCACAAGCAAAAAGCTTCAGTCTTTTTTGCAGCAGTACAAACGGAGTCGATTCGGAGCTTCCGGAAGTGTTGCCATGGAAACCTTCAACACCCTGAAAACTTTCACCAAGTGATGCATTCAGGGTCAGCACGGTGATCACAAGTGTCTTTGCAACAAATATAGCTTTTAACTATTGATTATTTGCAAATTTCAAACATGAATAATTGAGAGTTACATCTAGTGGAACAATTAATTAATAATTTAATAATAATAATAAAGCAGTAAAGAAGCTCTGTTTTTATATAGGATTCAAAAGATTTGCTGCAAAAATGTGAGATTTTAAAATATATGTATACACACACATCCAATGTAGACAATAACAGCTTTATTTTCTTCTTCTTTTTATTATTGTTGATTTGTCATTTAGACAATTTATAAGGAGTGAAAATTAAGGGGAAAAATTACACAATAAAAAAGAAGAAAAAAAATAGAAACACCTCAATTAAATTTGTAGTTAGACCTGCGGATATTTCAAAGTGAGAATGAAGGCAGGTCAGTTGCTTTTATCTATTCCAAGCCACTGATTTTAGTTTTTTTTAACTGTTTCTGATACCTTTTATCATTACACCGATCATTATCGCCACCATCACTTTATCATAAAAGTCACAGGTCATAAATCACACAGAAGAAGAAAAGACAAAAGAAAAATCATCATTTTCTTTCAATAATCAAACTGAGCAGCATGGAGTCAAGAGGACATGTGTGCCACACAAACCATTATGCACACCAACAGCTAGAAAATGGCACTCATGATTTAAAAAAAACAGAAAAGAGATATCAAAAGCATCAAAAGTAAAGCTGACTGTTGACCCTCCTTTTTCCACTTTGGTTGTTTTTCTCTCCTGATGTTCTGTGGCAGGTAAGTGCTCAGTTTGAAGTAACCACAGCTGTAATCGGACAGCTCCAGGTCATGTTTGTGGAAATATGCTCATTCAAAAGCAATGCTTTAGTAAACTCTCCATTTTTACTTAAAATATAGCATATATACGATGCTTTCTTAAATATAAAATCATCTCTAACACAATGTATTAAACTCTCCAGGGCATCTAAAATACAGAAATAACAGATTCAAACTTGAATTTCCTCCCCACACACCTGCAGCCTGTGTTCTTTCAGATGTGGTGAATGGACACAACAATACAAGTAACTGTACAATGAGAACGTGTGAAAGACGGTTGTGGGGAAGCGTCAGAGGACACCAATATGTGAGGAAAAAGGTCCAAACGAAGCTCCATCCATGGGGGGAAATGGGAGTGTCTGTGTCGAGATGAGCATCAAACCAGTCGAATGAAAGGGAAGGAATAATTCAACCTTTTGACAAGTTTTCTTGAATTTGTTCTTTTCTGAGCTTTTAAAAGAAATATGCACATCACTCTTGATTAACCTTTTAATTATTGTCATAATGCTTATTTTAATTGTATTTTATTGTAAATGTACTTTATTGTTTTAACTGTATTTAATTTTTTTGTCCTGATGACTTTCGGCCCCCTTGAAAAATAAATCTAATGTTAATGGGATTTCCTGGTCAAATAAAGGTTAAATAAAATTTAAAAATATATATTACTATATTCTTGGAGACACATTTAAACAGCAGTAGACAATTAGAAACAGTTGAACTGAAACGTTTTGGATTTATGTGGTTATTTAGGGGAAATTAGGTGAAGATTTTTCATTAAAAAAAAAGTTTCTTCATTGATTTTTTTTTATTTTTCATCACAAGCTAGGCTAATTGCTGATTCTGATATGGAGGCTTTGTTGTAAGTGATTAGGAATGTCGGCTATGTTCCTGCAGACTTTTTTTTACTAGGGTATAAAAAATATGTTTTACATACTTTAAGTATAAAAAAAATAATCCATCAAATGTTGTTTTTGTGTTGGCGGCTTTTAAATGTCAGAAAAATGACTGAAAGCATAAAACAAAATGTACTTTAAACTAAATGTATCAGACTTACCATGAACAGAAAATACAAAAGTTTAAAATTCATTCCAAACAATTTTAACAGGCTGGATGTCCTTAAATCTTCAAAATGATCTAGTATTAACTGTATTTTAATAATGCAGGGGAAATGAGGGGAACTTTTGCTGAAATCCTCCATACAGAGGCAGCCTTGGGTTAATATGGAAGAAATTATCTTTTAAATATAGAAAAAGAAACTACAGGAAGTCACTTTCTTAAATCTTCAACTTAAAATAAACTGTTTGTATTGCAGATTAAAATTAGAAATCAAACTCCAAAAGTGTTGAATTATTCCTTTTAGACAAGATTACAGTTTTTTTTTTTTGGAAAGGCAAAAACAAAGAAAACAAAAAAATTCAAATGTTTTAAACATTTAATCTAAACTAATCAATATATATAATCTAACAAAAGGTAATCAGTTATCAATCAGTTCACAGATCAAACTTCAGTATCAACTTCAGTATCAATCAAAGACACATTCAGCTTCTGAAAAGCAACTTCAGTGCATTTTCACATCATCATGCACATCAGAAGAAACAACCAAAGTTTTTAGTGAGTGAGCATTAATCAACGAAAACCGACTTTTTGTGTGTTGAGAGAGTTTTTGGCGAAATCACAGGTGCAGCAGGGTTCACAGAAACAAACCAAACGTTTAAATTACAGCAAGCTTCAGTCTTTCTGTACAGATAACTTCTGACTTAGTATTAGTAGAATTATTTCTTATTATACAATATCGTTTTTATCACAAAATATTCACACAAATAGACTAGATGGCAGGTACCTCCAGCCATGATTTCTACATTCCCAACAATAATTACAAAAAAATACTAACTGGTTCTCAAAACTCTGTTTTTTTAACTGTATTCTCGTAGTGCACAGGTAAGGGGATTCGTTCCCTTATTCAGTCAGTTGAAGGCAAAAAAAGACTCGTGGTACCTCAGTAGGCTGATCCCAGATCAGCGTGGAGCAGCCGAGCCCGTGGCTGCACGCTGGCGTGCCACAGGAACCAGCCCTGTCTGCATCTACAACCTCCCATCAGCTGAATCCATCCAGGGGTTTTGTTTTTCTTCCAGAAATTTAAATACTACTAATGCAAAATCTCTGATTGCGATAGATGATGCTGGAGCAATACAGAGAAACTGGATGGTAAATAAATCTCAGACATTGACACAAACGTCATATTTTTTGACAAATCTGTGAAACTGTGTCAGAGTACTCCAGAATAAGGTAAAGTTTATGCACAGATGGAGCTGTTCCTCTACATGTTGGTGATTTCTACCAAGTTTTGGGTAACTGAGGTGAAAAATTGAGGTTATGTTAGTGGGATGTGAGTGCTGCACATTCCCTGGAAGTTTAGGACTACTACTGTGTATTTATAAGAACCACAAATGGAGAAATATATCAAGTATGTTTAGTGCATTAAACTCACAGAAGTGTCAAGGCATCAAATATTTCAAACACAACTACTGAAGAGAGTTGAGCTAATATTCACATATTCTCAAGAGATTTTTTTTCTCATTTTTTGGGGGATTGCGTGAAGTTCTCACGAAGACTTGATCTCTCAGCTGCTGCAATAGTCAAAAACTGCGGAGCATCTATGAAGGAAAACCTGCTAAGTGGATGCCACGGGAGAATGTCACTTTTTCTTAGCAGTTTTCTCAAACTTTACTGTCCTTTTTTTATTTATTTATTGGGCATCCTAGATGTCGCTGAATGGCAGTTTTGTCATACATGGAGATAAATACTAAAGATGTACAAAACTCACTTTTTGTAAGTCAAAAGTCCAAATAAGTGTCACTAATTTTCTTTATAGAACTTCAAAACAGCCAGCACAAAATTGAGTATTTGGTGTTTCTGCAGAACCTCAAATAAAATACATTAAAGTCTTTGTTTGTTGACAGTAAAGTCTTAGAAGTGAAACTTTAGCGAAACCAATAGAAATGATTCAGGAACTCCAAAACTCAAGTAAATACAGTATTTTTAGGTCAAGTTGGTGAGGACTTCAATCTTCCTCAAGTCTGAAGTCCAAGTTACTGTTGTGTATAGAGTGCAGTTCTTTTTCTTTACACAATAAATAAAATGTAGTAATTATCTGAGATAAAGGTCTTCACTCTTTCTAATGTAGTTTTAGGTTAAAAACTTGTATTATTTTTGAGTTGCGGCTCTCTTTCCAATCAGAAATCCTCCCTGATGATCTAGAAGACTCGAATCTTTCTGCAGGTAAGAAAAACTGCTACTGAGTTTTGGTTAATATAAACCGACTTTAATGTTTCTGACTAGTGCATACTTGAAGATTATTTGCATTAGTTGTTAACTGTGGAGATTTAAAGTAACTGAATCACAGTTCAGGCAGGTTAGACTGGTTTCACACACTGACATTTTTGTTTCGTCAGACTGCACATTTCAAATAAAGTCATTGTCCTTCATTATTATATACATGCTCATTATTATTATTTTTTTTAATTATTTTTGATATAATTTATCTTTTATGCAATTTAAATAACTTCTAAATTTGTGACATTCACAAATATAACCCCCCCCATATATTAGTCGAATTTTAAGCAGCCAAATTAATTAATTGTGATTGCATCAATTTAAACAAATCTCATTTATCATTTTCAATTGTGCTGCATAAAACAGTGAGCTTTTCTTCAAAGCACACTTTGTACTCAAATGCTTTGTTTTAAGTGCCTCTTTATGATTTTGTCAATCTAATCCTATTTTTTCAATATAGTTTTCCATTCAAGAAGTAAAAGTTTGTTTGGTAAACTCACTAAAGTGCTTAGTGGGCATCGTTTGCAGATTCCAGTGTCAGGAACATTCGGGTACCTTTCATATGTGGTTTTCTTCATCTTCCCATTTACTTTTAAAGCATCAAAGAGGACTTCCCACCCGCTCCGTCCTCAAAATAGAAACAAAAGAAGGAGATTGTACATTTGGAGGTACAGAGTGATCAGAGAATGTAGGAAATCCCACACATCCTCGTTCTCAGGAAGGTCCATGTGGTGCTCATAAGCCAGCTACGCTCCACTGCCCGAGGACCAAAGGCTAAGCGGTTCCTCTTCCCATGAGGTGCGATTTGAGATGAGTTCCTGCAGTTAAAAGATGTCAGGACAGATGCTCCAGTCCTGATTCTCCTTCGTCTCCCAGTAACCTCCCTTGTACACGAATTCGGTCTCTCCAGTGAGCGAGTCCCGCCTCTGGTGGAACCACAGTGGTTGGTATCCTTCGTATTCTCTTCCTGGGGAAGAAGAGCAGGTGTTACCCTGACAGCTGTCGCTTAAACACGTCATTGCAGAGAAAACGTACTTGCAGGCTAAATGTACAAGTAAAGAAATGTCGTCATGAAAAGCAACCAACTGCTGAGCGCTGCATTTGGTATAGCTTCAAATGTGAGACAAGCTGCAAGGAGTTCAACTGAATGGTGTCGATGAGAAAAGAAGCAGAACCAGATGAGCAGAAAGAAACGTTATGATCACGGTTTTTGTCATTTCTGAAGTAAAATAACTGATAAAACTCTCAAAGGTTTCCCGCCTTGTTGTTTGGAGAAGTTAACATGAGAGGAGCATCATGCAGATCCCAAACAGAGGCAGAGCACACAAACCACACAAGAGGGTGTGTGTGTGTGTGTGTGTGCGTGTGTGTGTGTGATGCACAACAGAGGGGTCCGGGGCAACCCTCACTCACCAGAGTCATACTCACACTCTGACCATCAACAGAGGGAGGAAGAGAAAGACACATGATGGGTACATTGAAAAGAATCTCAGAAAAACACAGAAACACCACCAGGATTCAAAGCTCAGAACTTTGTTTTGACTCAGCTTTTTAATAACTTTAAGAGTTCTTCAGAGTTCTGCTTATTTTATTGTTGATGTGCTTTGTACAAACAAATTACCATTCTGGGTTAACACTTGATAAATTTGAAACATTTCAGATAATAAAAATGAAGGAAAAATGTTCTCTCCGGCCTGTTTTTGTTCAAAAGCTACATATTGTCATTAAAGATTTACCAAGTAAAATGTTGTGATTAATATTAATTAAGCACTAGACAGAAGTGATTAATCTGATTATTTTTTTAATCAATTAACAGCACTAATTAAAAATAAAAACATTTTAAATGTACAGTTTTGTGTGTGATTTCATATTGTGATTATTCGCACATAAGTGGTCAGCAAATACTGAACCTAAAAGAAACAATAATAATAATCGCAATTCATTTTTTTCCAGGTTTGCGATTAATTAGTTACATTACTTTAATTGATTACCAGCCTTAACTTTTACGGTAAGAAAACATATTTCATCTAAGATGCAGTAATCATTGGGTCATCTGGTGTGTTTTAGGCAGTCACAGCGATAACCAGTGATTAACTTTATTAATTCAAAATAATAATGACATGGAGAGGGAGTGATATGATTCTCCTCCAAATCATTTTTTCCTTTTTTTGGCATGGATGTAATACTTTTTTGTTAGTTTCTTTGCTTTTTTAATGGGAAATCTTTGTTTTATTTTATTTTTTTTAATAAAAACATTTGATGTTAAGTTTTACATTCATCTCATCTTTCTTCATTGATAGAAAAATGTTTAAAAATAATGGAAACACATTTTAAAGAGAATCAGCATATTAATGTTTATATACCGGTATTTCTATTTCAAGTTTTCTCACTTTGTCACATAACTTAAACAAAAAAACTGACCAATCATCAGTGTTTAAACCCTTTATATACTACACCTTTTGCTCTTGATTGCTCACCTTCATCTAAAGCCTCTGAGGCCTCTGCTTCCCGTCTCCTCCTGACAGCTCTCTGTTTCTCTTCTAGCCTCTGCTTTTCAGCGTTTGCTTCATCCCATCTGCCGTCCTCCATCAGCCTCTGGTCTGGTCTCAGCCGGCTGTCGGTCATTGCAACTCCTTCTTCTGGCTCATTCAGGGTCAGAGCCAGAGCTGAGAAGTAGTACATGTTTTCTGCATTTTCCCTGAAGAAACAAAAGGAAATTGGAAGCATTTGTGTTTTTGTTTACTTTTACAGAGTTCTGTTGTCTGAAGTGGAGGGGGCCGGCTTACGGTAGAGGGTATTTCTTCCACAGCAGCTTTGGCGACAGAGTTTGATAGACTGTCTTTTGCTTTCCTTCTGATCCGCTTCCCCCTCGACTGCTCTGAATGATTTTAGCGCTTTCCATTTTATCATCCCACGTGCCGGAGAGGATGTAATGCGCCTGGCCAGAACTGTCTGCCACAACCCCCGTCACCTGGAAAGAGTAAATTGGTTATTTTAAAA
Organism: Oryzias melastigma; assembly: GCF_002922805.2. Taxonomy (NCBI): domain Eukaryota; kingdom Metazoa; phylum Chordata; class Actinopteri; order Beloniformes; family Adrianichthyidae; genus Oryzias; species Oryzias melastigma. The sequence continues at coordinate 18,411,158 of NC_050520.1, forward strand.
AAAGGATTAAAAATAAATATAATATTAAAATAGCTTGGAGTTCTGAGCTCCTAGAGATGTCTTTAAAATGTTTTTTTTTTTGGTAAAATTATCTGACATTAAAAAAATATGGCTTCTTAGTGAAAACCTTTTTTCTTTCCTTCCTCTCTCAAATCAAATCTTCTTTTGAGTCTGCACCCATATTAACATCAGTATTACCAACTCACTTTTAAACCTTTAAAATAAAATTAAGACTCTGGATGTGCTATTTTTCATGTGTGTTCCTTCTTTTAGTGATCTCCTTGTTGAGTTATTTTGTAGTTTAATACAGAGCTGTGATGAAAGCTGTTTTTTGTCCCAGCAGCTGGTTTAAAATCAAACTGAAGGTGCGGTTCTGCTACATCGGAGGAGACCAGCTTTGTTTTTCCATAGCCTCCCTGGTAGTTTCCAGCAGGAGGCAGCATTGGGCAAATTACATTCACACGTCCCATGTTGATATATCAACATTTAGCAACAGCTAAGCGGGGAAAAGAAAGTATTTACCTTTCGAGGAACATCCCGGGAGAAGTAGCTGTAAGGAGAGAACTTGAGCTGGCAGGTCTCCTTGGTCCTGTGATTCACAATCTCAATGTCTCCCGACTGCACAAATACAAACATATCAGAAGTAATGTTGATCTGAGTGTCATTTCTTTTTACAGTGTTTTAAAACGCTGAAAAACTAAACTGCACTTTGCTAAAACATAGGAGGTGGGATTCATCCCGTACACATCCAGAACAGTGTTTGCTGCTGTTGCTTTGGGCTGTTTGGTCCCTCCACCATTAGAGCAATAATCCTTATTTAGAATAAGCCATTGATTTGGACCCCTGAGCTCCAGTATCATAGCAGAATGTGGGTGTTGATGGAAAGAACATGACTGAAACAGAAACAGAGGACATGAACTTCTACAGGGGGGATGTCGGGGCTGACCTAGAAAAAGATCCATCCTCCTGGAGGAGCTGGAATGGGTGAATGGAGGAAAGATGCTTGAGCTGCCATTATGAAAATGTGACAAAATATGCAGAAAAATTATTTGGACTATCCTGTTTAGTTTGTATTTTGGTTTGATAGATTAGAGATTAGATGTTTAACTCTTGAAGGAAAATTCTTGGAAAAAAATATGAATTTATTGGAATTTGGGGATATTTTTGACTTTTTATTAAATTCACATTTTTCTTCTTTAAATCGTTGCTTTTAGTTAAAAGCTACCAGTATATTGAGGCACAATAATGCCACAAACAAGAGCGGAAACAAGGAAAATTAGAAAATTTGAAGAGAAAAAGAGGAAAGTAATCAAACATTCCAGCATGTACACACACACAGAGCTTTTCCCTTCTATATATTCCCCTCTGTAACTAGAAAATTGCACAGAAAATACAGGCTTTTATTTTACGACGTTATTAGAGATCAAAGTCTAAGATAAATCCCCAGAGATCCAGGAGCTCCATGGTCATGGGCTGTGTAGCTTCTGTCTAAATCCTTTCTTCACGCTCTCTGCTCTGCTCATCTTTACCACACATTTCTGAAACATGGAACGGGTTCTATGGTGAAAGGTTGAGGGAGGGACGTCCAGTTTGTAAATGAGGAGAAGTAGGACTCATAAACCCACCTGGTCAATCCATAACTTTCCCACGATGATGTTGTGCACAGTGGAGGTGACCTTCCTCCACACATAGTGGTTCCCACTGGAGTGAAACTGCAGGTGAATGGCACCTGAGGAACACATGGAGGTAACATATTATCAAGGATGGGAAAAAAAATAACATCCCATCTGCTTAGTTATGATTCTGCAGCTGCTGACATGAACGTGATGAATATTGATTTGCTTTTGCCATTAAAATGTGTTCTGTGAACAGCCATGTCTGACACTTGCAAAGTGGTCAACTCTAAAAGACACTCTCACATAAACAAACAGAAATATAAATCTTTTCTCTTAAAAAGCATCTCTTAGTAGACACGTGGGGGCCAGAGAAATCCCACAGATACTAATACAATCTTTGGTGCAATAACAAATCAATGTGTTGTTTATTTGAGGCAGAGACAAGGACCCTTTATCTTCTGAGGGCAACATGATAATTCATTTTATCCTATATATTTATGGATGTGACTAAAGTGGTAATAAAACTCTTCTGATTTGTCCTCACAGAATTGTATTCACTTGGGCAAACCAGTAGGGGTGTAGGGAAATATCGATCCAGCGTAATATTGTGATGTTTCATTTGATGATACTTGTATCGATTTAAAATACTAACATGATGATATTTTATTAATTATTTATGAGCAAACGTAGTTCACCGTCTTACTTTTGTTTTCCACTTAAACCCTCAACTGCAGCACTTTATTTCCTCAATCATACTTTTAGAACTTTATTGGTTAAATCACATTCATTCTATCTTTTTTTCACATCTTGAAAAAGATTAGGTTGTGGATATCAAACAATATTGACTGAAAAAAGAAAAGCAGCATAAATAAATTTGCATGAGTAAAGGCAACCTGTAAATGAGATACAGTTACAGTGCTCAACATTGTGATCATTAAATAAAATTAAGTTTTATTATTTCTGCCTCTACTGGAGGGCGTTTCAGTTTGACCACTAGGTGGCGATCTAAAAAAAGAAAGTATGTGTAAAAAAACTGTGCTTTGGACAAAATATGATTACTTTTAAAAATGTTTTCTTAGAAGAGTTTGGAATTAGTATATACAATTATTCATTTTGCCAGCAATGCATGTTTAGTTTGAGCATTTGCATTTGTCGTCCCATGGAAAATCTCATTGTACGTTAGCATCAAGCTAGCAGAATTTACCATTATGAGTTATATCGATCTCTACTTTTATGAATCAATAGATTAATCAATTTTATCAACCCAACCCTAATCGTGACATGTATCATACACATGTATCAGACGTGTATCCCGCTATACATCGTATCGTCAGACTCTTGCCAACACACATCCCTACACATTTGTAGGGTACTATTCAAGGGTCCTCTTTTCTTGTACTGAGGTGTCCCAGTCTGTGCCTTTATTTGTATAAATGTCATTCAGAGCAAACATTTATATAATAGCTAGTAAATATCTTAAACCTTAATAATAACTGTCCAGGCTGTGTGCAGAGGAAAAATTAACAATCTGTAAGGGACCATATCCTAAAATGACTGTGGTCCCTTTAAGATTTTGGGTTGTCCGGGCCCGTGATCCTCCATATGTATGTGACTGAGGCATTAGTAAAGAAAATATCAAATAGCTGTTTTGCTTAAAAAAGTTGAATATTAAGACATAAACACTCATCCATCAGCTGCTGTAAGCTTTTGTAGGAATGGGTATTTGTGCATTTGAACGTTTTTACTTTACCTCTATAACAAATGATCTGAACTAAGGGAGAGCTTTACTACAAGCTCTGACTAGTATTGAATTTCCTGAAGAAGTCAGCTACAAATGATGATTAAAATTTTAAAAATGACTTTATGCGACACTTTTTAAATTAAAAAGTGAGTAGGTCTTTTTAAGCTGTAGGTTTACTGATGACAGATCTTTTAAATTGTCTGGCAGTGAAACTGAAGTCATCTCCAAATGTATAGCTATAGTGACTCCACAGAAGAATGCAAGTTTCTCACCCAGAGGCATAATGGAGAGGTATTTCCCCCGAAACTTGCTTGCTATAGTGATTTCCTGCCACAAGGTCCAGCCTCTTTGAGAAATCACATGATGAGCAGCTGCAGGGGGGTGGTGGCTCACCTGAGATAAACAAAGATACAAAAGCCAAAAACATATGTTAGCAGTATTTTTTTAGTTTGATTAAAATAAAAAAACATTTGACCTTCGTTTGTGAGTCAAGTACCACTTTCCCTACAGCTGAGCCATTACCTGCTCACACAGTGACCGGTAGCCAAACTCCTCCAGGCGATCGAGCTCATAGGTCTCACCCAGAAGGGGGTTGAAGGGCTTGGCGGTCCGATGGACAGTGGTGGAGTAGGAGGAGACGGAGAAGGCAGCGACCAGGCACATCTGCTCCAGAGAGGACTCACAGCGTGCTGCCTTGTCTAAGAGTTCATGATACTCCAAGTCCTCCGTGAGACGTTGTAGCATCGACAAAGGCTCGTTAAAGTTTACCTGCGGGGCAACAACATCTACACTCGTAAAATGTAAGACACAGATATTCATGGTTATATCTATAGACCTACAGGCATTGGGATTTTAGAGAGCTCCTTGCCGATGCAGTTCTTCATGATGCTCCACAAGTTCAAGGAGTAATTGGGCTTGTCTGGGACACGAGTCCGTCTCTCTCTGCGGGGTTGCAGCTCCTTTCCTGATACATCATTGCAGCTTGGAGACATCTAGAATGAAGAATAAGATGACAGTAACCAAAAGTTAAAGAAAGTGAAACAATAGATGTGTTTATTGGACTGCTGATTGGAAAGATGACATTTTACTTTTATCTAAAGTTCATGGATAACGAAAAAAAAAAGAAAATCCAAAGTCGTGCGAGTCTTTTATTTTGAAAGGTCTTAAAGATTTTTCACATGTTCCGTATGTCCTGCTTGTTAGAGAGACACTCACATTGTCGTCTTGGTTCCATTCATAAGCTTGCCCTCCACTTGCTCCACTCAAGTTACTCTGAGATCGCCTGGAAGAGACACAATTTCTGCAATGAGCTTTGGACAAAACTGTCAGTAAAACTCCTGTCGGACTCTGCTTATTAGCATAAATCACGGTAAAAAGAAGAGCTAAAGCTGCTGGGTGCTGCATCTGAATGCCACTTAACAGCTGCAGTCCCTCTCAATGTTGCAGATGAGGGATATACTAATCAACTGCAGCATGGCAACCACGAACAAGGAAAGTGAATTACACTGGTCAGCTGGTAGCAATGAAGTTCTCTAAGAGGAAACAGAGTTTAGGAACTTATTATTTTTTGCAAAAACTTGTACAGATCAAGCACTTCTTCAACGATTCAAATGTAAATTAGATCAATTTATGCGTAAATGTTTGCCTATCAATCATCTTCAAGCAATTGAAAGAAGTGATTTTGTGTTTCTGAGCATCAGACTGACCTGTGCTGAGTGCTCTCGCTGGCAGTCACTGTGATGAATGCAGGGGAATCCTCCATGGCATCAAAGTACTCCGTATCCTCATCTTCATCACTCGCCTCCTCTTTGTTTGACCTTCCACCTCCTTCAACGGAAGAAATCAAACACATCTGGTAAAACTGGAGCACCCATTTCATGGAACTGCAGTCATATTTTGCAGAATTCAGAGAAGGAGAGCCTATAATCACGTCCCCGTGGGGATTAATCAAGCAATAATCAGCTTAGTAAAGTTGGCGGTGTTCCTGCTTGTTAACTGGCCCGATTGACGTATATTCATCTATGTGTGTGTGCTACTCGAGTTTTGATATACAAAAGTGACAACATGTAGTGATCCATCAAGGGGGGTGTGTGTCATTTTATTTATTTATTTATTTGTTTTTTTACCAAAAAGCTTTAAATGTCACTCTGTAAGTGGAAAGCCACTCAGCATTCTGACTGGCATTTAACAAAATATATAATAAACAGGTGATTATGAATACTTAAAAAAAATAACAATATGTAAAACTGACTGGTATACATTTTTTAAAGGGTAACCAAACTCTAAATCAACTTTTTTATCTGCCGACCTCTATAAATGGGTCTTTGAAAGTGCTGTCTGTTGGTCAAATTATTAACAAATTAAAATAAACTTGTTTAATTCCTGAAAATAAAGTAAAAAACCTTTTGTGTTCTGCCCCCTACAGGTTGAATCAAGTCATTACAGTTGAATTTTATGATTGGTCAACTGGTGTAAGTCCCAGAAGTTCTGCAACTCCAGTATAAAAGCCTATCCCATTTTTGATTCTGTAATTGTAACTCCCCCGCTCAGTCGTCCCCACTAGCCCCGCCCTCTTGTTTTTGCATTTTTCAAATCTGGGCCTCCAACTACCCTGTTTGGTTACCCTTTAAAGTGCAAATAAATGCTTAAAACACAAAAGAAAACAGAATAAAAAATGTGTATACATAAGGAATCGCACAATCAGCACTTGGGTAAGGTAATAGCCAATTTAACCCTTTTAACACCTGAGGCGTCGCCAGTGACGCTTAAACACAAAATCTTTAACATAGTTTCACTTCTGTTACTTTTAACATGATCAGCATAATTCCAGTAGATTTTGAAGGAGAAAAGCACCGGTTTTCTCCTTCAAAATCTACTGGAATTATGATGATCATGTTAACAATTAAAGAGTTATAGTAAATCAAAGAACATAAACGCATGAGCTCTGGTGTTAAATGGTTAACTTAGGTCACACAGGATGTTTAGTCAGACAAAATAGCACAGTGGTCTGAAAAAGGTTAAACAAGCTCACCCTTGTTTGTAACGGGGGCACTGGGCGAGCTTGAAGCAAGCGTGGGTGCTTCCCTCCACGCCCGCTCCAGGCTGTTATGTTGTTTGGCAAGCTGCTCAATGGTTTCCTCTAAGTGGGTACGCTGCTCTCTCTCATACTGGAGTGCCCGCTGCCATCTCCTGCTGTGAGTCTCAGCTAGGTCCAAGAAGTCTCGACATGCCTTTGGAAACACACATGGATAGCCAGAAGATGAGCAATGAAAGCTCTATTCAAAGCAAAGAGAAACCATAATAAACTGAATAAAATAATCAAAAAAAGGACACAATTCTAAAGATTTTTTTAGGAAAAGTAGTAATACACTTGTTATATATCTATGCTGTTTAAATCAGTTATTAAGACTTTAATTGCACGTCTGCATTCAACATGTGTGGGAAAGACCTCAACAAACTGGAAATAATGAAAATCTCACTTCATGCGGGTCAAAAGGGGGCGTTGTTGCTTTGCTAATTAGATTTCTACTGCTCAGACTAAAAGGTTACTTCAGATCAGATGTATAACACATGTCAGCACTTTTTCTGCACCACATTGTAAAGTGTGACAAAATTTTGCTCATTGTTCGCACAAATGTCGCTGAACTTTATTAACACGTCTCAGCTGACTTCTGCTTTTTAAGGTCTTGTGATGGACTCTGCAGTCTTACTAGGAAGGAAACAGGAGTTTGTGAATGACGAACCTTTGTATTGGATGTGATACCATACCTAATAGCAATTTTGTACCAGGGTTTGAGGTTTTAAGATAAATGCAGAGTTTAATAAGGCTGTTGCTAGTGGCAAAAAACCCAGCTTTGTCAGTGAAAAAAAAAAAAAGAATGTACAAATAAATAAAGTTGTCAGGATGAACAGCGGGAGGAAAAATAATAATTCTCAGTTAAAAAAAAAAAAAACTGTTCCATATTCCATTTTCACACGTCTCAGTAAAACACAGAATAATAGACTAAATATATATTTTGTGTAAATGTGCTTTCTGCATCAGCTTGCTAGGTTTTATTTTTTTAAATTTAAATATAGATAAATATTTTATGATATCCAACTTTTACATTTTTTTGTCAGTTTTGTCAAATAATAAATCGTACTAATATTTTTATTCTTAATTGCGTAAGCTCCAAGCCATTATGAGTAACGTTTAGCCAATTATGTAGCTCAAATAAAACCTCATCAAAGAACATGTCATTAGCTAACAAATAAAAGAAAAAAAACATTTTCGAATGAATTTCTTGTAATACCTGTTGGAAATCAAACTTGTAAAACTGTGTAGTCGCAACATTAGGCTAATCTTTAAATAAATTATGCAGAAACATTTGCTTTAAAGCTGTACTATTAGATGTAAAAATATACATTTTTTAAATGTTTACATATAGAATTTAATTATTTTATGATATAATTAAAGACACGTAGCTTACCAGGGAGGAAATCGTCCACCACCAGCTGTTTTCCAGAGTCTCTTTAAATCCAATGTCTAAGACTCATTTAAAGTCACAAGTTTGTGTCACGTTGAGAACCACTTCCTCACAACCAAGAGTGATACGAAACCCATGTAGGATAAGTACATATATGAGTGTAAGTTCCACTTTTTTAATGCTGACTTTCCAAGACAGCCCGCAACCTTTAGAGTCAGGAAGACAATGACAGAGCTTACACAGCGTGTGAAGGTGATGTTAAACCTCAGCTATGAATGAAAATTTTTGATAAAAAGTAAGCTTATTAACATAGAATTGAGTTTTCTCTGATGCGTTGAAACCATATTTGCCTAAAATGGAGGTTTTGTAAATGTATGCCAGCTGCAAATAGAAAACCTGCCACCTGAGAAGTCAGATGAGCAGTGAATGGCCCAGAGTAAAAGCCTCTTCTCAGCCCAGGAGAAAGCAGCCATGTCTTCTCCTTTTTAACCATCCCATCTACGGTTTTCTTTTTAAGCATGATGGTGGAATTCTCTATTGGACCTGTACTTTATAACAAAAATTCAGAGTCATTACAAGAATATTATTATGACAAATTGAGTCTTCTTTTCCCCATTTTTTTTTTCTTTTTACAGGAAATGTTTTCTACTTAAGAAAAAACAATTTTACACAGCAGAAGCATCAAAGGGTTCTTATTGCAATAAATGACTATAAACTATTCTGAAGGAGCTAATCAAAACCTGATTGCTACTAACTATGCTTTAGTTTTTGTGTTTGTTTGTTTTTTTACCTGATAAACTGTTTGGCATTTCAGAAATTCCCAGACATAGCTTACTACTGCAATTTATATACACAGCAAGGGATTATTGCTGGATCAGCTTATAGTGACATCAGAGCTGTCTGTTAGTCAAGAGTTTGACAGGGACTGCTTCCTCCTATGAATCTATGACTCAAACATGTATCTCACTACCTGCAGCAAATAGACAATCGTGGACATGGCTGACCACAGACTGAGCCTTTGCGTTACACTTTCATTAAAGTCTGTCACATAATTGTTGATCAAAGCAGGAATTTTCTGAAAAATCACGAACACTTTAACACCCGAGATGTTGCCTAACTAACACACACTCTATGGTGTACTGTAACTCTTTGACGTTTGACACAATCAACATAAATCAGCTGATTTATGTTGATTGCGTAAACACTTAGCGACTGTAAAGTGTTGGATATCGACACAAAGCTGCTTTTCTCTGCTAACGTTAATTGTGTAAATGGTTGAATAGTTAAGGTAGTTGAAAGAATGTCAACACTGAAGCTTGATTTAAAATCGTTGTTACTTGAAGCTGATATTATACGGCCTGTGAGTTAGGTTTACTCAGGATTTCTAATTCTCTTTACACTGGATTTCACGTGTAACAAAAGTCCTCAGCGTCCAAACCATCTGTACATCACACTAATGATATAGATTATTTTACTTTGCACATTGTAAACTTTGGAAAACCTTTCACCAAATAATAAAACGAATAAAATCCTAACAGCAGTTGAACATCAAAGACAAATTTCTCTTTTAAAAACATTAAAAAAGCTTAATTAAATGATTTTTTTTTTTTTTTTACCAAGGGTACTGCAATCATCCTCATGTCTATAATATAATACAGATAGTATGCATAAAAAGCGTTGCCACAATTAATTAAAAAGAAAAAAAACACCAGGTCAAGCAAAAGAACATGAATAAAAAAGGGCAAAAAGCTGTTTCAAACATATCAGTGATAAAACAGCACATGGCTCTCCCTTCAAGTAAACATGAATTGAGTGCAGTATTTGTCAGTATTTCTGTCCCTACACTGTCCTATTTTCAAAGAAGAAAAAAGCAAAATATGTAATGTTAGCTATGTTTATTTAAATAATGCTCCTAAATAACTTTGCTGTAAGTTATCGTTAGTTAAAATAAATAAAACGAAGAGAGAATTACCCTTATAATTACAGCTAAAGTGATCTCACAATACACAGAAAGAGCAACTGACCTTTTATGATTGTCTTGTTTCAGTCAAAGCTGTCTGTCCTAATGTAGCCCATAAGGGCCTAACATATCCTGACAGCCTAAAGGGTTGAGGGTCTTAGAGGAGGGGGGAACAGCAGCTATTTTTGTCACCCCCACCCAAGATCATATTCAGTATCACTTCTTCAGAATCTCAACACGACTGAACTCTCAGTTTAACTACACAGAAAGAACAGTGTAGCCCGTCTACCATAAGGACAAAGAAATATAGACACCTTTTAAATATTAATGCTTCAAAAGGAAAATATAGAATTTTCTCAATTACTTAAATTAATTCAAATATATATTCAATAAATATTATACTTCATGAAGGAGACAACACTGAAATCACCCTTATTTTCATGGTTATAGTAAACTAGTTAAATATCTAACTATTGTATTAGTAAAAATAGCCTTGGTTTTATAAATAAGGTGAATAAAAATACAAAATAATTGTGTTTAATTGGATGTATAAAGCATTCAATGACTAAAAAATACACAAATGATGTAGCATGCTTTAGTATTTATCATCAGTGAGCTTGTTTTATTAAACTTATTCAGCTCGTCTTTTATTGCCAACAAACCTCTTGTATTCCTATTATTTCTAATGTGGCGTCTCAGTATCACTACCATAAAAATGAAGATCAGACAGTGTAAAGAATGTAAAATTCACCGTTGTGACAAGTGTGTAAAGCCACAGTTAAAAAAACAGCAAATGTTATCAACACCTGCCACTCACACATTTCTTTCTCGCCACTATTGAACTGCTACATCCTGGACACTTACATTGATCATTGCATTGGAAGTGATGCGGAAGAGGGTGGCTCGCTCGTTGACGGCCTTGATCTTTTCTCCACCTTCAATGGTGACTTTGAGGCCTTCAAGTTCAGTCAGGGAGCGTTGGAGAGCTGCTCCATGCTTGGCGATGAGGTCATTACACGTGCTGAGGTCATCAAGTTTGCTGACAAGCAACTTTAGCGTACCCTGTAGCTCACTGCGATCCGACTGCGACGTGGGCTCCTCGTCTCCCGAGTCATCTAGAAAGGGAAAGAATATGAATATGAAGGATGGGAAAGATCTCCATCTTTGGTGATGAAATTATATACCATAAATCTATACGGCTGAGATTAAATCAAAAGTACATCATAAACCACCGTCCCCTTTGTGGACAGTCATAATCAAAAGCTATAAAATCTCAAAGGTCATAGATGGTGATTGAAATGTCTCCAGCTGGTAAAGCCTGATACAAAAAGAAATATAGTTAGAAATAGAATGAATAAAAAAATATGAGAACAATAAAGACAAAAAGAGATTACATAACATCCAAAATAACCTTTTAAAAATATTGATTTGCAGTTTAAGGAATAGGGGTCTTTTTCTTCATTATACTCCATCCTGCTAACCGTGGGATGTCTGGGAAGAGCAGCACATTTTGCTGCTTTTTGTTTTGTCGTTCTTTTATTTAAAAAAAAGTCTGTTATGCAGTTGATAGAAAAGACTGTCACAGTTGGGAAGAGAGTCAGCATTATAGTAATACCTTCTCCTGAGAGCACAGCAGCTGCCTGTGACCTTACATGGAGAGGCACCATCATCCTTGTCCATTTACATCAGGCCACTATAGCATGAATATTCGTCTATGGGACGGTGGGTTCAAGCTTGACAAAGTCTTTATCTTTTGAATAAAGCAGGGAGCACCACAACACTCATAGGTTCACAATGTTTGACCCAATTGCTGCTCAAACATTGACTGTATAAAGAGAGTATAAAGAGCCATAGAAACATTGGCTCAGACCAATCACTATTGTCTGGTTCCAACATGGCAATGTCTGTGTCATGGAAAAATGAAGACTGAATTAGCTTCATTTCGCTGGAGACGAAGGCAAGGCATTTTGACGATGACATCTGTTCTGTCCAGTTCTCTTTATAGAGTCAATGTGCTCAACACTAACTGCTAAGCAGCACCAATTTCATG
>NC_050520.1:18423084-18433118 GCF_002922805.2 Oryzias melastigma
AAAAAAAAAAAAAAAAATTAAGAAGATTGGCCAAAAACCAGCACAGAATAAGCAGTTAATATGTTTTTAAAAAGGAAATAATCATTGTCAAAAACTCAATAATTTTCAAAACATTGAAAAGTAATTAGTATCAAGGTTGTTTGATTATATATTTGTTTTGAACTCATTTTCTATTAGAAATCTTTCATAAAATATTTTTTTTTTTAAATAGGTATTTTTTTTTATAACTCAATCTATATCTCAATAAAGATTTATCATTTTATCTTTGGTTTACCATAAACCTGCAAACCATAAGTTGTCTTTGAAATTCAACACCAGTATTAAAGTAATGATATAAAAATGACAAGAATAGTTACATTTCCTCTAAAAATAACCTTGTAGAATATACATAATGTTGGGAGCATGTCGTCAGCTGTTGAAATCATCAGCACTTCTACTTTCACTCTGACAGTATTAATTGCTTTTAAGTTTTTCTGGCATATTTATTTATAGCATATTCATTTACATAACATTTAACAGCAACGGGGGGTTGTTTTGTACTGGAGTTCACATTATTTAGGTCAAAATTACACAGTACTAATAGAAAATAAATAATCTTCAGATCTTGTTGTTTGTAGTGTTGAGTTTAAAAAAAGAGGAGAAAAGGAGAAACTCTCACCATGCTGGCTTTCCTGAGCAGCCATTTTCACACACAGGTATCCAAAGTTCATTAATGAAGTAAAAGGAGAACACTAACAAAAGGTCAATGAAAAAAGTCCTTCAGCAACAACAACCAAAAAAAGAAAAACAATCAAATTACGGTGAACGTCATGGAAGGAAAACACAGATAAAGAGGGTTAATAAAGCAGAATACAGCAGAGTTTTGAGGGACTGAAGCTCAAAGAAATGCAGCAGACAGAGAAAGGAGTGAGCTGGACGAGTTCTCAAAGACCTGAAGAGTTTAATGAAATCAGTCTTTAATTGGTAAAGCCTGACTATCAATGTGTAGCTTAAAACAGACAATTTGGTTGGTTGATATAATTGGGAGCTTCCTCCCACTAAAAAAAAAACAAAACTTTTTTTCCTTTAATATGCCACAGGTTACAATTACAAAAAATAAAACAAATTAAAGTCACTAAAACATTCAAGTCAAAGTTTTAAATCACAGCACAGATCAGTCTGTTGTGAACATGCAAAAAAAGTCAAGGCTTTACTTAAACAATACAGGTTTGTTAATGATTGTGAGACTTCTGGTGAGTTTTAAAAGACAGGATATGATGCCTGCAGCAATGCCGTATTTGTGCTTGGAGAATAAATTGAGGGATGAAAAAGCATTAGTGCAGTCTGCTCCACAGTTTGACAACATGAAACTCCAATGAGGCTCCAGAAGTTTCCTTCAAAGCATTGCAGGAGTAGCCTTTGTGGACTTTCTTTCAGTTGGTCAGACCATTAGTTTGAATAAATGTTAAGTAATTTATTGAGGACAAAAGAAAATTAATAATAGAAATATTGTCTTAAAAGGATAATCCTCATATTTCAAATTGAAAGTTAATTTTATGTTAAAATCTCCAATTCTTGCATTCATGCTTTTGTTCCTGCTCACATCTCCAGCCCTCTCCTTCACAGCAACAGACTAAGCAGGAGGGATTCTTAAAGTACAATCGACACCTAGAGGCAAGGCCAGGAGCCTATTACCAGGCCAGTCATGCCTCAAGGGCAAACCCCACCCATGATCACCATTCCCAGTCCCTTTGTCTACCACTGCCCTCTGCTCATCAAACCTCAGCACACAATACGGCACAAGAAACAACAAGAACACAGAAAAAAGCAGGTACAGGCTTTACACAGACAATCCTTTGCTTCTCAGTTGTTCCATACATCCATCTCTGAGTTCACCCCGACATTTAAGCAATGGAGAGAAAAAAAGAGAAAGTAGTGGGAGCAAGTAATTGGGTGAGCTGTAGTCTGCTGTCTCACTGTCAGGCCTCATCTCCCTGCTCGTCCCTGAAGACAGGCTGTCAGACCGGTAAAGCCAGAGCTTCGGCTGACAGGATGTCACCCCTGTTTCAGAGAGGCGAGCACAACGAGCCGACGAGCACACTGGAAAAATGTGTGGCCCCTCTGGTTCAAAGATGGTGCTTAGACTCACTTCAGCCCTAATTAGATGAGACACAAATGCCTGGAACTTTTTTGGAGAATAGGTTTTAAAAGAATAAAGTTTTCAAGTCATATTCAGCAGGAAGCTGTTAACAGTGGAGTTAGTAATGAAGTCAGCTGCATGGGCTTGAGGACAACCTCAGGGTAGTGGGCTTAAGCAATGCTTGGAGCGTTATGTGCACAAATTGAGCTGTACGCTGATACTAGCCCTAACAGTTAATTAAAGGTTTCACAGTTCAAATGCTTATCTGTTCCCTGAAGTGTCTGCCTGTGCATGAAAGCGGCTTCACAAGTTTTGCATACCCATGCAGAATTAACTGTGCAAAACTGCATCTAAAACAAAACAAAATTAATCCTAAAACCCAACTGCAGTAAACTGATAAACTATAAAGGATTAGCTTGAAAGCCTTTCACTGAACATAACTAGTTTAGAAAGTTTTTGTTAATTCATTTTCTAAAATTGACAATCATTTTTTTGGTACAAACAGTGATTGCTTGATTGTCTTTCTAATTTTTTATTCACATGTCATTGTGCGTTACAACCTTACAAACTCAAGGGATAAGATTATTTTAAAAAGTAGTAATTTGAAAAAAATACACAAAAATACATGAAATTAATTTATGTGTTTTTAAGGCATTCCGACAAAAAAAAGCACACCAAAAACACTAAAATAACTAGAGTACATGTAATACCAGTATGTTGACTCTAGGGGTGTATATTGGTGAGAATCTGGTGATATGATATATATTGTGATACATGTCTCGCAATTCATTTCACGATATATCTCGACTGTACCAGAACAAATTCTCACTTTTTTAAAGAGTATGACTTAGGAAAAAAACTAAGTCATATTAAGCAGTACATGTCTCATAATGACAAAAACCACGAGGCTGACGGTACCATTGAGACTGAACATTTAACACAAGCAGGTTCTCTTGTTTTGGTGCGGTGTAGAGCTGCTCCAAGTGTGCTGTGCTGCCAACTAGTGGTCAGGGGTGTTAAAACTAAAGTAAGACGCTGAATGATGCTCACACATAATTCATTAAATAACATCTTGTCAGCATTTTAAATTGGTAAAAGTATCACCAAATGAAATATTGCGATATGTCATTGAATCCATTTTACCCAACATCCCTAAAACTCATTTAGGTGGCTTCAAATAAGTAATGATTAAAAATGTGCAATTACAATAACTGCTTTTAAATATAAACATACATTCATAAACTTCAAAATAGTGGCATTATAAATTAATCAAGTCTCAGGGAGAAGCTAAGCTTCTCTGCACATATCGTCCAGTCAGTGGACAGAATTATAGCCTGACTGCTCTGTGCTTTCCAGCATATTATAGATACAAATAAACTAATACTTTTTAGTTCTCACATACAAACCTAGCTGTAAGTTTTTATAAATTGTAATGACTTATGACTAACTGAAGATCTTTTAAACTGACTTTTAGGTATGAGATCATATAAGTTGGAAGTTATCCAGAAGTCTAACCTGGTTAATCGTTGACAGAGGTTGAGTTCAGTTCTTTACACTAATTTTTACTGTTTGAAAAGGTCCTTACTAATAAAGTTGGCTGAATTTGCACACAAAATATGTTTTAATTAATAATTACTGAATCAAATTAAGAAGAAAAGTAAAAAGGCAATTTCTTTCTGAAGTCAAGTGCACTTAATGATAGTTGGGTTTGGGTGTTGACAAGAGCAAGAACAGAAGATTGCTGTTAGAAAGAGTTGGCAGGGGCAACCAAATTTTCCTTTGGTCTCAGTTATTATTTCATTTATCCCCAGCCAGCTTGATGGTGTTTAAATCTGGAGACTGTGCTCTCATTGCTTGATTTCATTTTTGTTTCTTCTCAAGGGTAGTTCTTTTTATAATTTGGGTCATAATCTTGCTAAAGGATGAACAGAACATACCAGAGGGCACTGTAAAACTCAACAAAATGTTCCGGCTATGGTTTG
Organism: Oryzias melastigma; assembly: GCF_002922805.2. Lineage (NCBI taxonomy): Eukaryota > Metazoa > Chordata > Actinopteri > Beloniformes > Adrianichthyidae > Oryzias > Oryzias melastigma. The sequence goes on from NC_050520.1 coordinate 18,427,186, forward strand.
TGTTTAGAATGCTCGTAGAAAAGACAGATCTTTCCAGAATAAACCAATGTTATATGTTACAAAAAAAAAAGAAGTCCTGTTTAAGATGTGCTTTGGAAAGGCTGTGAATGGAAAGGGATACATATGAAATTGTGGAGACACAGAACAGAGAGCAGATGAGATGACAAGAGAGGAAGCATCCTAAGGAACAAGAGAGTAATTCTGATCGGTAATTGCTAACCGGCTCTATTCCTCCCCTGAGATATATCATAGAGAGACAAACGAAGAAGGCAGCGGGTCACTCGGTAATGTTGCAGTCAGCTATTCACCAGCAAATGAGAAAATGTGCAGGGCAACTCATCACATCCCAAAAGCTCAGCAGCACATCTCTGGAAGCATTATTAAACTGTGCACTGTTAGAGAGGAGCTAGAAAGGAAAAGACTAACAGAAAACAGCAGCAACTGGGTGCAAATGTTTAATTTTGGTGAATTAATCTTGTCAGAATAAAAGACTGTAGCCTAGTGAAGATTTATAGCATCACTTTGACACCATTACAGAGCAAGTTAGGCCCCTATATTCACTAAAACGTGAGGGTTGTGTTTGGAGTAAAACTCCTTTTACATGTTGAGAACAAATTTATTTAAAATAAATCCGCTCCTGCACAGCAGGCAGACAAATGTGGCAACTCACTCCTTAAATTTCCAAATTAGCTGTTTCTTTAAAACGTCTAATCATTTCCGCTGATTTATTTAAACACATCTTGCATGATTGATGGTGATAATCGCTGAAATGTGTTCATTTTAATGATGCGTGCTGACGACTGTCAAGAAACTGTGAGTGAATTATCAGAGGGGAATATCCGATTAGAGGGACAGTTACAATAAACAGTAGTGAAGACATTTCCAACCCTAAAGTTCGATTTATTTCAATTGAACTCTCATTTGATGGTGACTCTACAGTGAGGCTCCACAGTGGCTAAATAAGATAACTGGCATGTGTTTAGAAAATGGAAAAAAAGAGAAAATGTCTGTTCCTTTGTTGGAGATGTAAGGCTGTGTTTCAATTATTTTTACACAAGAATACAACTTCTCTTCGTCAGGTAACAAATGATTCTCTCTGGCTCAAAAGATCTATACTAATATCCATAATAAATGTAAAAAGTAAAAAAGATTAGCCCTTTCTGGGTAGTATTATATCTCGGTTATGTTTTTTTGCTCTAATATTTATTGAATAAATACACAGTAAGGATGATTTGGCATTAAAATAACTACATTTGTGGTCTTTTTTTAGTAATAGATTTTCAAATACATACTGTTCTAATAAACAAACTGCAGATCAAAACTTAAACACTAGACATTTTTTTCTAAAACATAACCAAATGTTTATTATCTTACAGTGAAAGAAAATTTTACGAAGCCTGAAAACTATATTCTACTAAGGAAAAACTTTCAATTTCAATTTTCATTTCTATTGATGCTTTGTGAGTAGAAATATAACCTCTCAGAAAATAAACACAGGGTAATAGAAAATTGCTATGAGAGGTAACAAAGTATTGATTTATTCCACGTAAAATCCTTTATCTCTGTGACAGTGTTTCACGGTAATTCAAGGGGTGTGTGATCCTCAGGAACGGATAAACGGTCATCCTTCAAAAATAATAAGAACAGGTTTGGACCCTACAATTTACAACGCATCCCATTTCAGAGTTTCTGATACATGCTTTTGCAGATGCTAACACTTCCGTGCAGACTCCGATTTGTCTATATGCAAATTTAAGACAGATGAGGAGCGCAGAGCAGAGCGGGAGGGAAGATAAATGAAAGCAGACTGTAGGTGGAAAAGCATGCAGGGCAGGAGAGGGGCATCCCGCTCTATTTACAAGGTGAGGAAATGGATTGTTGCAGAAACGTAAATATCTGTGGTGACAGATGCCAATGCTGCATAGAGGATTGACAATTTAGGGTAAAAAGATGGCAGGAGAAAAGCTGCCTCCGGGTGGATGGCAGGAGTGGGACAGCTTCATGCTCCTGTGATGCATTTCATCTGTAACTGTACTGACCCTGGTGGAGTTTACTCAAGCAGCCCGAGGTGCAGAGCGAGTGGGCCATCCCCGGCTCCCAGCATCTCCTGCCCTTCATCTGACTCTTTGCGGGCCTGATCTACAGTGTCGCTGGGGCCGCTTCGGAAAAACGGATTTTCCCTTTGCAATGTTGCAGCATGCAAACAAACGGAGGCCTACTTACACACGCACAACTGTGTTAAGTTCAATGCAGGCGCACCTTGTAATCTCTGCCCTGGACTGCACGGCTTGTCCAACATGTCCTGCACTGCTCAAACTCAAACAATTTGAATGCGTAGAATCAAAAACCTGACCACATTTACAATTCTCCTCTGTGTGCTTCTCCCAGTGCAGTGTAGGATGGAAGGAGGGAGGGAGAGGAAGGAGTGAAGCAGAAAGAAACCTGGACTCAGCAGCTAGCAATCAACTCTACAAGATCACTACTCTATACATCTTTTTTCTCTTGTGAGCTAAACATTAAAATAATGTCACCAAACATGCAAACCAATAAGTCAGATTTCAGTCTTAAATGTTTTAATTTAGCTCAAGACTGTAAGCTTACTGTAGCAGAGGGCATTCAGAAACATCCCAATTTTCTCAAATTGAAAACATTTCTATCCAAAAAATGGTCTTATATAACTTATAAATGTCAATTGTTACAGTTTGATTGCAGAAATGCGTGGGGTCTGAAAAAAGCAGGGGACCGCTGCTGAGGGCGGCAAGTAAGCCGAATCAAAAGTGCTGATGAGGAAAGGTTGTTGAACTGTAAATAAATTATGTTTCTTAAATGTCCTTCGGCTTGTTCTTGAAGGCGATGCAGTGTGAAACCACAATTAACTTTACACTTGACCTTCATTGTTCCCATTTTTTCGATTTTAACAGTTCAGAAAGAGTAGAATCTCACTGATACAAAGTAATACATCTACAGTCAGAGATATTTTTAGATAAAGCTCAAGAAATGATTGTGTGCTCTCTGACTGTCATTCAGAAAAAAACAGCAACCAAAAATACTCAAAATGATTTGAGTGAAGCACAAAGCTGCAGTTAGATCTCCTAATGCATGACATCCTTAGTTGATAACAAGCAGCTAATTCAATAGAGTTGAAGGATCCTCAATATTTAATTAGGTTTAATTAACCACAATTGCTAGAGTAAAGTGTAATTGCTTTTGCCATCCTTCTGAGTTGGCCAACATGACCGTGCATCAAACTGATGATTTAGTAATGTCAAACAGACTCTTCACATGAAAGCCCGCAGCAGCATATGGAAACCACAGCTGAGGAATCACTCATCCTTACATGCATGTAGACATTGCTGACATTAAAAGCCCAGGTGGCATCTTTGCATGGCAGATGTTACTGCTGGAATTGTATGTTTTGCAATTAAATTTATTTGCAAAAAGACATCTTAAAAATTTGTTTTTGTACTTCTGATGGAAATGCTAAAATTTAAGGCATTCTTTTTCTCTACAAGAGGGTGTTAATATACACTTGTGTGTAAAGAAAAATATTTAGATTGTAGTTAAATGTGAACAAACCTTTGGTCAACATTCTTCAATTTATATAAGTCAAACAGAGTTAAATTAAGCTTTAATTCCAGCAGCTCTGATAGGACTAAAACTCATATTAATTAATAATAACAATTTCAAAGTGTAAAAATTGTTTTAAAATAATGATTTATTAGAAAGGATAACAAAGCAACAGACCAATGTTGTTCTTACTTACTACAAAATTGCTTAAAGAAAAAACTTAAATAATTAGGATTTTAGAAATCTTTTAATGACTTTTCTACTATGGAATTGGGGACTAATCCTTCATGCTGACGATGCAGAAAAATTACACACAGCATGACAGAAAAATGAGTGTGCTGACTTGGACACAAGCTCAATAATGAGTCCAGGTTCCCTGCAGCATCTCAGCCGTCACAGATTGGAGCCAGAGTGAACAAGCAAAAGCCACTAAAATGAAAAAAAGCAGAAAATAGCTAAGTTATGAAGCCACACAGTTTCTGTAACAACGCTAATTTTCTCCTCATTTATAATTATAATTATTTTTAGATCAATCAAAGCCCATTGTTTGGGCTTATTGTTTAATCTGTTCAGGAAGCAGCTTTTGTGTACTGACATAAAATAAAACAAAAAATCAGAAATTCTCGGTCTGACATTTACGTGAAAATCTGAATTATTATGGGACCATTTAAAACAAATGAGACCTCCTCAAAAGACTAAATCGTATTAAGAAAAACAATGAGGCAACACCTGCACTCAAATCACAGATGGCACCAATAAATGTGCATTCTTAAAGGAAATAGAATTTTAAATTACATTTAGTTAAAAAAACAGTTGAAGAAAGGGTATATAATAGTACATTGTTTTAAGTGTTTGTGAGAGCTGGTTTCATGTCATAGAACAATAAAGAGAAAGTGGCAGCTCTGTCTTTTTAAACAGCAAGAAGGTGAGAAAGAATTTAGAGTCTATTTTATACATTTTTGTCTAAAATCAAACATTGATTTAATTCTTTAAAAGAGATTACCATAAGAAGTTGATACAAATAAATGTGAACAATTTAAATGATCAAAGAATTAAAAGTAAATGTTGGGACAGTTGGGAAATTAACCAAGTCTGACTTTAACTTCTATTAGTTTCTGGAAGTTGGAAAAGGTCATGAGGAAAATATAAAACAAGGATCGATTATGGTGAAAAGTCCGAAGAATGAAGTGACAAAATCTACTTTCAATTCAGTATTGAAAGATAGGATTTGAGACAGATAAAAGTTAAAACCATCACTTTTAAACATCTGACTATTTGAACAGTAACAGATCATCTTCTTCAATGTGTCGACTTCATTTGTTTTGTTGAGAAACCAAATCTAACTCTCATCTTTTTGCCTGCTTCACGTCTTTGGGGACTGAGCTGATCTAACAAATCAACCCATGCCAAAACATGATGTTAATTTCCAAGACAAACAGGCACGAGCAATTGAGTAAACAGCCGCAGTAGAACTAATTAATGAAGATGATAAGCATACCATCTGTCATTTCTTAATATTCTCTCATGAGACGAGGAAGCCCAACATGGCAACATCTCCCTGAGAAAAGAGCAGGTGCTGGTAAACTAAAATACAAAAAAAAAGAACAGTAAAAAAATGATTTGAAAGATTAACATATGAAATATGTTACAATTAAACAGCCACACTGTGTTCCGAGTTTATTGCCATAAGTAGTAAAACATTACAGCTAGAATGTTGTAGTCCAATTTAAGATGTAAGTACACATTTAATCTCTGATACAGCCCAAGCAAGAATTCACAAGTTGGTCTGCAATAAGTGTTTTCTGTGAATTGATACCAAAAAACATTCTTCCTCTTTCAATGTTTCCTAAAACTAACATTACAGTTTTATAAATGTACTTGCTCTCACCTTCCTTTAAAAGTTAGACATACCTGCCTGCACCTCTATGAACTACACCTTCCAACTGTTTTCAGTCATCATGCACTGCAAATCGGCTTCAATGTCAAAAATACAACGTCCCTCCAAAAAATAAAAAAATAAATCCAACATGAAATCATGTGTTACCGCCAATCCACACACACCCACGCACATTTTTAACCCAACACACAGAAAAAAATCTTTTTACTTACTTACGATAGCCGTGTTCTTATCCTGCCTATTGTTCCATTAAATGTTGATTTAATTGAAAATAGATGGAAGTAAACTGAGAGACTTAATTTTGGAAATACGGCCAGCTGGATGGAAAGCAGAGTCAACGGATTACTGGGAGCGAAAAGCAAGAAGGGACAAAAAGAGGGAGTGGCGGGAAAACCAGACATGGAGTGTGAGAGGGCGACGGAAAGAGAGAGAAAAGAGGGAGTGCTGGAGAACATGTAAAGAGTAAAAG
>NC_050520.1:18433157-18554177 GCF_002922805.2 Oryzias melastigma
CTTTAAATGCCTGTCTTCACTTTGTCCTTTTGTCTACAGTTTCAGGACCATGGACAGAGCAATGCAGCTTTTTAGACAAGGGATGTCTTTACAGAATAAATAAAAATACAGAAACGTATAGCAGGAAAAGGTGTAAAAAGATACATTTATTTTATTTGACTGACCGATTAGCAGAGCCTCTGTGAGTCAAACCTCGCCTAGTCTGTCAGATTGACTTGCTAATGAAAAGCTGGCCCAGATCAACACACTGCTGCTCTAGAACCCAATCCTCGCATCAGCTAGTATGTCAGATCAAGTGTTATTGTTCAATAGCAGCTCTGTTTGCCTGAACTTAGCTTGAACCAGAGAAATTCTGACTCTGGTTTAGTTTAGCAAACAGCTGTTTTAGTTTACAAATGAGATGTACCATTTGAGGCAAATGTCTGGTAAAAGAATATTTCCTGGCAACCAAAAAGAGACACTGGAGAAATCAGATGAAGCGAGGGCAAACACTGCCCCCTGCTGCGCACAGCTGATCCTACCGAGTAGCCTTAGCACAGAGTGAGAGTTTCATCGGGAAAAAAGATGTACTCACTGCACTGAGCTGCTCATGAACAGCTGATCATACCAACATCTGACAAAGAATACTTTTATAAAACTGTTTATTTTATGTAGTACAGCAAAACTGGAAACCATTAGAACAAAAGGTAAAAAAGGTAAAAAATAAAGGATGGAAATGAAACCCAAGCCACATAAATGATGAAAAGTTTTTAAATTTTGCTTTTTTTTACTTAAGAATTAAACTCTCTAGATCAGCCAACGCAGGTTCTTTGTTACAAAGAGAAAAAAGGCATTTAAATTCAGACCAAATGATCTATGTTTGTCTTGGCAGAGTCCGGTTACAGATACCTGGAAGTAATTCTGAATACTATGAAAGTGTTATTTTAGCAGTCGTAAGCAGAAACTGTTTCTTTCATTGCTCCTTTTACAGTGTTTCTTGGGTAACATCTTAAATTCTCCCCTGAGGGACTGATAGGTGTAAAAGGAGACTCAAATAAATAAATACACATAACTTTGTGCTGTGTGTTTTGGGGCAACATATATCTTATAGTAGAGATAATAAACCATTACATAAAGTAAAAAGATTTTTAAAAGATTGATGTTCTTGCTGATTATGGAATTCTCATTTATTCAACTTGTCTTAGCTGATCCACCTCTCTTGTGAAATTCCAGGATTTTCGTGTGTTTTAAAGGAAGAATGCTGCATTTAAAATATTTTTTTTAGGCACAAAAGCTTTAGTTTAGCAGTAGCTTGGTGTGTTCATCCAAAAGTCTGTGGAATATCCTAGCAATCCTCTACACTGGCAGAGGTAAGCTAAAAGAAAAAAGCCCCCACACTACCCCCCTAGTCTATATTTAGTGATCTGAATTTCAAATGGAGGCCAGAAGAATATATAGCCTGCCTCAACCTCTGGAGAATGTGTCTGCAAAAGACTGGGGCAGAGACTCTCAGAGCTGATGCCAGAGTCAAACACACAAAAAACATTGCGTTCAGGCCTTTCCCACAACCTTTAACCAGCAAGATCTAATACCACCATAAAAGAAGCAGTGTTTCTGGAAAAGGAGTGTTCTGTTGTCAGGACGAGGCTGAATGGAAGCTCAGTTCTCACAGCGGTATTAGCATTCTCTTGTTTGTTTTCCCAACTAGACAAAGCACACGTCACTGCCCCCTTCTGACTCAAAGTGGAGTTAGAATTCAATTAGGAAGAAGCATTGACTGTATAGGAGAACTGGACAGAGTATCCCCTTCTCCCTGGCGTTCGAAATAGGTAGTACTCTCTGGTCCCAAAAAGCCAAAACCCCATAGACTTCTACAAATAAACAATTTTTACTCAGTGATTATCAGAACAATCCTTCTTACTCTGCTATGTTCTTTTCAAACATGTCCTTGCTATGGTAATCATAATTTTTTTTCATAATATTTCTTCTATAGAGCCAGTTATAGACTAACCAATCAAATGCCTCAATAAAAGTAGGTGGTCGAATATTCAAAACATATTCAATTATTTAAACCTCTTCCACTGAAAAAAGGCTTTCAGTGGAAGAGGTGTGTTATTCTAACATCCTTAATCCTGACTGGAGAGAGTGGTTGCCATAGAATTGTAGACTCACACCGACTGAGATCAATCACTGCTTACTGATCATTTCTGGTTCCAACATGGCGACTGAATTCATTTATTTATTTTCTTTTTCACTTCAAGTCCATTCTGATGGGGGTCGTCACACTCACTTGCTCCAGTTCTCTTATGCAGTCAATGGTTTTATTCTGATCTAGTACTGCAGGAAACCTTAGAGTTTGGGACTCCATTTTCCAAAAAGCAAAATACTTTTGCTCTTACCAGACTGATCGTTCATCATGCGAATGGCTTTAGCTTTGGCCAACTCCAGCGCCGTCACCCATCTCTGCCGCTCCACCTCTGTGCTGGCCTTCAGGTGGTAAGTGCGGCCTCCGCTGCTCAGGACGATGTTGCATGCGTCCTCCGTGTCGATGTGCGCCGTGGCCAAGTTTATAGTTCCACGACACGTGTGGGCCATCTCTGCTTGTGTCCTGCAAAATAAAACATGAAGGAAAAATAGTTTTGAGGACACTGATCTTGAGAACACGTTTTACAGAACACAAAGGTTGCAGGTTGATCAAAGCAACTAGCATTCAAAGTGTTACTGAGAGCAAGCAGGAGAGTGGACACGGGCTGAGGACTGACATTGGGGTTCAGAAAAACCAAAAGCAAAGCAACAGCATAGGTTTGTAGTAGAGCAGTTAGGCAAAACAACTGGGATTCTTTCAGTAAATATAAAATGTACTGCTGAGAGGGGTTGAATAGGGGGCATGTGTAGCTTCCACTAAGACCAGCTGTTGTACGTTCACTAATCTAGATAACAGGGCCTTTTGTGTTTCCACTCCAAGCGGCTGGAGTTAACACAAATAAACAATGTACAACAGAGCAGACAAAGAGAGGACAGTAGGAGGAGGTAAAAACTGACAGGCAAAGAACAAACTGAATGAAGCTGTTCATTCTCACTGTACACATCTCTGACAAAAGAGGATGACTCAATATATCTATCTTATTAGAAATAAAATCACTAATATGGTGCTTAGCAAAATGTTAAAAGTAAAAGATTCAAAGCTGAATTTTTTAATGAATTTTATCTCTTTTTACTATTTTTTTATTGTATAGAAAAAGAGAAAAATGCAGAGGAACACTATTTTTAGATGACTGTGGTGAAAAGCGGAAAATCTGGCATTTTGTCACAAAGAGGTGAGGTAAGATGCAGGGCAGCGATAGATCAATATGTCCACTGGAGAGCCAATGTTCAGATCAGCATCTGGCAAACCAATTGTATTGATTACCAAGACAGCAGCAATTAAAAGAAGCTGCAATGCAGCTAATTTGCGCATCAAATGTAAAGGCAAGAACTTAAACAAAAAGTCTCAACAGTTTCGAAGTAAGCGTTACTTTACCAAATGTTGGACAGAAAAATGAAAAAGAAACAATATTTTCATTAAAAAAAATTGACATCAGAATCTGCATTATTTTCTAGCAAATAAAGTTAATATATTGGATTTGTACTAGATCAAAAATACACTTTTTTGTTCCTTGTTGGGGAAAAATGTAGTGTTGCAAATGACTTATATTGAAAATAAAAGAAAGACTAATAAAATTGAAATGCAAAATACTCTCAACTGTATTTATTTTTGAACAAAGTGATAAAAATATATATACATCTTTATGTGTTAATATCTGACTGATTGAGATGTTAGCTTATTTTCAGGGACAAAAACAATGAAAACGATGGAGACAACTGACATGGGTGGTCATGTCAATCATATTCACAGATACTGGCAGCAACAACCTCACAGATTATTGAGTATGGCTGCTCTTCTGTACATTATCTCTTTTGCTACGGAATATCAGTCAAGGTTGAGTTCCATGTCTTTTTTTTAAAACAGATTTTGCCAGTGTTCTCTACTTTAAAAAAGATCACAGCAAGTTCATCCAGAAGTCCAAAAGCTGAGTATCACGCTCACAAATACATAAATCTTATTTCACATCTGTAGGTGTATAAGATTAAGTCAAAACTGCTAGAACATTCATCTTCTCTCTTAAAAAAAACCTGTTCAAATAGCTTAATTTTACATAATAGCATCAGAACAAGTCAAACATCTCTGAAACGGTCTTTTAAGCACATAAAACTATTTTCATGTTAGATCAGCTTTAAAAGAAATAAAAATAGCATGTCCTTATAAGAAATTCCCAGCAACTAACAAGAATTTAGAGTTAGGCCATCTGTATCAGAGATCAAGTTGGGAAATAATCATTGTAATGCAAGAATGATTTGACAAACACACCAGCAAAGTTCACTGAATAGTTAACAAATGAACAAACACAAGAATTTTAAGTTATTTCTGCTTCACACACTCTTCCAGTAAGAAAATCCACATATGTGATGTCTGCTGAGAAAAAAAATGTCTCCAATAGGTGGCTTAATAACTTACTGGAAAACATTTAGAATTGTTATAATTTCATGATGTTGATCTAGGGTTGCACAGTGGTGTGGTGGTGGTTAGCACTATCGCCTCAATAAGAAGGTTCAAATCCCGGCTTTCCATGTGGAGTTTGCATGTTCTACTCATGCATGTGAGGATTTTTTTTAAACAGCTTCTTACCAAAGTCCAAAAAACGTGATTCAAGGGTTAATTAATATCACTAAATAAATAAACGGATGGATGGATGGTTGGATGGATGTTAAAAAAATGACAAACAAAAGAGGAGCGCATTTTTTTTTAACTATCAATGAAAAAAGTTCATCATTATTTATTTTATCCTATGAAGATTTTTCAAATGTATACATTTTTTAAACTTTTATGAGCAATTTATAATTTTTTTTCCAAAGGTTCTTATCGCCTTACAGCGTTTAAAACACTCAAGAAACACCCCGTCACATGTCTGAGCGTTGGGAAATGGCCCTTTAAAGCATGCAGCCATGCTGTCATGTGGAAATATCTGTGGAGACGTCCATACATCCACAAACTCTTAGCAGGACTGTACTGTAAACTAATTCTGTTTCAGCTGACATTCACAGGAATGCCGATGGTCTATTTAGGCTGAAAGGCAGAAGGAATACTCTCATGCAGAAACTTCCTTCACACTGCTCGTTTGACTGAATTCAGGTCTTGTTCTAATGCCAAAGGAGAACAAGCACTCCAGTGTACTCCTCCTCTGTTGGCACTTGGTGAACATCGGTTGTGCATACAACTTTACACTGGGGTCATGCAAAGCAGTGCAGAGAGCAGCCAGTTTCCAGGCTCACTCAGCTGAGCTCAGCTGAAGAGTCCTGAATGTAAGTGGGTCAGCAAACCGAATGTGCTGCTGACGAGTAAGATGAGATCCATGCAGATCACTTCTGCCCTGTAGGGAAGTGAGGCCATGCAAAGGCCATGAAACTACACAGTCCAGAAGCTGGGAGAGAAAGATAAGGACTACAGGAGTTTTATGGGACAAGTAGAGGGGAGGGCGGGTTTAGCTGAAGATGTGACAGAAGTTCCAGATCTCGGACTGCATCAGGAGAACGTTCCAGTTTACCTGTCAGTGCCCTGCGCACACATCCTGATAAAACATAAATCCACCGATCTGGAGCATGTAACGACAAAACGACACCCGGTGAACAACAGAGGACAAACCACCATGAATGAAGACACAAACTGGGCCAAGAAAGGTAAAAGTAAAAAGTTCCAACAGGTTTTGTTGTGGCAGGAGGCTGTAATATCACAACACAGAGGGAAGGAGCCTGAGGCATGCTGGGAGACATGCCAAAAACAGAAACAAGACAAAAGAAAACCAAGGCAGTGATACCACTATAGGGACAGCTCGCCATGACCTGCTGATAAAATGAAACAATGAGACGTTTAGAACATGGCTTCCTGCTGTCGTGAACATCCATCCACCGCTCTCAGCATCACACTGAAACACCAATAGTGCCAGGTCAGCCACACCAGCTGAGTGACATTGGCATGCAGTCTGGTGCTTAGAACAACAAAGAGACCATTAGCAAGATTAGATCACAGGAGCCTCTTCCAGTCACTTGGCTGACATGTCCGGCTACTAGAGTGGAATCCGGCCAAAGTGGACCTTACTGAGCCGGGGCCGACCTTGGCTTCAGTTTTGGCTGACTCAACGATTCAAATCACGGAGTTAAGCGTTAACACCACGACATAACCCTTGAAGGAGCCATGGATGGTGCCAAACATCTGGTGAGCACTTAAACTGACACAATCTGGTTACTCTGAGGGAAACGTGTGCAGCCGGGTCTTCTAAGACAAGGCCAGGAGCACTGATATGGCAGCTCCAGTAACACTCAAAGTTTTAATGCCCTGTAATCTTCCCCAACACTGCAAGCTTGGTTTACCCTATTAGGTTAGTAAATAGTACTTAGAACATTAAAGCTGCAAGAAAAGTCAGTTGTACTTTAAAAATAAATGGAATTGGAAAAGGAAGAAGAGCAAGAGTTCAGGGGAATTACGGTAAGCCTCAGATTCTGGAATTTCTGAGCGTTTTTTAACTTTGTGCTCCATATTGTCCTATGTGTTCATCACTGCCTAGAATTAACCCTTTGTAGGTAAAACATGTTTCATCAATATACCTTTGACTTTGGTAAACGATTTAAAAAGTCTTTGAGCAACAACCAGCTGCTTAATAAATTAGCATTTAAAAAAAAATGTGTCATGTGCTCCAACACACTGTTTATACATGGACTAAAAACATGATTTCAAGCTCCTATAGTCTGAAAAGACAACCAGACACAGTTTCAGCACCAAAATATCTAAGGCCAAAACAAAAAACTAAGTAACTAACCCAGATTGTGCTTTAAAATTGAAAGATTAAAAGGGATTCCTTTAAATACCGACAAACTGGTTCCATTATTAGTTAATATGTATTCATCTTAAACACAAAATCAGTGGATGCTGGTTGAGTCTAATCCAAGGTGACTGACTTTTTAAAAACATTGATGTATTTACTGTGAAGGAGTTATTTTTTCCAGAATGTAATGAAAAATATATAATTATCTTCGGCAAGTAAAATCCAGTTTACTCTTAAAACTTTGCTTCCCTAAATGTCTTAACTTGGACAAAAATGCTAAAACTTTTTGCTGTTTCTTTGGGAAGGAACTCTGTGATTACTTGACATTCAGTGAGAATTGTTCAGTTGTCATGTCAAGTTTGTTTTTTTAAGCCTTTTTTAGCATGTTTTCAACAACGGGACACAAAGCCTGGAGCCAGATAAACACCATCAGGCCTTCCAGGAAATCATGAGTGGAGGAGAAAACAGACCCGCTCAGATGTCAACAAGTTAGATTTACCCGTAAGAAAAGCAGTTATCTTACAACATAATGGACTATTAATGATGGGACGTTCAACAGGGAGCTTTCCTTTCACGCTGAGCAGGAAGCTGCTGCTCTTCTTTTAACCCAGACCAGTAAAAGAGAAGGTTTTGGTTTTAAAGCTCTTTGTGGTCAGGCTCCACATATTTCTGAGCTTCTTTTCGACTGTCCCTTACACATCTTTTAATACTAGACAACATCGAGTGTAACAAGTGACTGCTCCCAAATTCTGGAACGTCCTGCCTCTGTCCTCTACGCTCCATTAATCAAGCCGGGGCTTTTAAAAATCACTTAAAGAACTTTTTATTTCAGCAGGCTTTTAACTAAATGTGGGTTTTTATGTTACAATTTTAGATTTATCTTTTACTTCTTGTTTTAACTGGTTTCTATAATGTTTTTTAACCTGGTGCTGAATACTTTGAGGATCTTTTTTAGGAATAAATAATGTTTGCTAACCTCCTTCCACTCAGCTCAATTTTTCACTATTATCAATGAAAGCTAAAACTACATTAAAAAAATACTAATTTTGTAAAGTGCATTTATGACCTTTGAGAATGTGGAGAGGATTAATTCCTAAAATGTCTCCTCAGAGAGTTTAGAAAATAAACTTCATGCTGATATGACAAATAGGATCTAAAAGATAGTTTTGGACCACACAGGCTTATCACTGAAATTAGCACCAGCACTTTAAAGACCCACTCCAATCATTTTTTTATCTCTTGTAAAAGTGTTACAGGTGTTCTTTTAATTTGAATTATATTGATATTAATTAGCCATAATTTAAAAAAAAAAAGTGTCATTTTCTTACAGTTTCTGCAGAGGCGCAGGAGTTCTTTAGAAATGTGCCCCTGACTTGTAGGAGAGACTGTTGGCACAGAGTAAGCCTGCATCCATTTCCCTTCATCCATCTGTTTCTTCCACTAGCTTACAGCTCCTTACAACCCCAACTTAATGTTGGCGGTGCAACAAAAATGGCCCGCAATATCAGAGCTATCCAGCCGTACAGTTTTGAGCCAAATGTTGACGTACATGGATCTATTCTTCTGAATGTGGATGCATCAGAAGGGAGTGGAGCAGGGACATTGTGGCTTGCCGTAGTAGCTTCCACATCAGACATACAAGCTTTTTTAAACTGCCTTTTAATGTTATTTACAACTAATTGAATAAAGAAATACTCAGAAAAACAATTTTAATCTGAATTTTCTTTATATATTTTCTCTATCATAAGAAAAATGCAACAAGAACAGGATAAACATGATTTTCATTGGAATGGGTCTTTGAGCTTTTGGTACATTTCAATCAGTTTTAATGGCGCAGAGTCCTGAATTTATAAACTGTAAAAAAAAACCTTTGAACAAATATATCGACTCAATGTCGAGTACTGTTTATTTAACTGACATTCAGGGCTATTATAAAGATGAAACTCCTCAATACTGAGAGAACATCAAGGACAGAGTGACCTTGAAAACAGTTAAAGTAGAGCAAATGTATTTTGGCCAAACTTTCAGAATAAAAGCATTAAAATAAGGCATTAAGTTTTTATGACAATACATTAGAAGTCATCTCGGATGATCTTCTCTGATTCCATACTGTGCCTTGAACAGCCAGACCTGCTGAAACATGACTCCCTGGCTTGAAACACCTGAGCCACAGGTGTCCACCGGCGGTAGTAAGGCTGGCTCGGAGCTCTCCAGTCAGGGTGCGGGGAGGAGGAGGAGGAGGATGACAACGACCACCTCTTGCTTCGTATCTCGTTTCAGTCATCATCACACTGAGTGGCTTTTCTCAGCTATTTGAACTGACTGTGCAGACCACTCACAGGAAAATATTAAGATAAAAAATAAAGAAATGACAGTTTGATTTTAGCATCAGCTACATGATCTCTTGACATGATGCTAACATGCTAGCTCAGTTTGCTAACCAACGTTTGACATCGATTTAACCTAATTTCAAAACACTCTGTTGAGTTATTAGAGAAAGTGTGCTGCTGTGTCCGCCTCTGTCTTTTTATCCGCTTTCCTAAAACCAACAGTCAGCTAAAAGCAAAGCGTTATGCCTCCGTCAGCTGGAAGTAAACAGCTGACTGTCCATTTGACAGCTAGCTTTAGCCTCTTGCTAGCCAGCTGAGGCTGCCAGCTGTAATGATGCGCAGACAGAAAGATGACTTTTGCCCGCTAAGTGACATTTATTTTGTAGAAATGACACGTTTGGGGAGTAAACAAACAAAAATTACCTGTAATAGGAGAGCAGGCCATTGCTGAGGACAAACCATCGCCGCTGGTACCCTTTCAAATAGTTTGTCCATTTGAAGAGCCAGCCTTTGTACGTATCCGATCCGGGAGCCGGGGCCGCGGCAGAGGCGGACACCGAGCCCTTCCCTTGCTCGCTCATCCTCCGCCAACGGGCGCAGGATAAACCGGGGACACCGGAGACACCGGGGGCGCAACCCCACCGCGACTGTCGGGGCGAGGACGTGGGCACTGACGACAGAGCTGGACAGAGACGAGAAGGGTCGCGCGCGCGAGCGGCAAGAGAGTGCACCGCGAGCCCCTTCACATGACGCCGGAGAGGAAGGACGAAGAGTGATGCCAAGACACTCTCTGCTGATGCAGCCTGCAGAGGATTCCGAACACAGACAGCTCACTGCATCTCCATGCTAGCCGGAGTGAAACCAACAGTTCCTGTCATGACGTCCGTCCATCCCGAACCGCGTGGAGATGAACCGCTGGAGGCAGCGGCTGCTCCGCTTGAACCGCTTTGCCAGCTGGGAGTTTAAAAGTCTACGATCCCAACCTCAACCACGTGACGAGTTTTTTTTTTTTTCCTTTTAATCTAAACACTCGTAAACATTTGACATGCGGTACGGGAGGCGTTGTGTCAGTCAGGTGTGTGGACAGATGCGGGACACGCCCCGCAAAAGCTGACATGTGACCATCTCATGTCCCCTCCTGTGTCTGAATTATTCTGTCCAGTAACATTTACAAAAATAACAATAAATTACAATTAAGAAAAAAAACACACATGTGATGACATAATATTAAATCTATATTAAATTGTATTTCTTTGCTTCATGACGTAAATACTACCACAACAAAAAACATAATAGCCACAAATAATACATCTGAATTTCTGGCTTACATACTAACATAACTACTGAAACCAAAGTTTGCATTTTCTAGATCTGAATTTGAAAAGTTAAGAAAATTAATCAATTGATGCCCAATGATACAAATATTGACAAATTTGATTGATTCTGATAAGTTCTTGACTGTCACTTTAGCTACACTATTCTCAGTTCAAAGATTTTGTCTCTAACCATGAATAAATCAAGCTATAGACATAGAGGAACCACCATTACAACATTATCCCATATTTTTAAATTATTTACAGTTATAAAAATTACTATACTTACACTGATGTTTTTTTTACTGTACAAAATTCATGAAGTACACTTGAGTGGACTGGTAAATATATCCTTGTACAATTTAAAAATAAATCCTTTTTTAAATAAAAAAAAAACTTTATTTTGTATCCTAAAAGATGAATAAAAACACTTGTAAAAAAAATTCTTACTGATTTAATCATAATTCGTGCATGCTAATTTGAAGTTAAAGTTAAAGTCCCATTAGGATTTCACAAGGGCTAAGTGTGTACATGAAATTTATTTTTCTTTGCGTCAGAACTAATAGACTGGAAATGCATTAGTGCAACAAGTGCTGCACATCAACTTAATTATAACAACAAAACCTTAAAAATTAAAACACCATAAATTAATGGAAGCATAAACTGCCTGTTCAAAGTCACAAAAATTACAAAAAGAACATCAAAAATGTCTGATGTTGTGTCAATACGGTCAGGAGGAAAGTTTTAAAAAGTTATAAAAATGTGCTAAAATGGCTTGTATGAACCTTAAGTCATAGATAGGTCAGAAGAATCCATGCACGCAAGTTCTAAAACTACTTCTTGTTTAGCAATGATCTGAGCACAGATAATAAAGTGTTACCACAAGATGGCAATATTGACAAAACGTACCAAGTGTGGTTACACAGGAATTAGATGCTATCATGAAGGGGAAAAAGCTGCTGTTCTCCAATGTTTTTTGATCTAAAACTCACTTTACCAGCTCCTCAAAAATAAATACATGAAATATTTCTGCTTAAAAAAACGTAGCCCTTTTTATTTGGTAATGCACACACAAACAATCAGATGGAAACTCATGCTACACACAGTTTTTCCTTTTTTTGTGTTGCTTAAAAATGTCTCTGCTACATTTTTCTCTTCTCTTCTCTTACTGGAAAAATAAAATTAAACAGACAGACAAAAGAAAGAATACAACCATCTGGCCTAACTAGAGGGTTAACACTACATCTTGGAGAGAATCACAAGCTTGTCCTCTCACGTTCCAGTGAAAAACAATCACATTCGTCCATTACAGTGTGAGAAAACCATGTAATACAAAAATCAAACACAACATTACATTTTCACATCAGTGCAATTAAACCCTGACTTGTTGGTTCTACCAACTGAAACATGCAAGTTGATTATTTCATGACTCGTTTTTATGTACAATAAATTCTGCTGCAGCCATATGCACAAAGTACTTATCCTGACCTAATTAATGCAGCTCACAGAATCACCAATTAAACAGTATTGAGATTAAAACTTTAATGATCAATTTTTGCGTGTGAGGGGGCATTTAGTGAAGTCATTAAGCTCGGTGTCGTTATTTGTGCTGGATATCTGAGTGCAGGCGGATTACAGCAAACAGCATGTGGCATTCATTGTGAATGTAATTAAATTATTTATATATTTACTCACCAATGGATGTTATCCCTCCAGTCTTTTTAAAGCAATTAACATTTATCCCCCCCTATCCTGCCTATCAAATAGCTCTTTATTTATTTATTTTTACACGTGTATTCTCTCTTGCCTGCTTACCTTCTTTATCTCTGAAATGTAATCTAATATCAAACGGGCTTCATGTAATTCCACAATTTTAATTTCCATAAAGCCAAATGATAATAGGGACAATAATAGAAAATAAAATATAGGCTACTTTTTTAAATCTAACCATAAACACCATCTAATTGTATTTATGTACAATTTAATTTCAATGTATTTTCTTTTTATATTCTATTGGTTGGCCTCATAAATCCAAGTGTGTCAGTGCTTTCATAAATTCAGAAGGAAGACTCAATGATATTGCTGTTTTTTTTTTCCCTTTGAGTCTCACAGATGCAGCTATCATCCTGTCAGGACAGGCTACACACCTGCTGCCGTGTTACACAGCCTGAAATCTTCAGCTGTTCGGCTGATGTGAGAAAAGTAACTGTGCTTTACTTATTTCATTGGTTTTCCCCCGCTCCTCCCTCCCGTCCTTGTTTCTACACAGCGGGCAGAAATCGACTAGAAACAAAGTGGTTTGATGACTTTTTTTTAGTGTCTTTTACAGCGCAAGACTAATAAACCTCGATATGAAAAATCAGCTCAGTTAAGCAAGAGGCCACAGGGTATATTTTCCAGCCATTGTGATAAAAAGTCCTTTTCTCCTTTGCCGCTCTCGCCCCTGAGTAAAGAGGGCTGGAGGGGGCTCTCCGGGTCACATGATGGTGCATCGATTCCTTTGTAGAGCCCCCTGCAGACGGATGGAGGTGTGGTTCTGGCGAAGGCCCCTTGCCACAGCGATGCCCAGCAGCTCTTTGAAGAGCAAGATTACATGCCAGTTAAACTTGGCAGAGCACTCCACATAGCCACATTTCCAGGTCTTCTTCACCAGGACTGACACGGCCCTGCGAGGCATGAAGCGCTGTCGCTGCAAATCTCTCTTGTTACCCACCACCAGGATCGGCACCTCGTTGCTGCTGCCCTCCCTGCAAGAAAAACCCAACAGAACAGTATTGATTTACAAAACACCATAACTGCTATCCGGATATTTATCACCGGGGCTCGCTCTGTGATTATGCTTTTTTCAACTGAGGGGAGGCAGGCTGAAGGAGGGGAGCTCCTTGTATCAATATAATGGTAGGGTCATCTGGACCCTATAAGATAGCTCAATTAATGGTTTAAGTCGCACTCTCCCTAGTGGCAGAACTGTAGTCATTTTTTCAAAGAACCAGAGCTCGCCACAGGAATGGGCTGGAAACTTGCTTTTTTTCAACATCATTATATTCGTTTTTCTTTATGACTGAGCTGGATTAAACCATCTGGCGGGCCGTATCCGGCCCGTGGGCCGTATGTTTGACACCCCGGGTTTACATGCTCTCCCACCAGCACAGGGATGGGCAAACTTTCTTACTTATCAGCCACAAAGGGTTCTAATATTTGACTGAAGGGCCGGACCAGGAGCAGATTTGTGGCATGCTTTGGTAATTGACCTCGTAAAAGAGAGAAATAATACGGGATCTGGACAAAAACATGCCTTAATCTTGATGGAAAATTACTTTAAAACAGAAAATTGTTGAGTTTTTATTTCAAAACGGTGGTTTTTGTTCTCATTTTAGTGCCATTTTCAACAATGGGTTGGTGTCCTCTAGGGAAAAAACTCAAACACGGGCAATGCTGCATTCATGTGGTGTCGGAATAATTGGAAATATGACTCTCCGACTTGGAAAACAACACTTGAATCTTGAAAAAACAACACATTTTCAAAGACTGCATGAATGGAGAATAGCTTTCTGCCCTGAACAAAGGGGAATGTGTTGGTAGTGCGCCATCTGTGGAGAGATCCCTGAACTACAAGGAAAATAACCCCTGCACTATCTTCTAACATTACCACTGCAACAAAAATTGTGAGAAATATTGGAGCCAGAGGCTAGTTTGGATGAGGAAAAGGAAGACGTACACGGATCTGTTTGTCTGCCAGTGGATGCATTAGAATGGAGCAGAGCAAGGAGCTTGTGACCCACCGATGTTATCATCTACGACACTTCTACAAGCTTTTTCAAACTGCATTTTTTTGTCTCCTCCTGATTCACAACTATAAATAAATGATAAGAAACTCAATTTTAATCTTAATGTTATTTATAAATTTCTCCCATCATGAATAAAATGCCACAAGAACACGATTTTCATTGGAGTTTCATTTAATCGATAAGTTACCCCTCGATGCGCATGTCATTGAGTGGCTGTGACAGGCTCGCCCCACCTTCACCCAACAGTAACGGGTGACTCCAGCACCCCAGTGACCCCAAAAGGGATTCAGTGAATTCTGAAAATGGACGGATGTGAACACTTTTTCATTCCAAACCTAAACTCTTGTTTTTATAAAAAGCAAAAGTCAGTGAGAGGCCACATTACTGCCTGTTAGCATAAGTCATGTGATGGTTCCCTGAAGACAGCAAAGGCAAAGAGGTGGTAAAATTCCTCCTTTTTTTATCTTTTCCTTTAATGCTGAATAAATGTGCCGTTTTGTCAAGTCTCTTCGTCTGACATTGATTTGCATATTTATGCATATTTTCCCGCCTGCTTTCACAGATGGACAGATAGCTTGACGGGGTAGAAAGACAGAAGAATTAATATACTGTGCAATGTTCAGATCTCGACAAAGTTGATAAAACGCTTTTTCCAGAGCGGACGTGAAACAAACATCGTCCCTGCATATCTCTGTGGAGTGTTTTTGCAGAGTAAGATGAACGGATTAAAGGCCTGGGGCATAAGAATCGGGCGGAAAGCTGCAAAAAGTGATGGTGTGACACGATGCTGTCACAAAGCCTCAGTGGGCTAAAGGTTGGCTTCATGCTCGAGGGCTTAAAAAATAGGGCAGAAAAATTAGGTTAGTGTGGTTCCAAACAGATTTCTGTCAAGCCAAAGCGCTCCAACTCAGTATTTGTGTTCTGCTGCTGCTGACGACTACAGAAATCCAAAAAAAAAAACCCCTAAGTTCCATTATTTATCATCTCAGAGCTCTGCTTGTCCCCTCTCAGCTTTTTATGCTCGTCTCATTCTTTCTGACATGAAATCTTTGTTTTCTGAATATACATTTCTGAGGTTTTGTGGAGCTTTTGCAGTCAGCTCTCTTGCTGATCATGAAGGCGTTCTGTCTTGGGACCATAAATGTAGCTGCAAGAATGTTGTGATGAACTGTGCAGTAGCAGTTTGGTCATGCAGAGCTCAGCAAATAAATCCGGTTCCTTCGGTGTACCTTTCTAAATGTAAATGTGTGGAGAATACCAGCAGGATTTCAGAGCTCATTTTTGTCCCGCTAGTGTTTGACCTTTTAAAGCTCAGCCTCATAGAACATTAAATGTTGACGTATTTTGGTCCCTATACTCATGTTTTGTGGAGATGTATTCAATCTGACAAATACAGCAACAACCCTATAAAAAGGAATTTAAAAAATTAAAAAAAGTTCAGCAGTTCTCTGCCACCAACCAATATCAAATAGAAATTCTCAGAGGAGTTTGTTTCATTTAATAATAACTCCAAGGGAGAAATAAACATAAAAGTCACAATGGATGAAATTGAAATCTCTGCGACAGACCCTGACATCACATTCTACCACCAGGAATTGTTATAAAACATCATCTGCATTAGAACAAAGGATGAGAACACGCTACTTTACCTGTTCTCCACTATCTGCTGTCGGATCATTTTGACGTATTCAAAGCTCTCCACACAGCAGATGTCGTACACCAGGATGTAAGCGTTGGCATTGCGGACGCCTCTGCAGCGCAGATCCATCCACTCCTGAAGGACACAGAAAACAGAAGTTTTTGGTTATTCTCGAGGCATTTAAGACATCTCCGTTTTCTTTTTAATTAGTTATGTCTTTCATTTGCTGGGGTATTTTCATAATAAAATAAATGTTTCCTTACTTTGACTCCTTTTCACGACTCTTGATAGATACAAACAGAACATTTTAACCCCTTAATGTTGACGAACCACTTTGGCTATAAAATTATCTAAATAGCATCAATTTAAAAGCAAAAACATTAGTGCTTTTTTCATTTTATAGATGGAAATAACTTCAAGTCTTAATGTATTTCTGTTATTGAAGAAAATTTTTAAAAACACCTCCAAACCTTTTCTTTTCCCTCTTTAACTTATAGCAAAACATGTCATTTATTTACTCACATTTCCACATTTTATTATAACAATAATGTTTAGTGAGTTCTTCATTTGCTTTCAGTGAGACAGGGCAAATGATTTAGGACAGAAATTTTGGAGAATATTGGACTCCATCATGAAACATTCTTTCACAATAAAAGTTTATTCGTTTTGTCTTTTTTTTTTTCAAACCGTCATCAACTAAATTCAATGTGCTAAATGTTATAGTGTTAAAATACAAAATACAATTTTATTTATGTGTTACAGACATGTGTTATGCAAGATACTTCCAAACTACTATGGATTACTTTTTTTGTTCAACAATAATCCCTTATGTGCAATATTGCTTAAAATTATACTGTGTTACATAAGTCCTGCTTTACTTTTGGTTTACTTTCAATATGCTACTTGTAGAATTATATTTGATGTGACAAATCTACCACCTTGAGTTTCTCAATAAGAGCTACATATGGTGCAATAATGACTAATAAATTGTCACCTTTTGCTAAAGTGAAAGCATTAAAACCAAAAATGGAGGCTTAATCCTCAGCTTTAGTCAGTTTACTCCATACAAATAAAACTATAGACTGTCTACTCAACAAAAAAAGGGAAAACAGAGACCAGATGGAGAACATGAGGCGTGTGCACGCCGGAAAAACTAATGCTGCATGTTAAAACGCATGTGGCTCACAACAACATGACGACAACTCTGTGAAAACACAGGAATAAACTCATTTCTAATGAACATAAAAGTAAAACATTTGGATCATTAAAGCATAAAAAGACTGTTGCTCAGTAAATTAAATCCATGTGAATTTAAAGGATGAAAAATATTTAAGTTACGGTCTAAAGCAGAAAAGAAAAATGTGTTTGTGGCATTTTTGATCCTCAGATGTTCATGTTTTGACCTCTTTAAGCAATTACATTATAGTCTGTTAATCTTCTGTAATAAATTTGTTCCAGGACATGAATAAAATATCACTCAAACTTTATTTGTAATGCCAACCACAGATTGATTTTAATAAGAGAGAGAAATATTTCCCTGTATAACATTACTTTTGTAATGAGTTACTCCCAACACTGCTTTCTACTAAAGGATTTAGCAAAATTTGAATTAGAAAAGGATTTTTTTCAAGCAATAAAAGCAAAAATAAAGAAATAGAATGCATATCTATACAGAGAAGTATCAAACTTAGAATAATTAGTCATGAATTGATAGGAAAATATATATACATATGCATACTTTCACATGCAAATAATTCAATTATAATTACTTTTCATCATAAAAAGAAATTTTAGCTCTTGTGACGCATTGAAACAAATAAATATTAAGTTTGCAACGCAGACTATAATGTACATTTTTTCCTGAAGGTTAATCATCTAATCAAGCAGCTCAAGCTTTAAAGTGCTGATTCTCACAGGATACAGAGATGAAAGAAAACAAATAAATAAATAAAGGGGTGTGTGTTCCTGAGATGTTTTAGAATAACCTCTGCTGCAGAGAAACTGCAGTGAATTCCCTGACTCTGCAGTTTCTCTGCATTTTCTCGAGCTCACTTGACTCCTGGAGTTCCACAGAGCGTAACAAAGTCATCCGGTGAGTGCGCAGCAGAAAGCATTGCTCGTCGCTTAGTTACCCACGTTCAAGGACGATGACAGAGGTCAGGGCCGAGCAAACACTAACCTTCTGTCGGGGGGGAACAAAAAAAGGTCAGTTACATTTGCTGCTGCTTGGTTAAGGCTCGTGATTTAAATCACATGCGGCGTGGAAAACAGCCTCGTTTGATGCTAATGACTTTCAAGGTGTAATTAACGCCCGTTTGTGTCCTACTGGGGGGCATTTGTTCCAGTCAAAACATGGTGACCCATTCTTCTGCTCATGCTGCTCTCCCCCCGAGCTCACTACAACACTTACGGCTTTGAACAGCACACGATGAATTTATAAACATTTGATCTGATAAAAGAGGGAGAGGGGAACAGGAGAACTTGAGGGGGAACGGATCCCCAGAGAAAGGGAAATGAGAAAACAAGCACAGGCCCAAGAGAACTGAGGAGAGATGAAAAAGGGAGAAACGGATCAAAGGATGAGCAGATAGGATGTCGACATAAGCTCTGGTGTTACCGCACGCTGCTAAAAACCAAGTCTGGAGTCCGAGATTGGCAGAAACCCACATTTTTATTTAAATGGAAATGTGCTGAATCTCAGGTTATGTCTGGCAAAGAACACCTGCTAAACTGTGTAGGGAGTATGGCTGGTTATCCAGTTGTGTGATGATATTTTAACACAAAAACGTAATATTTTTTCTAAAATAATGACCAAATCTAAGTTTTTTAGCTCTTCGTGAGCCCTAAAAAAGAATTCAGAAACAAATCAAGAGAACCAGATTGACCCCTTTACACCAAATGTTGCTAAATCACAAGTGAAAATTGGAACAAATTTGCACCACAGTATCACTTTAAAAGAGAAAAAACATAGAAGAATGTCGTTTGACATATTTAGAAATAAAGTCAAGCATGAAAGGGTTAACATGGACAAAATAAGCCTTTCAGTGTCCTTTAAGCTAACTAGTGAGTTATTCATGGAAGTTCAAGTTCAGTTCCAGATATTTTCTTTGGAATTGACAAAAAGAGATCATTTATTTATATCGTAGATACATTCATCCACTAAAAGTTATACTTTCCAAAACAATGGTTCCCTCAGACTTAAACCACAATACAGAATCTTTGAGAAAAACCAGCAGAAAGCATTTGTGTGTGGTCTTTGGCCACACTTTCATCAGGAATCTTGAGGCTTTTAGGTTGATAATCTGCTTCTCTGGGATGGACATGTCTGAAATCTGCTCATTTTCTACCATATCAAACACTTAGAATTCATCACATAGGTGTGCTTTAATCATTTGATTAAATAAAAGGCTTGATAAATATGTAAATACAGGAGAAGATGATTAGAAATGTATGTTTATCTAATATCAAAATAGCAGATGATCATTAAAGGTGAACAAAAGGGCAACCGAGACACAAGCTGGGTAATTTACATATTTATACATTTGCATAAATCGAACTAAGGCAAAAAATGAAAATCTTTCCATGACCTATTTTTTAGTGTTTGTTATTCAATTTGACATTTAAAGGGAGAAAATACATATTTGTTTAGTTTGCTCTTGAAATGAAATCAATCCTTGAAGAATTTAGAAGCAGGAAGAAGCACTACTTTTTGTCTAAGGATTTCCAAAGCTGTTTCGCTTGATGTATTTTCATGTTTTTGACTAATATCTGCAAAACCTTGTGACCTCTTGGAGCTCATTTTATGTCAGAATAATTTTAAAAATTTAAATTTTAAAAACGCTAATTGCCAGAGCTTTTTTAAATGGTGTTCCTCTAATGCTGCTGTGACCCACATGTGTAGCAGCAGAGCACAGAGGAAACATTTAATAAAATATCAGAGAGCTTTTTTTTTGTTCTTTTCTCGCTTGACAAGGTTTGAAAAGAGACGTATAACGTAATATCTCAGAGCAGGAAAAATGAGGGGAAATGGTCATTTGTGCACAGATGACAGGCTGCTCATTTGTGCACGAGGAGGTGAAGGGAAACGTCGATGAAGGGTGTGATGATGCTAATGATAATGCCAGCACATTGATGAGAATTAATTTGCTTCGTTCAGCCTGGAGGAGGTTATTTATGGGTTTGTGTCAACAGGATGAAACAGCCTCACACATGAGCAGGAAGATAATGAAGCCAATCGGGCACGGCGGCGAACATGTGTAAAACGACTGCAGTCGAAGGGGAAAGGGAAGCAGGAGGCGGGAATGGGACTGTTTTTAGAGCTCTCTAACATTTGTTCAAACTTCTTCTTTCTAAAGGAAACTTAAATCCAGGCTGTACGCCAGACACACATAATACATTCTTGGCCTAGAAACGCATATCATCACACATCACCCTTTTCTGATAATTGAAAGAGGACTCAAGATTTGAGACACACAGTGGCTTCAGTTGCAGCCTCACATCTCCGGAGCTAAAAATAGCAGCTTGTGTTCTCATCTCATAGGTCTTTGTCGTACGAGTCCTTTTTTTAAATGCAGAGGAGGGGCTTGGAGAAGAAACGCTACAACCCCAACAAAAGAAAACAAGAAATAAATGGAAGACCGTGCATCCATTTGGCACAGATGAAGTGAAATGAGATAAATGCAAATTAGGTGCGCAGCATGTTTATTTATGCGTACTTGTGAAGTGTGAGTGTGCATCTGTGGGGAGCTCAGCACCTAACTGTGGTGTCACTGTCTTTATGCTCCAATCGGCCTTCTTAACATCGCGCACTAAAAAAAGAGCATCTCGTCCTTTGCTTCTCAAGAGCCAAACAGAACATGTTTCCCTGACAACTGTGCTGGCCACGGTCAGTTTTCAGCAGACTAAGAGAAAGCTGTTGTGTTTCCTAAAATTAAAAGATGAAGCTGTGACTACGGTGAGCGGTTAGGTTTAGAGGACTTGGGGCCACAAGGCATCACAAGAAATGATTGAAACATGACCCGAACGTGCCAACTTGCACAAATTAAGCCAAAGATTGCGTGAACTTTGGATCAGGATGTGAGTCATCTGAATACCAAAAAGAAATGACTTCATTCAGCTGCAGCTAACTGAACGAAAGACACATTTTTTAAACACTGGTCAATAATTTACATGCCTCCCTCTGCCAGAGGGGAAGTGAACTTTGGAGTACACCTGTTTTAAAGGCTGATAATGATATGTGTGGTTATGATGGATGGTTCTCGAGTACAGGAGGATGACCCTTGAGGAAGGGTGGTGAGTAATTAGAAATGTGTCATGCAAAGGCCAAGCTGCCTGACGTGCAGTTAAAGTCTAATTCATCCTGTGTGGATGAAAGTCCCATTACTCAGAGATGACCTGTAACTGGGAAAACGCTCTAAAGCCATTGCTTTTAGCGTTTTTTTTCCTTCACTTGGGACAAAAAAGGATTTGTTTCACTCTTTGGACCTCTGTCCAGGGTGTATTTTGTCTTCACTCTGTGACAGCAGGGACGGTTATCCCTGTGACCCTACTTAAGATGAAGTGAGCAAGGACGGGTTCTAGGAATGTTGAATGGATTGAGTTTGGCTTATCTTTTCAATGAAGTCAATAATAACTCAGATAGGAAGTAATCCCACAAGGATTTTGTGATGCTTGGGGGGATGAGAGGGACGATAGAAGCTAAACCCAGAAGAGTATATTGTTTTAGTAACCCACTTTTTAAATGGTTATAGTGTGAATCCTTAATGAACATTCACACTATAAGGATTCTCTTGGTCCTTTCCATACATTTTTGACATGTAAAAAGTTAATCACACTTTCAGCAAATTCAGCAATCATAGTATCAAAACTTTCAGCTCATTCGTATTTTTGGTATTCATAAACTATAGTTTTTGAAATATTGATCAAAATGTGCCTTAAAAAAATTAATGAGAACGTCTTCAAATTTCAAACATTTAAGCAGATTAGTAACAAGCCTTTCAATATATTAATGCTTTCATCATTTATAGTAATTTTCACAAAATTTGGAGTTGACCTAATATTTTTATACCTATTTTTTTGAGTAATTTTGGCATCTACTGAGGGTTTTTATGCTAATTTGAAGTGTAACTTCTATTTTAACAACATGCTAACGTTTTTGGCCAATTTTTTAACTACTGAGGTTTTAGGCTAACTTAGAGTGTAGCTTATATTTTAGCAACAGGCTAACGTTTTTGACTAATTTAGTTCACAGGAATGTTTGGCTATTTTGGAGTTTAGCTTGTATTTAAGTAATAAACTAGCTTTTTTTTGACTAATTTGGCATTTATTGATTTTTTTGGGCTAATTTGGACATTAGCTCCTATTCAGGCAACACATTACATATTTTTGAAAAAAATAGCACAAATTAAGGATTTTTAAGCAATTTTACTTAAAGCTTTTCAGCCCTTTAATGGTTCTATTATGAAATTTCCAATCTTATTGCAAATTTAACATTTTGCAAATTGGTCTTTCAGGAAATCCCTTCATCAATTGAAGTAAAGAGTGTTACCATTTTCAGCTTCAGCATCTTCAGTGACTTCTTTCAGAAACAAAAGCTTTCACACCAGCATTATCGCAGGTAATGGAACTTTTACAGTTTAAACTGCATTTCCTATATGACACTGATAGGAAAAAAACAATATTTCTGCTTTCACAGTAGATTGCAAAGGTTTCATTTGCACCGTTTGTCCTTTCGTTGCTGATAAATGTTTGTTTTGCAAGTGCACCAAAGTCTGTTCTCACTTTATACTGTATGTCAGACACAACCATACATTAACACTGATTTACCAGTTTATTGTGCTTCAAAACCGTATTTAAGTTCAATTTTATAAAGTTAACTGATGGCATGAACAGCTATTTTCTAAAAAAAAAAAAAAACTACATTTAAGCATTTACTTTATTGCAGTCTCTCTGAACTTTGATGGAGCAAAAATGTTTTCCAAATGTGTACATGTTCCTCCTGACTCAGAGTCCAAATGACACAAAAACGTAGCACAAAAAGCCATCATTTCAGTGCCGTTATCATGGAGAGCATTGACAGAGAAAACTGAGAAAATGTCTTTTGAGAGCGGAGAAGGGAGAGAAGGCATCTTGAGTGGGAGGAAGTCATGGAGATACGTTATGGCATGAGCAGAAGAGAAAAGAACAAGAACAATTACAGCAAATTCTCTATGAGGCTTAAATCTGTTCAACGCATCTTTCAGCCAAAGCTGTGGCAGAAGCTCTGGAAAGGCTACACCCTCACCAACAGAAAGCAAATGATTCTTTGGAGCCAAATAATAAAGTAATAATTGAAGAATTTAAAAAAAAAATGAGGTTAAAATTGAGTCAAAAATCGTTAGTCTGATCTATTTAAACACATTGATGAGAAAAGCTGCATCAGTATTGAGGTGTACTGACTCCAGGCTTGTTTGTCGTAAATGTTACAGTATGGATTATACCTCACCGGGTAACCTTTGCTTTAACCGTTTCACTAAAATAATAATGAAATCAACTGCAGCCGCCCTGCCCTCCGTTGGTGGTTTATTCCCAGCTGTATTCGAACCAAGAATGCCACTTTAATTGAATTTGCAGAGCAAAAGCAAGTAAATTATCAATCATGGTCCTTTGTGCTGCTTCTGGTCACATGTCTCTGGCTTTAGTGGCAATACAGAAAAAGAGCTCTCATGGTGAAGAGGGAGCAGTGGACTCTGGTACAAGCACAACACAACAGGAGCGGAAAATGAAAAAAAAGCACAACACGCCTCGCAGAGTTGTTACTCAGCAAATTAGCAGCCATAAATCTGCTTGATAGAAAGATGGTCGCAGCACTCAGCTAATGGCACAGAGACCCTGTCGTACAGGAGCCCTCTCACCTCCTCACCAGCTGCCATGATGGCTGCAGAGCATGGAGCTCTGTGCTGCTGTGTGGAAAGGAACAACAAAACA
Source organism: Oryzias melastigma (assembly GCF_002922805.2). Taxonomy (NCBI): domain Eukaryota; kingdom Metazoa; phylum Chordata; class Actinopteri; order Beloniformes; family Adrianichthyidae; genus Oryzias; species Oryzias melastigma. The sequence continues at coordinate 18,457,089 of NC_050520.1, forward strand.
AAAGGGCTGAAGTGACTCAGCCCTCAGGGGAAACACTCCTACACTTTAAACTCATGAAACGTATGATATTCCTACTGTCTGCTCACACCCACCAGTTTTCTCCCCCAATGGGGGTTCAAAACGATTTAGCTCAAAAATTAATAAACTCCGAGTCTTTTCAGAGTGGGCCTGTGGGCGGAAAACTACAAAGTCCACTTCTTATTTTCTCCCAGGAAACGGTTGGATATGGAAGACTCGCTGCGTGTAACTATTTTTCTACTGTAACACCTCACTTTTGAGATTTTCTTTTGTTGTTGTCCCCTACTTTTGTGTGGCTATCTGTGAGGAGGAGAAAAGGGCAAATTTCCTGCTGTTGTAATTGGCAGCTTGAAGAGGTGACCTCAGAAATTTTATTTGTGAAAGCACCTCTCAATTGGAGCTGCAGAGGACTTGGGTCACAGACACTCCTCGGGTCTATAGACTTACAGGTGGAGTCATAACGTTTCCAAAAAGCTTTTTTTTTTTAAATAAAATTAAAACAAAAAATTGATCAATTTATAAACATTGTTCTGATTAAAATACAGACTGTGAGGGTTTTAAACACGTTTCTGGAATACAGAGGCTCAGTAGTGTGAGTTCGAAATACAAATTCCTCTTTTTGTGTGTCCACAGTGAATGAATTGTAACACAAAGACAGGATTTAGGACTTAAAGCATTGTTGACTCGAAGAAAAGGAGGGAAAGAAAGCTCAGTAAAAACTATTTTGGCTGCTGAAAGTCTCACGCTGCCTTTTCCCTGAACTTTTGAAGTCGTTTCATGCAGAATGGGAAATTTGCCCGTCTTCATTAAAACTGTGGGTACCTAGGGACTACAACCGGGAGGAGAATACTAGAAGGATATGTCAATTTTAATAAATATCCATGTGAGCATCTCAGGAGGAAATTTGTGGTGTATTTTATACAAAAATACATTTAAATTGTCCTGCTGTGACTAATGAGTTGTGTCACGTGACCTGTGGCCTTGAATAAAAGGACAGTGTGTTCTGTGTCAGAGCACAGACCTCGACCATTACTTCCTGTAGAACTGGCGTGTCAAACTCAATCGCACAGGGGGCCAAACTGTGATAATGCTAGTGCGAATGCTGTAAGCTGAATTTGGCTGCTAAAGATGCTAGTGCTGATAGATGAAGATGCTGAAATGGATACCTGAAAATGCTGAAGCGAATAGCTGAAAACACTGAAGCTGATAGCTAGCAAAAATGTTAGCTACATGCCAAATTAGCCTAAATTTAGGTTAGCCAAAACAGCTAGCATCTGGCTGAAAAAAATACCTAAGCTTCAAGATATCCTAAAAAACTGAAAAAAATCTAAATTAGCCAAAACAGCTTGAGTGTAAATATTAGCCGAACTCCAAAAAAGTCTCAAAATCTTTTTTTAAATTCTAAATTAGCATTTAGCTGAAACATTAGCTAAACTCCAAAATAGCCCAAAAAAATCTTAGTAAATACCAAAAATAGTGCAAAAAGTTAGCAGAATGCCAATTTTAAAGTATTTAAAACAGCAAATCTTTCAAATATTTATGAATAATAAAAAAGCAGGAATATAAATTAATTTAAACGTAAACTTTCAGTATTTTAATCTCCATAAAAATATATTTTGTCAAACTGATACAAGTTAGAAATAAGCGCAAGATAACATCAGACCATTAATAACAACAAAATAACATTACCCGGTGGGCCGGATCCGGCCCCCGGGCCTTGACTTTGTGCTGCAGAGCATCCATTAGCAGACAAATGCTCAAAAGCCAGCAGCGAAAAGGCAGTTGGCTCATCTGAATAGATGCGACTGTGAGCACCGCTAGGAGTCTGCAGAAGGCATCTTATGGGTTATAAAAACCTCATTCTTTCCTCATGAGGGGGTTGAGAGTTTTACACCGTCAAAGTGAGGCTCTAAGGCTTTAACTCAGTCTCCATAGCAACTAGTAGAGACATCTGATAGTGAAAGGCGACTAAATAAAAAGTGTTTTGTCTTTAGCAGCTGTGAATAACACATGGGCTGCTTGACAGTTTCAACAAAGAACAAGCAAGTGACACGTGGACTAAAGATATTGAGATTACAGGGTCCATGTGAAAAGTTTGTTTTGGGGGGGACTATACCTGACTGGCGCTCGCTGGAAACGAGGCGATTGGCGGGACGTCCAAAATCTTCAGCTCATACATGTTCCCGTTCAGAATGACGGAGGGTCTGTACACATATCTGGTTCTGGTCGGCGTGTACCCCTCGGAGAAATCGTTATAGATGAACTGTCGGATTATGGAAGTTTTGCCCACTGCGGGAGCTCCGATCACTGCGATACTCAGCGTCTCCACCATTCCTGGAGCTCGGGTTCAGCACCATGGACAGCGACGGCAACCCAGACGGAGGTCCGCGGCTCTGAAGGAATTCAGTCCCCAAACTCGAGCCTCCAAATCCCGCGAACTGGCCTCAACTGTGGGCTAAACACGAATCCGTGGGTGAACCCTCTGGAGCAAACTTTATCTCCCAGGTGAGGGGCGGCAAGAGAGAAGTCACGCAGCTTGTAGATTATTTAGAAACGATGATCACGCAAACGGGGGGGATCTTTGCAGCTCCCGCAAGCCAACGCACAGACTGAAACTCTTTGTCCTCAGGGGACATCCCCTGCCGACCTCGTCCCCAAAGAGGAATCCTCAGAGTCCACTCTTGCTCTCTCCACGTGGACATAATCTTAATCCCGGATAGGCTCTGACCTTGCCCAAACGCGCGGGAGCCCTTGATGTCTTCACTGATGATCTCCTCCGCACCGCTCACTCCTTCCCAGTGATGCACCACCGCCGCGCGCCTCCATCACAGGCGGGAAGGCGCGCGGCCACGAGGCTTCGTAAATAAGCGTCCCACGTGCGCCGATTCGGCATGAAATCTCTGCGCGTTCGGTAAGGGGTTCACGGGGGGCTGACGCGTCCACGCAGCCGACACACCTGCGTTTCCTGTGAAGGCATCTGGAGTCTGGTTCCGAGGCTTGTGCGCCTGCCGTTGGATAGACTCTCTCACATCACTAATATCCCCTGCCCTGCGCATCCAATCGGATCATGTCATGCGCAAAGCGTGTGGAAGCCTGGTGCTCATACGCTGCGAAATAAATGGCAATGGGAAAAGGCCACGCATCCGCGCTTGTGAGGGGTTGTGGAGGCGCGCGCACAAGACTGCCCATCATACCTCTGAGGTGACTTATTACAGAGTGGACGGGCTTTACGGGCACGTCAGGGTCGATGAGTGCCATCAATCACTGCTGGGGACAAGGCATGGGGAAGAAAGCTCACAAAACCTTCAGGGAAGCGTCAAGAAACAGCTTCTATCAAGGTTTATACTGTCATAAGAGAGGTTTTTACAAACAAAATTGGTTTTAAATCGGTTTGTAACAAAGAAGAATGTCACTTTAATAATATAAGTCAATAATTAAATGTTGAATTTAGTTATTTTCTGTGTAAAAACATTCAGATTATTTGTGAATGTTAGAGGAGTTCAAGGTGGGGGTTGGGATACATCAGGGATCAGTTCTGAGCCCCTTCCTGTTTGCAGTGGTGATGAACAGGTTTACAGGTGAGGTTTGACAGGAATCACCATGGACTATGATGTTTGCTGATGATATTGTGATTTGTAGCAAGAGCAAGGAACAGGAGGAATGAAGGTTAGCCAGAGCATATGTGAATGAGAGGGACCCTAATGGAAGAGCGAGGTTACAGGGAGAAGATATTTTAAAAAGGTGCATGAGTTTAGATCTAAGTAAAAAAAAAAATTAAAAAAAAAATCAGATTTTGAGAGATGCAAATTTCTTTTTATGTTTTTGCTTTTGTTCATGCCAAAAAATAGACATAATTCATATTATTATTGAAAAAAGAAGGTAATTAATGCAAACTTTTAAAAGGCTAAAGTAAGACTTTGCAGCTCCTTCTATGTTTTGATCAGTAGAAAACGAGCCCAAATAGTTCTTTTACTGTTAAAGGTTGCCGACCCCTGATCTATAGGAAGACCAAAGACGAGGTTTATGGATGCAGTGAATGAAGACATGCTGCCGTTAGAGGATGCAGAAGACAAGTTTTACGTGAAGGAAGCTGATTTGCTGTGGCAACCCAAGGGAAAAGCTGACAGAAAAAGAAGAAATAATCAAATATTTTGCTGATTTAAACATCCAAATACTCTGGCTGAGAACTCAAATGCTGCTTTTGCAAAGCATCAGTAAAAGCTGTCTCAATGACGTCTAAATGAGACACATCAAAGCTGAGGAAAAGTAGCTCCATTAAAGAGGGATTGCATATGAAAAGCAAGAAAATGTTTTGCCCAGAATTAGCTGTTGCTCTATGAAGTTTTGACGTTTGATCATCTAGAAATGTTCACCTCCAAAAGCCTTAAATAATTATCCATCTAACCTGTCAACTTCTTTGAAAAATAGTTGTTTCAAGACATTTTTACAGCAAAACATTTTAAATATCCTTTAATATCTAATCAATTACTCTATAGAAGAAAATATCTCCATCACTGTTGTTTGTAATGGGGTTTACACTCTTAAAAACATCCTTTTGCTTTAAATTGAGGTTGTGACCCAACACACTTGAACATCTTCAAGTGTGCAGATGATTGAGCGCTGTGATATGAAGTGGCTGTGCAAATCACCACGGGACCCCAGCAGCCACTTCATCAGTTTGTCTTTCTTGTTTATTCCACAATAAAGTTAAACGACAAAGAAGTAAATTCATCAGGACTTTTAATGATTCTTTTTAAATGATATTATGATCTACAGGCAACAGCTGAAATAAGTCAAAAACACCAGATTTTTATACAGCATTTTTCTCACACATAGACATACACTTGAATGCAGTATTCTGTGTAGTAATCCGCACAAATAAAAAAGGTGAAGACAACAAATGAAGTTTGAGATTTCTTCTTTCCTTCACTTTTAGGTTGTAACAAGCCAGTGTTTTATTTGGTCACCGGGGCCTTCATCTCCTGTGGTCAGAGGAGTTACTCTGAAGATCTGGAGAATATTCAAAGCTGCAGCTGATGCCAAAAGAAGCAGCAAGTGAAATCCTCCATTTAAGGGCTTTCCTAAGTTTGTACAACAAAACTGGAGACACAAAGTAAAGCATGGAAGAACTAAATCAGAGAGCAGTCGATGAGCACCTGTTGCTATAAAAGTCAAGAGATACTGTTGTAAAAATGAAAGAAAAACACCAACAGTTTCCACTCACACTCAAGTTACAGGGAATCAGAGGATCAGATTCCATTCCCCCCAACACAGATACTAAAGAAAACTATAAAATAAAGACAACAGTAGTGTAGCCGAAGCACGCGTGTGTCCTCTGCACGGCCGTCATCCACCTCCTGCAGGCAGAGCGTGAGAGTGCAAGTCTCCTTCCACACCTCTACTCAAATGACCTCTAAATAAAGATGAAAAAGTGATGATTCACATGATGATTGCAGCTCCTAAAAATAGACTGAAATCTGCAGAGTCGTTGGGCTTCAAAGTGCCTTTAGAGGCTGGCTCGGGCCAGTTTGAATGCTGCAGCTGATCACTGAGATAAATGCTGAAACTGGAGTTATTTTATCCGTCGGGTCGGGCAGTGAACTGTTTACATGTATGGGCTAAACAGGGGAAATGAAGACTTTAGAGGATCCCACAGATTCATGTTGCAGAAGGAAGTTCTTAGGAAAGAAACAAAAAAAGAGGTGCCAGGAGGTGTTTGAGGGCCATGGATGGATGCTCAGGTTTTTGTTCAGTTCTTCAGCACTGCCTCGTAGCTCTGGAACACACACTGGGAAACCTCTGCAGCTCTGCATTTCAGAGAAATCTGAGGGAGACAAGAGTGGGAGAACGTCTTAATGGTTTGCTTAAATGAAATACTTCCTAAATACATCACTGAAAAGCAGACAAATGCTAACTATAGGAGAAAACACAACCTCAGTCTTAGTGAAAGACCTTTTCTGATGAAAATTGTGTTTTTAACATGTCCTTGTGGCACTTTTCTCATGATGGAGAACAAATAATGAGAGAAATAAGTTTACAATTGCATTTTTGAGTGTGTTTTTATTCAAATCTTTGTGAATCAGGAGCAGATAATTAAAATAATTAGATAATCTTTTATCAAATCACACTTAACTTATAAAAAAGAACTTCTCATGCATTGTGCAGCTCAAACAAAGCACTTAGCAGCTGGTGGGAGACCACGTCAACAGATGGATGTTACTCCATGCAGACAGTCCCGCCCACAATTTCTAACTCCAGCCGCTCTGCAGAATCTATGTCCTAGAAAAAAACAGTTTTTTTTATTTTTATTTTGGCTAAAAAGTGTATAAATATAATTCAAAGACCACTGGAAAAACTTTTTTAATACTTAATTGTAAATGTTTCGTTGTTAATGAATAAAGTATTAACATACTATTAATAAACATATTACAGTAATCCTTTCTAATCATAAATAAAGTGTTAATAACACATAAGCTACTTCCTAATGCTTAATAAAGTAGGAATGAGGCTTTTTAATGATTAATTAAGTGTTAATTCACGCTCATCTAATGCTTCAGTGTGTCGTTATTATAAAGGGTTTCCAAAAAGTCTAAACTAAAGCACAAAACATAGTTTCTCAAGGAGCTTTCAGCCTCAGAGTGACCTCATCTGTTTGAATGCCCCCTTTCACCAAGAGACGAGCTTCATATTCTTTTACATGTGAGGAAATAGGAGCTTTAAATTGAAATGTCATTGATTCACTCCTATTGAGTGCAAACAGGAGCACAGATGCAGCCGTGGACTGGAGGACAGGCAGTCTGCCCACTCCTTCATGCCAGTCTCAGTTGGGAAAAGCTTTTGGATTTAATGAAGCTCGTCATACCGCAGTTAATAATTTCTCCAAATGGAGAGTGGGTCAAAAAAAAAAAAAAAAAATCACTAAAAAGGCTGTTACTCTTGTTGCTCCTGATTAGACTCTTATGAAGTTGTAGAAAACTGTTCATCCATTTAAAAATATGTAAGTGATAAATGGTTGAGTAAGTGCTGCACAGTTAAAACAAGCTGCTTAACAATTGGAAACATCAATAATGTAGAACTTATTATGGGAGGAGAATTGAGCGGCACATTTTCTTCTTGCTCTCACGGCGAAATATATTCAAATGTTTGTGTGCTGGAAATTCAGAGATTTTCATGTTCTCTTATCTACTCATTTACCGGCCAGCACAGGATTCCTCAAACTGTTCCTTCCATTGGATCTGATTTTGCATTAATGCTTTTCCTACCTACGTATTATGTTCAATAATCCCCCATCTCTGTGATTACAAGCTGCTGCCTTTCAGTTGTTTTCAGCCTCAAATGACACTAATACATTATGATGTTTGCTCCATTATCTTAATTGCGGTGATTAGTTATTCACCTGAAATGTGACGAGGTGACGGAGGAGGCAGCGGTAACTACAGTTTGTGGTCTGGAAAATGCAGAGCGGAGCAGTCGCCACTGCACAGCCTCCCTTCGCTGTGTGCCAGCACACTCCAGGCTCTTTATTAATGCATGCTGCTGCTGCTGCTGCTAGCAACATTTAGAGCGCCGCACCGCCATCAACAAGATGTGACGAAACGCAGAAGCCACAGTGCAGAAACTGCAACTGAGAGGATCTCAAACTCCAGCACTTGTGAGTGCAGCCTCAGGGGGTTGTTGATAATTTAGTTATAATCCCAGTGCAGAGGAAATAACAGAAAGAAGAAGGAAACCTCTAACAACGAAACTATGAACAGGATTCTGTCAGTTTGATTTTATGACTCAAGATAAAATTAAGTATCAAATATGTTTAACAAAAAATCTTTCTCTACCTTTAGCAAAATTTGTTTTTATGTGATAATTAAACTGAAACACTAAAGTACTGTAACAATTGGCTGTTTGACAGTGTTAAAAATATATAGGAAAAGGTGAATCTTTAATCTGTTAAGCTGCACCTGTGATCTCAGTGCTGAAGCTCGTGGATGAACGAACAATTAATCATTTTTTTATGCCCACAATAAAAACCAAGGTCTTCTATCTTCCTCATGCTGGAGAATAATGAGGGACTTGTGACTGAGAACAGGAGGCACATGGGCAGGCACGGACTGAGCAGCAGCAGACTGGACATTTGCATAATTGTGAATTCATCACAACCATGAAAAAAAAAGGCAGAAATGGTAATTTCAGAGATCATGCCGGATTACATCAGGTCTGGAGAGCCCTCAAAAGGATCAGATGAAAACCTCTGACAGGCTCTGGACGTGTACAGGTGTGAAGGAGAGAAAAAAAATATGCTGAGCGGGATTAATCTGAAGTGGCAACAAAACAAAACAAGCCTTTGATGTTAAGTTGGAGAGAATCCTGACCAGACTGCAGTCAGGCGAGGTTACAGCAGAGTGTCTGTTCATGTAGGAGGGCCGCAGGTGAGCCTGTGTGTATTTATATCATGATATTAAAGCGTACAGAAGAGCTCTGCAGGGCCGGCGATGACAGCTCTTTGATGAGCCAGTGTGAATAAGTGAAAGCTTTCCTCGCTCAAACATGGCGGAAACATTTCACACATGTGACACTCTGCTGACCTACAGGTCCAGATGTTGTCAAGATGATCTTCAGGGAGGAAAAGATGAGTTTGCATTCGTTTTAGATCACTGCGACAATTCTCACCAGCACAACAGGATCACAAACACTTCGGCTTTCTTGAGTTTTTTTTACTTATTTGCTACAAATCAGTAATTATTGAATATTTTTAAGGAAAATGTTAAAAATTCGATTTTTCTGTTCGGCTGATAATTAGATTCATGGAGTGATAAATTGGAAAATGCAGAATAAAAAGAAAATAACAATTGCAATAGGAAGAGACACGCAAAACCAACCAACAGCGAAAGGGAGCAAAAAAAAAATCCAACAAAAGTCTACCTTTGGGAAGGTAAATAAATAAAAAAAAACATGCATGCTTGCATTGAGGAATGGCCCCTATATTTGTCGCTGGTGGCTTTTTGGAGTCTATTTACAGAGTTTCAGGCGACATTAAGAACCCGTTCCAGAGGAGGGTAGAAAGGGAAAAAAAAACAGGCAACATCTCTGGTCACATTGTTGCCATGGGGACAGCGGATGGCAGAAGAGAACACCGGTGCTTCACGTCAAAATGATGAGCAGCATCCCCATCCTGCACTACATAAATACAGCTAAAGTGTACTTAGGCTCAAAGATGTACATGAAAAGTGCTGGAACAAAAATGATCTCCAGATAAAAAAATGTTTTAAATGAAAAGAGAAAGTTAAAAGATACAGAGAATTGTCACCTGACTGCAGGTTTCTGCTGTTTCGTACTGAGTTTTAAGGGGATTCTGCTTGGCTTGTGACTCCGCCCCTCAAGATCACTCAAGCCACCATGACAGATTTGCTTTGTTTTTTTTCCAACAGAGGCATAAATATTTGAAAAAAGTGGGAAAAACATTAACAAATTTCAGCTTTTAAGCTTTTTTTATGCAAAAACAAATCAAATCAATTTAAAATGGTATAATGTTAGACCATTTTTTAATGAACTTGAGATAATTTAGGTGGACTGAGCACACAAGTTGAGTTTTCTTAAAGGTAGCTTAGACTTCTTTGCAAAACAAAGTGTGGAGTTTTGCATTTCATGCAAGAGTGGCATAAGCTTTCTGCTCCTCCATCTGATGAACATGAACGCTGATCACTTTGGCGTCTCATCTTCTGAAACACCATCAAGCTCAGCAAACAGCCAGTGGCAGGGCTTTACTTCTTTAGCTCTAAAAATAGCAGCTAACAAAAGGCTTTGGCAGCTTGGCTTTCATGTTCGGTGCCAACAGAGCGCTGGGACCGTGCAGCAAGCAGCAGTTCAGACGAACGAGAACCAAAGTGCATTCTGGGCTTGCAGCACAGTATGAGTGAAGGTCTCGTCCTGTCTTCACTGTACAATTTAAATCCATCTGTGGAAACCTGCGGGGACCTTTGCAGGCTTCAGCTGGATTCACATCCAGATGAGACGAGGAGAACAGACTGGAACAGAACTCGCTGAAGTTTGCAGGAATCTCTTGATTTTATGACCATTAAAACGTTTTTTTTTAGCCTCATCTGTAAAACAAAACTGCACAATTTTGTTGTAGAAGTTCTGATGAAATTCAAAAGTTTAATAAGCGAGGTCCAGATAAGTGACAAATTGACTAGACAGGAATAAACAAGAAGACAGTTAATGCCACCTCATAAATAAAAGATGAAGGGAAAGCAGACAGAGAAATGAACAGGGAGAAGAGTCACGCCAAGGTCACAGCCCAAGATTGCTCATCCTGCATGTTTAAGCCAAGCACAATTCATCAGATGTGAGGACTGCGGTTTGCTGACAAAACAGAGACAGGCAAAATCAGAAGGGACAGAAAATAACATGTAAACAGCAAAACACACACACAGCGGGAGCAAACACACTCCAATCACGGGCCGGCCGCTCTTCCTGCCTCAGCATGCTCATCACTCATTACGGCGCATCAATCTCTGTCATGTCTGCTTGTCCAATCAAACGGGAATTTATCATCCATCTCCATTCATGATATACAAAGATGACAGCACACGCTCAGTCCCGCGCTCTGATTTAACTCAGACTGACTCATTTCTGCAGGAAGGGCAGAATGGGAGATGCAAATGTTTCTACACTATTTGTGGAAATGAAGAAGTGAGACAATTAGAGATAAAATGTGTGAAGGTCCTCAGAGAAGAGACCGATTCATGAATATTTAAGTCAAGCTTGTTATGTGACACATTTCCAACTGCAAATGCTTCTTGCGCTTTTCAAACGTAAAATCTAAAAGCATGAAAACCAAAAAAAGATTCTTGAATTCTGGAAATTCCAGACTGCATAACCATCGACATTAAAACAGAAAAAATCATTTATTTTATTAACCAACAAGAAGTTGTGGTCACCGCTCATTACATCCCCAAGATTCTGTTTTGTGCATCAGTGATTGGTTTTCATATCAAATCCACTAGAAATCCTTTCTTTGGATGTTGGATTACATCTGCAAGCTTTTGATGATTATGTCCAGAAGTTCCTGGATTCTCCAGCAAACAACAAACTTAAACTACAAACTGTCATTGTGTTTAGAAGTTTTGACAAGATTTTGTTTTGCCTATTTACAATGCAATATCGCTAAAGAGTGGGTGTCTTATTTCTTCAGTTAAAAACTCAAAGTTTATCTTTTCGATACAAATTTTCCAAAAAATATTTTTGTTTTACAATTTTAACGTGATATTGTACTTTAGAAACTGAGATTATAAAGGAGATACCAGTAGACTGGTTTATTCCCAAAAAAGATAAACTGTTTTTGTTTTTTAGCTATTGTTTTCCTCCAACAAAAAGAGACCTTGACATTGAAACATTTTTGTAATTCTGGTTTTGCTTCATCCCGGTTTTTCTGCCCTTTTGTTTGTTTTTTTTCCTTTGTAAGAAAATCTATTTAAAAATCAATATTTGTTGATGTCTCAAAAAATTTGAGGGTGATATTTTTTATCACAGAACCCATATATAATTTATACCAAGAACTGCAAAAGAATGAGTTCCCAGAAAACCAATGATAGACCTTATTTGGAATATTTTACACAAATGTAAAGACCCAGTTCAATAAAAATCATATTTTTGTTGATTTTAGCATGTTCTTGTAGCATTTTTCTCATGATGGAGGACATATATATGGAAAATTCAGATTAAAAATGTGTTGAGTATTTCTTTATTCAAATTGTGATGAATCTGGTGCAGACAAAAAAAAGCCTTTTGGAAAAGATTGTACCGGTAGTTTACATCTACACTACAATCAGCAGACCACAAGCTGCCTTCTCTTCTCCATTCTCATGGGAAACTAGCAGAGGCTTAACTGCATGGCAATGGTCCCGCCCACAACCGAGAAGCGAATTTTTAATAAACTCAGGCTGCAGAAAACATGTAAAAAAAAAATATATTTTTTAACGTGGCTAAAAATAGCGTAATAATAATTAAAAGAGCACTGGGAATGCTTTTAAAATGGATCAAAAGATGATTTCAGTTGTTTGTTGAGCCCTTCAGGAATTAATTAACCATCATTTCTTATTCAGACATGGTCTATTAGAGATTGATACAGGAGTATTTTTACAGTTCAGAACCACTAACACACCATCAAAATGTGGTTAAACATGATGGGAATTTACCAACCTAAGCCATTAAACCAATTTATCAAATGATTACCACATAGTTTTTACTCTAAAATGATTTTAGAAAGCTTTACAGCAAGAATATGCTGTACTTCTCTGCATCAGTTAAGATATAAAAATAAACCTTTTTCTTTCTGGAAAGTTAAATCTCTGCTTGTCATTAAATGTACATTATGTAAATAGTGCAGCATGCCAGGGAAATAAACGAGAGATTTCTTAATGGGAAAAAGCTGCAGTGAATTCTATTCTTGGACTTTCACCATCACTGGAGACGAAACAAGGCGAACTATAAAAAGATGGTGGGCTGCGAAGATTCCCACTTGGATCTTAATGCTCCATAAATAAAAGCCCAGAAGTGAGATTAATCTCTTTGCCTCCCTTAAGATATAAACTTCCTCCTCGAGAATTTGTGCACTGCGTGTGGGCTGTTCTTAAAATAGCCCTTCCAGTTTAAATAGAAAAGGTGCCACTGTGTCTTACCAGCTCTCTCTCTGGGTGGTACATACTGTAGCAGCAAAGGCACAGCAGTGATCAGGTGCAACAACAAATACTCACGGTGTAATTTGGATTTCCTGCTTGGATTCTCAGCTCGGCCAGTACCCAGATCCCGTTGGTGAGTTTCATAGACTGATAGAGCATGTCTTGGCCGTCCACCGTCCGCTTTGCAATGGTGAAGATGTTGCTACCCTGCAGTTTGTTGGAGGCTGCATCTGTTGACAAAGAACACATATATAAATACAAACACAGTGTGACAGCTCGGCTCCATTTTAGTTAAAAACGCAATATCAAGCCCCTCATGGACTCCAGTCAACCACTATAGCTGTCAGAAGGAGCTGTCATTAAATGCGCTAGACCACTGCAGAAAAAAAAAGATGTTTCACCCTAAAGACTAATGGCAGCCTCCATCTAAAATACAGCTGCTAATTTGAAGCCAACTTTCTCTTCAGCATCAGTCTTTTATGCCTCAGCAGGACGTCACATTCTCTTATTCATGCAGAGCAAATTCAGTCTGCTGCCGGAACTCTCCATTAAGCTGTCATTAAGGATTCCTCTCCTGCTCACTTTCATTCATACGTGTGCAAAACTACTTTATGACATATAAATGAGGATAAAAGTCGTAAATTATAATCTTGCTTCATTAACAAACTGATTTTGCGACTGACATGGCTCTGCCTGGATTTTCTTGAAGCAGGAAGTGGCTCAGCTGGGTGGAAGCCTGTGCGCTCTTTTCTCTAATCACGCCATCTTACCTGAACTGAGGTGGCAGTCTTTGATCTGAAACTGGGACTCGTTGTCGTTTGGAATGTCTTTCCATGTTGCCAGGAAAATCTGTCGCTCTGTGGATGGAAAGAAGGATGGATTCAAAGAAAGGCTTTACACAATATCTTTTTGACAAGCATGTTTATAAAGTCCAGCCTCACATCAAACATAAATGTATGCACAGCTAGGTTTCAACACGTTTTTTGAGCATTTCAGTATTTTTCACGGCATTGTTCAAAGATGTTTCGTTTTCAAATGAATTGCTTTCATTTTATTGTAACTCAAAACTCAATCAATCAGAGCGCAACCTGACAATGATGGACTTGCAGCTACTTTAGAATTACTGAACATTGCAGTTCCTCGTGTGACCACTGGGGGCAGAAGGGAGCAGCACTTCATGTGCTTTTTCAAGTGTTTTTTTCAGAGCTCAAAATGAGAAATTATTAACTCATTAGATGATTAATTAGCATTTTGAATAAATGAACCAACAAAAGTTAAACAATTTAAACAGATTTTTGCTTATAAATTATAAATATATTGGTTTTCTCTTTGAGTAGTTACATGCAAATATTTTGTGGTATCATGCTGTGATTTTATGAATGAAAGTTTAATCAGTCTTTAAATCAACGCATGCAACAGCTAAAAGGGAACAACACGTCAGCACAATCCACGATTAACTGCTCAAAAATGATCTGCGACTGAGCTGAAGCAGCTGGACACTCACATCTACGTCACGCGCTTGCATCAATCTTTCAGTGAGGGTCTATTTTTTTTGTTGCTGACGTCGGCGTGACTTCAAGGCTTTTAAGTAAAGCAATTTAGAGCGAAAAACACTTACCCATCTTCCCGTCCTCCACAAACAGCATGCTGATGGGGTACTGGCAGCTGAAGTAGAATACGTCAATGTTGTTCTTGACAGCCACCTGTGGGACGGATTACATCCATTGAGGAGGTGAGAGGCAGACAGCAGGAGAAGCAATACGTGCTTCCACGTGCCCTTCACATGTTAACAATGTTTCAGTACAAACAGTTTAATTTACTCAAACGTTTTTCTTTCATTATTAATAAAACATATTTCATGATTCTGTCTTGTTTCACTAAAGCCATAAATATTGGTCAGAGAGGCTAACAGGGCTAGGAAAGAAAATGAAGAAATAGGGAACTAGAGGGTGAAGCAGGTCTCTACAGAACCAAACGGTTTTCCCTTTAATTTAAGGAATTAATTTCTCTCAGTTTAATACATTGTTTAAGCAGACAAGGGAAATTTGACTGGAGTACAGCTGATCCAACTGTCCTAAAGATTTAGGGAAAAAAAATAAGGTAGAACTACAAAGAATTTGTGCTGGATGACATTTCCTTTTTTATTATGCTTTTACAACATTTTCTAACTCTTTAGGCTAAATAAAATACAATCTCTTTGATGCCAGTTTACATATTAACTTCAAGGGCCTTTCTCTGCACTAAGCTCGTCTTTGAAATGAAACAATGCATTCTTTATTAATTATCAAGCAGCCGTGTGAAGATGCAACAACAGTAAACTAAAAAGGACAAAATTAAGCCAAATTTTTAGCTAAAAAAAAACATTTTTAAGGCTTAGAAAAACAGCTGCCTGTTAGTTCTGAAGGCTCAAGCCACAGGAGCACATTTTCTAAAGGTAGCATCTGTAGTAACAAGTTGCAGGGAGTATACTGATTAGTATGTTGAACAAAGCACTATGAGGAAGGGACAACAGGTTCATCCAGTGGATGTGAGAAGAATGATTCATGAATTATTCATCCCCACTTCCAATTCTCTGGTGAAATATAGGAATGCAAAAAAAAAAAAAAACAACAACAACACACAAAGCTTTACTCTGAACATTTGTTAACTGGAATTCAACAACAAGAAATAGCATTGTTGGGCTTTTTGTACCACAAGCACGAATGTGGCAACAGTCATTAACATAATGTCACCTTTTTAGTGAGTTAACTTTTACTTTTTTTCAGAGAAACAACAAAGAACTGTGATGATTCACAATAACAATAAAAATATAGAGAATCAACAGCAAATGCTCACATTTACTTCTAGCTGGTCTCTTACTATGATACGTATTCAAGTACCAGAGTGTTGATGATATGTTAAGTTTATATGTGCAATGTTCTAATGGAGCCACTCAAGCTTCGTTTCTACTGAGCGGTACAGTCCGGTTTAGAATGGACCGGGCAACTCAGAAGAGCGTTTTCATTTAAACAACAACAACAACGGATGTCATCCAGCAGCTCATTTTTTTCCACTTGGCTTTGGTACTTCTGATATACAAATAATTTAATGTGAAGAGAAGATTGCGAGCGGTGAAGAGGGAAACAGACGCTTTTATTCTGACAATCAAACGGGTTAAAATAGTAGTTCCACGCTAACCGGTGAATTTTTCTTTGGACCTATAGACAACAAGGGTCCAAAAATGAGACGGTTCAGTCTGGCTTATAATAGAAATAGAAACGCTCAAAATACCAGACTGTACTGCTCAGTGAAAACCAGGCATTAGTGTGACCGGGTCTGCATTTGTTATAAAATGTAAAGGAAAATCACCAGATGTAATGAAGACGTAACAGCAACATGTTCATTAGTAAGTGACAGCACAGATTAAATACCACCAAACTAACATCAAATCACATTGTTTACATTATAATGTATGGAGAAAACCCCCAATTACTGATGCAGAAAAACTGTATAACAGTCAAAAACGTGAGTTATCAAACATGCTGCCAGATTTGTTTAGGCGTTTTATAGCACTTCCTTTCATCAAATTTACAGCTCAATCGACCTCTTCTAGACATTTTCCACTTAACCAAAAATGTAACAGCAAGAAGAATATTTAGGTAGATTGAAAAAAGGATTATAGTCAAGTAAACATACAGCTGAAGCTAGATAGATAGTATGGTGTCAGATTAAAGTGTTTATTTTAAAAAGGCAGCTGCCAACAACCAAGATACTAAAAGTCTAAATTTACTAAAGTGTTTTGCCACCTTAAGCAGCTGTTGGTGTAACGCATATGAAAATAGGGGAAAATCTGTCCAAGTAATATAATAGGGCATCACTGTCAGTCTAAAAAAATATATAAAAGCTTAGTGGAGCTGCTGAGGACAGAGGAACTGAAGGAAGCATATGCTGGGAGACCTCTAATGACCATCATACCTCCATCAACCGCCTCAACAATCTTATCTTCTCTACACAGCTGCACACAGCAATCATCCACTATTGGGTAAAGGTTAAAAGAAGTCACCCTGATCAAAACAAAGGTACTTTCCTGTGTTTGTATTCTTTTAATAAATAATACTTATCTGTAAATCTTTATTGTGCTGCACTGCTTTTTAACCAAACATCTACAGCCTTTAAATATAAATTATTGCATCAGTTTGTGGCTTCAAAAAGACAGATCGTTGCCTTATGGAAGCTAAAAATATTGTATTCTGTTGTAATATTCCATTTTGTTTGTAAAATTTGAGCATTGGGAAAATTCTTGAAAATATATTTATAAATGTATCAAATTTAAGCACTCTGTTTTAAATTCCAATTATTGCTTGTATGTTTCATTCAATTCATTGTTCGTTTAATAGAGAAGCATTGCTTTATTGCAAATCTGTGTATTTTCTTTTTCCTAGATTTTAAGAATTGTAGAAAAATAATTAAAGTGAAAAAGTTTGTCTCATTAGTTGTCACCTAGCACCAGGGTGTGTGAAATGTGTTCTTTGTATCTGACCCGTCCCCTGGGGGACACAGCCGCACATGAGAACCATTTAGTGGTTTAACTCCTCAATCCAACCCTTCAAGGAGAGTTTCAAGCAGGGAGACACTGCGTCCCACTGGGCGGACACTCTACCACAAGGTCACAGAGCTGGCACTGATATTTCTGTTTAATTCTCCACCTTTTTGTGTCCGAACCGCAAAAGGTATTAGCAGTGAAATGGTGGCGTTCAAGTGTCTTGAAGTTAAAAGTGTTGGAAATTACTTGAAGGTTATTGAGAGGATCCATCTTCATAACAGGCCCAGAAGTATTGAGGGGAAGAGCCACTTCAATGCTCTGGTTCGGGCTGAGAGGAGTAAGAACCTGGAGAGGACCCGCTGGAGAGAGACCAAAGCTGAAAAAAAAACAGAAGGAAAATGTGTTACATGTTTTAATCAAGAAAAAAACTCTGAATGGACATAATCGTACCTGTTTCTGTTAAACTGGATGGCAAAATCAGTCATAACACTCATCGCTTTATTGGTGAGTGTCATCTCCATCTGAATCACTCCAGCACGGCGGGCAAAAGTGCCTGATATTTCAAGTCCCTTAGCTTTCATGGCTGGAAGCCAAACCTAAAAAAAAAAAAAAAAGAAAGACAACAGCAGTTGTTTTAAATTCATAATATGAAACCTATTGTCTATGTCCCACACAAATTTAATAACTCACAGATTTGGGGGGGCTGTAAGCGCCCATCGGCATACCAACTCCACCCCCAAGGTCAAACAAGTCGTCCAGACCGCCGCTAACGGGGGCGCTGAAAGATGCTGGCAGTGCAGCTGGAGCCGCACCAAAACCAGCTCCTATCTGTGGGTCACAAAGCAGCATGTGACACTTCTGACCTCCTTTCCTGCCCAACACTTTCAGAAGATAAAAAAATGCTTACCGCAGGAGTTCCTCCAAGGTCTCCACCAAGCTGCGATTGGAGAAAAATGACAAAAAAATAGTTCAGGGTAGTTGTAATACGCTAGGAAGGATTATTGTAGGTTTAAAGAGGATGGGTGGAGGAGTGCAAGATTCTACTGCAAGAAAAGCAGCTAAGGGTTTACTATATGAACAAAGGGAAAGCACACATTCATTATTTCTTTAAATGTTGAGCAATTTTGAACAATTTTTTCTTGAAATAAAAGATTATTTAAGGTGCTGATCAGTAAATTTAGTGGCAATAAAACAGTTAATTTTCCAGGGTGACAAAACTGAACTAACGTGTACAGAAACATAAAAAACTCACAAAATACAAGTGTGATTTACTAAAAATTCCATCTACGTGTAAAGAAAAAACTACCATTGCAACACATAAGTGCAAACAGGCACTGATTACATCTGTGAAGGACTATCAAAGAGGCACAGTGGAACAGAGGACAGGGGAAGTTGGGTTCTAGACTGGTGCTGGCCGTTTTTTGGTCCAGCTTGGTCCTTTGGACCGACCTCAGAGGGGCTGAAATCTGGGGGTGATGGGGACTGATTTGGGATCTGAGGTGACTGAGGAGTGTCCGTCCGCAGGGGAACGGGCGGCTGATTAAAAGATGAAACACATCAGAGTCCAAAGATGAGACACAGACTCAAAGGTTATCCCTCAGAAGATGATACACAAATAAAAACGTTCAGACAGATGGACCAAAGATACAATTTAAACTTCAGAGGTTAAAGAGCTCATACTATGCTTATGGAATTCACCCCCCTTTTGCTTCATTGTGACAGTTTTTACAAAACGCAAGACTATTTACAACAATCCAGATCCCTATATTTAGCTCAATTAGTGGTCAAAACAGACACTAAAAGAGGATAGCTAAAAACAATTTAGAAAGAGCAGAATTTGTCCATTTTTAAGAGTTTTGTTCCTAAATAGCTGTTGGATTCAGCATTAAAGTGTTGTCACTGTGTGCATTTAAAAAAAGTAATGTATACATACTGTGAAAGCTGTTTGCTGTGAGCAGTTCAGAGAAAGAAAAACATCCGAGTTTAAGATCGATTCCGGATGGTTACAGACTGAGGTATATATATTATGAAACACCCACTCAATGCTGAGAATAGACAGAAAAAATAGATAAAAAATATCTAAATGCTTCAACAACCATCAAGAAAAAGGATTCCAGACTCATATGTCTATACAGAGTTCCCTCTATATTGTGGTTCACCCTTTGAGTCCCACTATTACTCAGTTTTTTTTTTTTTTTTTTATGGGTACAATTTTGCATGCTCTTTCATAATTACAGAGGATTGTGTTCTGTGCTTTGATTGGCCGTAGACTTATCAATCACCTGTGTCATTTAGTAAGCTTTGCCAAATTCACATTTATCTTTATTCGCGAGCAAATCTGTTTTCATTTTATAATCCTGGACTTATTTTTTTCACAAAAGTTTGAACTTTAAGAGTTTAATCAAGAGAGAAATATGTATAAAGTATGTACAGAGGGCTTTACAGCCTTAAAACATCTGCAATAAGTGTAAAAGCTGCCTACTTTGTGGATTTTGTCTATCTCAGGTTATTTTTAGAATGCAACTCCCACGATAAACAAGGGAGCACGTATCTATAAAAAAGAAGTAATAGAATTACCAATAATAACTATTATCAATCTATATAACCATAATAAGGTTTCATACGAGTGCAGATTGTCCTAAATTCCTTAACGTTTTTGTGCATTTTCAAATAAATTTATGAAATTTACAGCAAATCATTTGTGCCAATCTTTTGCTTACCAGGTCTTAACACTATAAAACATACTTTGATAGCACCATCACAGATGCTTTGCTCTTTTTGCTGACATTACAGTGAGCAAGCAGAAAGCAGGCCTCCTCTACTCACAGAGCTCTGCACCATCACATCACACAAGGCTTCCTCTTTGCATGGCACACATTTTTGGATGCCATAATAGACTGTATTGATAATATTAATATTAGTACAAATTCATGGCAGTGGCATTTTCATAGTTTACCACGTAGAGGTGCCACCGACAGCTTCTGGTATTTAAACACTGAGGTCGGGAAATGTTCAGGGAGTCTGACAAATGTTGCACACCATAAATGTTGAAGGACTCACTTGTTTTGACATTTTACACACAAAAAATGAAACCTTCACAGCTTTTGTGTGTATGCGGTTTCTAAACATTCTGAGGCATAAGCAAATATGAGCTCTTTAATGGCAATCTTATAAAATGGTCTGATAAAAAAATTTAGAAAAATCATGCCCTTTCTCTGTATGGATTTACCGGCTCAGACTCATCCCCCATCTGCAAGTGCAGCATTAAACAAAGAAAAAAAAAAGAATATATACAACTTTCAAAACACATTTTAAATCAAAGACTAAATGTAGAACAAATATCATATTATGGGCTGATATGAAGCCAAGAACAAAGTGTCTGATTCTGATTTATAACAGGAAAAAAGCGGAGTGAAGACGACGTACCAGGCTGTCCAATCCTCCTCCAAGAAGGTCCATGCCACCTAATTGCATCCCAGAAGAGGGGGCGGGTGGGGGTGGTCCAGCAGTCGTTGGTGTGAGATCTAGGTTGAGAAGATCTCCCAGGAGATCTCCCTGGGATGGGATGACAGCAGGTGGTGCATCCGAAACTCCAGCTGTAGAAGTCGTTTCCGGGCTGTCCACACTCTCGCCGCTGAGAGGGGACGACACAAAATAAAAGGAAAAAAATCTTACCAGTACTTCATTCTGACAAAAAAAAGTTCTGCTCTAAACTCTGGAGGGGAATATGCTAGTTTTCTAAAACATGAAGCATCACTCACGATCCAGCACTGCCGGGCAGCCTCTTGTGCTGAACACCTCTGCTGCCTTCAACAAAGGCACTGGGAGGCTTGTGGTAGACTGAGGCCAGAGTACCAATGTGGCAGATAAGCTCCTCCAGCAGAGTTGGCTCAATCAGATCAGTTTCCTCAGAGATCAAGGGTTTCTCAGCCAGAACCACCTCCTTTGCAGCGACAGGGTCAGTAGAGAGCAGGCGCCAGTAGATGTAGCCTCTATCCCTAAGGTCTGGATTATCAGAATCCTGCAAAAAAAAAATCATTATGAAATATATTCAATGAATACTTTGTGAGAATTTTTCTGCAAGATCAAAAGGCGCCAAAAATGGTGTCAGCCTCGAGGTTGTGTTGCACCGTAGAGAACGTCTAACCACACTTTCGAGTTAAAATTTGAAAATAACAGAACTGTGACCCACAGCAGGATTTTTTATGAAACAACTACTCAAAGACGGAAGCGCCAACTTCCATGATTTCTTTGCCAAATACTGAACTGAAAGCTGCAGCTGGGAACCAAAACTCTAACCAGGGATTTGACCCTCTGTACAGACCTTAAATTATTAGCCGACAAGAGTGGAAGATGGTATAATTTTTGTGTTTTATAAATGTAACGATCCAACTGGATACATATTTGGTATTTTAAGAGAATGTCTTTGTAGAGTCATGAAGTTGAGTCATAGCAACTGGACTTAAGATCTTCTTTCAATCAAGAAAGAAGATTTATATTTGGACAAAAATCAAACTGTCTTCTTTGATCATGATGACTTATATTGACTTAGTCCTTGACTACTGACATCATGTTTTGCAATTGGGTTTTTTATGTACATTAGATCTAGCTGTGCTTGAAAATCATAAATGTTTCTGAAAAACTTGAATCTGCTCAGCAAACATCAGCAGCCAGAACTTGCTTAATGTTATTTAATTTAGCTTTTTCTTATTTAAAATTAGCTGTTAAATGCGAGTAAAATTATGCAAAGTAGATAAAAGTGGTGTAGAGTTCCTGTCAGCCAAATTAAAAATGCATGAAGCCTTTCTTCTCCTCACCTGAGTGGCCAGGCTCAGAACCTGCTGAACAAGCTCCTGTGTCTCTGTGGGTTTTTTCAGGAACAACTTGACAATTGCTGTCAGTAACTGCAGCTGCACCTGAAGATCACAAAAATCAACAGAGTAAGTTTTGGCAACTCATGGACCAACTTTTCCTTCATTGTCACATTCACAGACCAACAAAAGAACAAAAGGTTTTCAGTTCAGAGCATTTTTATCCACCAGAGTCCCTTCATGAGAGAGGAAAACCCTACTGGACAATAAAATGGAAATCAATGAATTATCTGGGAACAGTGTGTTACTGTTCTCTGGCCACCTCATGTGCGGTCCCTAATCGAGTTTGAATTGAACTAAAAAATGCACACACAAGGCTGAGCCTCTGGTAATATGTGACTGTTCCTTTTAACACAGTGTGTATTGTAGAGCCTCTGACAAAAAATGTTTTTTCAAAGATAATACATTTGTTTTTCAAATTATTTGCAAAAGAATGTGTTTTCTAGGAGAATTCTTGTAGAAGATGAATATTATTAATAAATACAAATAAAAAAGGTGGCAAAATGTCACAACTGTTATTACTATTTAGTCCCATCAAATACCGGCTTGTTATTAATAGCAACAAACCCTTAAAAAACAAACCTGAGTGCTTTCATCATGGAAACCCTCCAAAAAGCTCTCCAGCAGCTCATCAGCATTGTCAATGCGCTCCGCGTACTCTCCAACAATCCAGATCATAGCAGCACGTGCCTCCGGCTCATCCAGGGAGTCAAGGTTCTCACAAAGCGTCGCAATCACGCTTTCATACCTGGAGAAGATTCACAGCTTAATGGCCTCAAATGCAGCATTGCTTTCAAAAAATATAGAACTCAAAAAGGACTATATCACTTAAGCAGCAATCTAAATCAATCTCTACTTACCAAATGCAATATAGAGTCAAAAATAATCGACGTATTTATTTTCCTTTAATGCAATTTTGTTATGTTGGCTGCCAAAAACTTCACATTTCTGTTTAACAAAACTAACAATGCACAATTTTTTTTTTTCAATGACCTCGAGCACAAAAAATTGAATTCATTCCTTCCTATTTGCATAAAATGAGTGTTAAAGAGTGCCAATTTACATAACGATTGCACAAGAACATAAGAGCAGGAACAAATGCTCAATTACCAGAAAATAACAAGTTGAACTAAATGGTGAGTCATTTCGCTGAAGGCATGAGCCTGACTGAGCTGGAAGCTTTGTAAACTTGGGGGCTTCACAAATGTATGATTACGCTGTTCCACTGTGTGGGAGAAAATATGTCTGGCACATGAATTTACCAAGTAACACTCCAAACAAACCCGCCGGATCCCTGACAGAATGAAATTGAGGTGAGGTCTCTAAAGATCTGCCCTTTACTAACAAATGTCCTTGTTAGAGAACCCTCGTACATGCCCTCTTTATAAATGTAGCTTTCAGTATTTCTATTTGCACTTTAAGAATAAAAGTGAATAGTGTCTGCAAGATGTAAAAGTGGTCGTCCTTAATGTCTAAAACCAACAATGCCTTAGGTTATCTTCTGACTAACATTTCCAAACTCTTACAAGTTTTAAACATACTTTTTTCTTTTGGAGGAAAATAATCACAACATTTATAAACAGACAAATAACACTCTTAGGTAAATAAGGTAATAAAGGTTTATTAAAATGTATACATTTATCAAAAACAAAGGAAGACAAAATGTGCAAGGCATCCTTACTTGTTGGGATATTTGCGGAATATGTCTTTGATGACCACAATGGCCTCCTGAACCACATAGTTGACCTTGGTCTGGATCAGGTCGAGCAGGGTGCTGACACAGCGCTCTGCTGATTGCTAGAGGAAGAAGGGGAAAGCATTTGAAAAAAAAAAAAGAGTGAGCTTTATACCTTGAGGCAATAAATGTACACTGAAAAAGAGAAAAGCTTTTATGCAAATAAAATTGTATAAAATTATTTTTAAAAAGCACAAATACTGCAGTTTATCAGACAAAAAATATTTACTTAAGAATATCTCATTTTAAAATTTAAAATACGAACAAAATTACTTGTTTTAAGCAGATTTTACTGCACACTTTGAACTGAAAGAGACAGAATTTTTAAATGCTGAAACATCTTTCAGAAACAGAGCCACCTGGTGTCTGAATCTGTACTTTCACTTCCTTTTACTTTAATAAACATATAAGTATGTATCTGTGCTTTTACAGTTTCACTTTCTGGGGAGGCAAGTATATCTTTAACAAAGTAATTAAAATCTTCATTCACCTCCACTTTGATGGCACAGCGGCCGATGGCCCGGACCGCTTTGCGAACAAAGTCCACGTCCACCTCAGTGGCGTACTCTTTTAACTCAGCCAGAACCTAAAGAGAGGAAAACACCTGTTACCAACCAGAACCATATTTCTGCAGAAGCATTAGATGATTTTTTCTTTTTTTTTTAATGCTACCTGTGCTATGTTAGCCTGAGATGCAAGACGGATCATTATGTCGAGCTTCTCCAGTTTGACATAAATTGGGTCGTTGTATTTGACGAAGAAAACTTTCATTTCATGTTTCATGATCTCTGGCCTAAAAGACAAAAATGATTAGTTGTGTAGCCTTCATAATTTAGGCTCCAAACACCACATCTTTGCTTTTATAACAACAAGTTTTGGTTTGTGAGAACCTCTCCAAAACTTACCGTCTCTGAACAATGAGGTTGATGTTTCTAAGCGCCACATACTGTAACTCCGGCTCAGCAGACAAGAGCGTGACCAGGGGAGGGGCCAGCTTCTTCAGGAGGGTGCCATAATAGTCCAAGTCTTTTGGCAGCATTTCCATGAACTTCATTAAAACTTTCACTGCTGACAACACAACTGCTGAGTTGGCATGAGACAGCCTCGGGGTGACTCGCTCACAGATGCTGGCAGATTACATTGGAAGCCAGAGGGGAAAATGAGTAAAAGCGTCTTTTAATATAAGCAAACTGACATGCAGGCTAAACAGTGTCAAGATAACTCGCTTACCTTTGGGACTCACGATCATCACGGGGTGTGTAATTGGCCAGACAGTCAAGAATAAATATCTGCCCCCACTCTGTGCATTCGTTAAGAGCTGTTAGTAACTTGTTTATAGTCTGAGGGTTCAGATCCAGGAGATTACTGTTGGGATGAGACTCGGCGATCTCAGACAAAGCTGCGACTGCATTTGCTACAACCTGAAGACAAATCACACAGAGATAGTTAGGAATTTAAACAAGCAAATTGAGTTAAGGTTTGGAACCAACTTCAAAAAGCGAAGTGAGAAATCTGCCGATTTTAACTACCAGCTGCATACAGAAAGCATACCATGGGATTGGAGTCAGAGATGAGATCTTTTAAGGTGTCCAGGAAGCCTTGATCCTCCACCAGCTGGGCATTGATATCGTGGAGCTTTGCTACACACACAGCAGCTGTCTTCCTCACATAAGGGTCTTCATCCTTCAGACATTTTCTCAGGGGTTCACACAGATACTCTGTGATCTTGTCCACGCGAATGCAGCCCATCGTACGAACAGCAAGCGCTCGGATGAGAGGGTTGGGGTCTTCACAGTCCTGAACGGTGGATTCACAGACGGTGTGAAATTAAACACTCATTAAAACATTCTTAAATACAGTTCATGTAGTATTTTCCTAAATAAAATAAAACAAAAATCTCAAACTTGAAAGACTAATGACCAACATTAGGAAGTTTTCTTTTTTTTTTAGTGCCAAAACACTACCTTTTCTTTTACTTATGTTTAAAAAAAATCTACATACTACAGGACTAATGAACCCACAGACCAGCAGCTGAAAAAATAAACATCATAGCCATCAAAAAAACATGTACTAGATTAAACTTTGTCCACTACAATCTGTAGGAAATTAGCTTGTTTTTCACCAGCCGTTATATCAGATGATAAGGTTTGTGACCTCATTGTGTTCAAAAAGACAAGAACAAGAGCACACTCTGGACATCATCATTGACCTCTATTGCTCTCTAGTTTATGTGTTGGAAATAACAGCTGGTACCACTAAAACTGATCTTATGCACTTCTTTTACAGCCTTTTTAAAACAAACTATGATTGAATTGGCAAAAAAAATATCCAAGTGGATCATTTCTTACAGTTTCTACATAGTATTGTTGAGAGTTTTACCTTTACAAAAGTATTAACAGCCATGATAGCCATGTCGGGTTGACTTTTAGCATAGTTCATCAGGTAAAGGTAGACCAGCTTTTTCAGTTCCAGGTTGTCAGTCTGCATGCAGTTTACCACATCTGGGAAAAGAGCACTGAGAGCGGAACCATGATGTTAGTGCAGACTCAAAACAGGGGGAATTGCTGCTATTTCTACTTCCTACCTGACATCTTTGCCAACTGTCATCGATGCAATGACCTTCTTTACCGCCTCTTTCTTTTTCTCTTTCTTGTCACTGTTGAGCTCCGCTTTCAGCTCAAAGATCTCTCCTGAAAAAACAAGAAACATTAAGCTCAAGTGTCCATGCAACACAGTGAAATTAACACTTTGAACAATCTGCACTAAAGTTCTCTGAAGGTGGACTATGTAGCGAGTTTTTGAGTCATAATTGTAAGTTTTTAGTTTATGAATCTGGAGTAGTACGTGCTCATTTGATATCAGTCTGCAAGCATGAATGTGAAATCCTCAGTAGTACAGCTAATAAAAGAATTAAACGCTATTTACTTTCTGATTTTCTGTCTAAATAATGTATCTTATAACCATGGTTTTGCTGGTTCTGGGATAAAATTGTTCAACAAAGTGTAAAGTCAATGAGCCTGAAACCCTAAACAAAAAAAAGAAGAGAACAAAGAGGAAATCTCTTTGAAATCGTGCATCAAAATAACTAGACATGATGATGGATGACAGGGACAATGTCAGCAATGAAAGATGTGATTTTGTTCCCGATCTTTCTGGAGCGGTGCTACAAACACTTTTGTTTTTATAAATCCTGTGTTTTTGCTGCAAGATGAAAAGAAATTGTGAAAAATGTAACACTAAGGTTCTCTATATCCGTTCAACTAAATCAATTTAGCTTATAACATTGATTTGTTTCAAGAGTCAAGTGTAACATTTTCTGAAAAATGATGTGTGGTTAAGGCCGAGTGTTGCTGCCAAAATGCTAAAATAGTTTAATTTTTATTCACAGATTCGCAATTCGGGCTGCACAGTGGGCAGCAGTTAGCCCCCTAGCCTCATGTTTGGTGAGTCTAAAACAAATGATTACCTCAAAGTGTGCATGTGTGAGTGTGTGCAGGAGTGCTTGTTTGCCCTTCAAAAGATTGGGCAATCAGCCCATACTGTACCCAACAAGCTGGGACTCCCCGAGAGAGATGTATAGCAGGTTAGGAGAATGAATGACTGTATATTCACAATCCAGCTTGGCTTGCAATTTGACTAAACATCCATTTAGTTTTTAAAAATCCATCCAAACTGAATTTTAATTAAGTTAGATAAACCATTTTACCAAAACTATTTAAACTGAGCAAAGATTGAAAATTACAAAAATAAGGCTAAAAAAATTCTCACAATTATGATTACACAACTATAATGGATTTGATTAATTAATATAACATTGTCTCAGTACTAATTAACTTAATTTGCAGAAAAGACAGTTTTAAACCCACCCTACTGATGTTTTAAATCAAGAGGACTTTCAAATATGTTCAACACCTGTTTATGGTAGGTGACAACATGTTGTACATTAGGGCTGGGAATCACTGGGTACCTCACGATACGATACGATACGCGATACATGGTTCACGATATCGATAATATCGCGATACTGCGATAATTGGTAAAAATCCTCTCTAATAACTAGCATTATATAGAAGAACATGTTTTTTTGTGAAAATATATCCCCATCTATATTTTTTAGCTTAAACACAATCATAATAAACAACTATTCTTATTTTGTGCAACAAATTATAGACACTTTTGTGCAACATTGTTGAAATCAGTAAGACTATGTCTTTGACAAGCATTGACAGCAACCAAATTGGAATTATCTGTCAAATTTAATCTTAACAATAGTAAACATGATCAGCATTGCCACTATTTAGGGCAGAATTGTTGTAAACAACAGAACAAAAATTAAATAAATCAAGTGACAACAGCTATCTACCTCCAAAAGAACGTCACACCAAAGGATGATGAATATAATGTTTTACAGCCTCTCTCAAAATTGACCTAATTTTTCATGCACTTTTCCTTTACTTGAAAAGGGCTGAGCATCCAAAAATAAAGGCTGATTTACTCAGACTGTTATTTGAGATTATTTTTCCAATCTTTATTTATTTTCCATTTGGTCAGTCAGCAGTCAATAGGTAAAAACCTTAAAACACACATAATAATGGCAAATATAATTTTAAGTGCTTCAATTAATTAGCAACCTCCCTAATTTTACAGTGAATTCATGTACTATATTTTAATTACATTAAAATTTAAGTTCATACATCAAATCCTGCTTTTTTTGTTTAAAAAAATATTTAAATTAACATTAGCAACAAGTGATTACATTGTTTGAAAACGTCACATTATAAATTTACCAAAGTTACACCGTACAGCAGCAGGTTAGACATTGAAGTGTATGAAAGCGAAAATTCCGACGCTCCTTGAAGTACACACACACAACTGCGCAGCACGTGCCCAGTTCCCTCGGCAAACAGGAAGTAAGTGATCGCTGACATTCTAGCGCTCAGACAAAGTCATTTCTTACCGGCTGGATCTCCTACAGATGGAGGATAAATGCTGACAGGTAGACATGCTTCACACACGCGCTACAGAGCCTGTATCTCACCGGAGCTTCTCCCGAATGAGCGCGTGCATCGCTATTAAAAGTCCGACGGAGCGCGTCCATCTGCGCAATAGTTCCGGCGCGCGACTCGCACGCTCAGCGCAACAGCCTCTTTAAATGACAATATAATATCGATACTTGGTGAGAACCCATCGAGAATCGATCGCAGGACTAAATATCGCGATATATCGCAATATCGATATTTTGGCACACCCCTATTGTACATGACAGTGGATTTTGCTTGTTTGCTAAAAGAATTAATTATCTACAACTATGTTCTTTTCTTTTAAACTCCAGATTATTGTTTTCCTACTCATACAATTAGATAGAAAACAGTTCCAGGGATAAAAGCTGGTTTTGATTTAAGTACTGTTTAACTGTGGGAATCTTTCTCAAAGATTGCAAAAATGCAATTTATCATGTTTGTGCAAATAAATAAATAAATAATAATTACACAGGGTTTTCTGTACACCATTAATTTAAGGTTTGAGTTTGATCAAATCTTTGAGCATAGCAAAAATAAAAGCAAACATTCTCTTAGCAACCCTAAACAGCCATTACTGTTGCTATTAATCATCAGCTTGCCTTTTCCCAGAGCTTCACTTGGATCCTAAATGACTTTTGGACTCCCTCGCATCTGTGATGAAATAATGTTTTTGAGAGCTAACTGACTCTGTATACTTGACCTGTATTTTTTAAATAGCAAAATGTCAAGCACAAATGTAGCATCAATCCATTTTTCTCTAAATTTAAAGTTAATTAGAATTTCAGTGTACGATCAAATTGTGTATCTGCATTCTTAGTGTATCGGTTATATTGTGGTAGGTAGTAGTAAATGTCTATCAGTTTCATACTACTGTTACCAAAAGTGTGTGTTTTTTTTTAATCACCTAAGACAATTTAGCATCACAAAAGATACACCAATACTTAAATAAAAGGGTTGTACGAAGAATTTTAAAAAAAATTTGTAGCATTTGATGAAAAATATCAAACCTTTTTTGGTGGTGGTGAAGTACTTGGAGTCTGTCATCTTGGATCCAAACTGTCTGTTCTCCTGCAAAACACAGAAAGGTCCAGAGATCATGACAATGTTTGTGTTTCAATGGAAACTTGCGGTATCTCAAAAACAGACGGAAAAACTAGAAGTGCAAGCACATGAAATTAAAAGGATTTCCTGCCTTCTACTGTCAAAATACTGCAGATCTGTTAGGAAAAGAATCAATGGATTTTGCTGAGAATCCAGAGTTAAGCGTCTCCTCTTTAAAGAGGAATCTCCTAAGCACGATAAAAGGGGCATGTATTCTGCCCTGAGTATTTCCTTGTTCTCTTTTCAGATGACAGAGCAAGTTTCTTATGGAAAAAATTGAGAGTTTGTTTAATAATTTAAATGTCTATACATTTGTTCAATTCAGTTTTTAATAAAGCTCCAATTCACAACTATGGCCGTCTTAGAGTGCCAAAACATCAGTTTTCAAATCTGATTGTTATGATCCAACATTGTCTAGATAATTCCAAAAAAGATGGATTATCTCATATTATATTAATATTCCTAACTGATATGAGTGACCAGAAGATTACATTGAAGGATTTTCAGTGCAATCTTTATACTGAGCAAGCAAAAGCAAACAGTGGAGAGGAAAAACTCTTTCTAAATAGAAGATTAGGAAGAAACCTCCAGAGACAGGCTTAGTTAGAGCAACTATCTCCCATAAACAGTTGGGATCGGAGAGAACAGATAATAGGAGACAAAAACAAATGAAAATTGTGTTGCAGGACAAACAGGAAGGTTTGTAACTGCTGCAATAAGAGAAGATGAAATAGAAGAACAAGCAAAATCCAAACTGTTGTAGGACAAAAAAAAGGCAATTAAACGGAAGCAGATGAGCTCCAAAAGTCTCATTTAAGACACAATTTGTCGCAGTAATTCAAAATATGCTTGGGAAAACAGTTAAAAAAAATGTTTTACTAAAAATCATCAAAAAACATTAAGCAATTTCCTAAAATGAAAAATCTCAAAAACAGATGAGGCTTTATTGTCCGTACCCTTTTAAAAACCCCTTAACCCATGTGGCATTTTACATCTATATAAAAGCAAAAACCTTTTAGCTAAAATTTAAAAAAGCCCTTGTTGAATAAGATACTTGCAAGTTATATTTTTTTATTTAATAAAGAGGGATGTATGTTTGGACTGGCGCACAAGAAACCTGAGTTCAATAAGCTTAATCCAGTGAGGGTCCTCAAGGCAAGACCCTTCACACTGCTGCCTAAACTATGTAGCAAAAACGGGCAAAGTGGGCTTCCCTGTACCCGTCCCCAGCCCGGGTAAAATACAGGGTTGTGTCAGAAAGCTTAAAATTATATCCAAGCTGATGGCAGATCCCCTGATGGGAAGTGCCGAAAGGTGTTTTTACAACACAGCAGTAATGCAAGGAAAAACAAAACTTCTACTAAATAGAAAAACACTTTTGTATCTGGAATGTTTCAAGTAATATGTTTCTCTTTTGCAACTTTATTACTTGGTACTGATGTATCTTTTGCGAGCTTTTGTATGAACTTTCTGCAACATTAAGTTAACAAACCTTTCAGAAGGTCTACTCTACTGTTTACAGATTAGGATTTTAAGGACTCTTTATAATATTGTGTTGTTTCCCCCCCCCCCACATGAAGATCAAATGATAACTTTAGATACTTGGTTATAACTTGACAGTTTCTAATCCATTAGACTTGAAACGACCTAAAACTTAAAGTAGCCATATGTATAAGACCTTAAGAATTTTTGCTTCCAGTTTTTTTTCCATTTGTTTTATGTGGGCATTCAGGTACAATATTTGATGTTTTGACCAAATTATTTCAAGCGGATAGCAGCCTAGCTAAATAATAGCCGTGTGGGGATTACATCGGGCGTTATCAGTCCAAATATCAAGCTAATTGTAGCTCGATTAAACGATAAATTACTAATTATTTTGAAGTAAACGAATATTATAAAATTCAAACAGCTAGTGTGTTGTTGGTAGACAAAAAATAAACATGTTTCAGAAGATGCCTTTGTTGGAATTTGTTTACTAAGCCACAAATACAAAGTTTGCTTCCCAAGTAGCATTAAGCTATATTGGCGTTAGCTTAGCATGCTAATGTGAACGAGGAAAGCAAACTACATTTCTAGCTATCGACAGCGCAAACACTGACGCAACAAACGGCGGTAAAACGCAGATAAATTTAGTTCCGTACTATACTCACGCATAACTGATTGGCCCATTCTTGCATTTTTACAGAAAACACGTAAGATGAATGAGGCTGGTAGTGAAGGCTAATGTGGTTCGTCAGTGTCGGCTAGCGCGGACCTACTGCTGCAGCTAGCAACGCTGAAGCCTGACCTTCTAAGTAGGGGTTAAGGAAGTCTTTGTCGGGATAGTTAAGCTTTTAATCCTTCGGCCTAATTCGGCCCTTGCTCGCGGAATTAGCGTACCTTCTGGAGTTATAATGAAGCTCGCCACAAAAAGAATTAATAGGGGAAATCTCCTCAAACATCTTACCGTTGAAGGCGTAGTAGGAGCAGTGTGATGGCCTTCGTCCCTCCCACTTGTTTTACTTCCGTATTTCCACGAAGTGACATGTCACGTCAGCTTTCATTCACTGTTTCTGATCCTGGTTACTCTGTCACATTAGGACAAACTGGATTGACATTTGATTGATAATAGTTAAAAGATTTTACATTGATACATTTTTCATGATAGTTTTCTCTTACTTGATACAAAAAGTATTTCCTTTTTAGGTAATTAATGGTCAATCTCTGATAGTTTAAAGCCAAATTCGTTCATCCGTTCTTGTTTTGTAAAAGTTGTTTCCAAATTATTTTAATAAATACATAAACAAACACTGAAATCTAAATAAATACATTTTAAAATAATAAATTATATCCTTGTGAAGGACTTTTGAGATTAAGTTTAGATTTGAAAACAAATTTTGTGTTGAAAATGTTGAAATTACTTTATTTATTTTTAGATTGCAATTAGTTATAGTTTTTGGGATAAAAAAGCACTGCTTTTGGTGTAGTTTCACATAAAAGCTTGTTTGATTTAGGTTTTAATGTATTTGGAAAGTCTCATAGTCACAAAAGTAAACTTTGAAAAACCAAACCACTTTTTACGCATTTCATAAGGTTATTTTTTATATTTTAATTAAGTGAAATCAATGGAAAAAAAGAGAACACTTCTCACCTTTGTTGAGTACAATAAGTTATCTGAAAATCCTTGATATTTCTGTGATTTATTTTTGTACGTGTCTTTATTTTTGCAATCTTCTTTGGTTATTTTGTTCTAAGGATGTCACCAATTTGTTTTATTACAACTATTCGTGTGTATATGTTCTTAGGCGTTCAAAAAACTCTACTAAATTATTAGTTTAGGTATCTAAATTATACTCACAAATGACTTAAAAATTGCACCACTGTAAAAATCTAGAAGTTTATTTAGCATTTAATGACAGTGAAAAAATAATTTTCAATAATATCTAGTTCTTTCAGTTGATAACAAATTTTTAAACTATTAAAACAAATTTTGCCCCATGATGGGGGGCTTGGATTTAGACATGAGAATTGAAACATAAGAATGTTCATTTGTTTATTCTTGTTTCTTTCAGCTTCAGGAAATGCTGTTGGGTTAAGAAAATAAAAGTTTCTTTTACTTTGTCTTTGCCCTGGGAGGGGAGAAACACCAACTGCCTGTTAATGTGTCCCTACAAGTTGTTAAAAGTAGTTTATTGAGCATTTTGGATAATAAAGAGTTCATTTTAACAACAAGTTTTAAGACTTGATTTGCATTTCCCCCCTAGGACTTTAGACTTGCACAAAAGTGACTTGTAAGTATCTATGAAATAGTTTGGTTCCTTGCTTTCCTTAAAGTGATTTAGCTTATACGTTTGATTTTTTTATTGGTTCATTTAACGATTATAGGTAGGCACGCATGTTTGGAGGTTCACACACTAGTCTCACAAGATTATCCAGAACAACTAAAGTTGAATACGAATTTTTAGATTTTTTCTCATAATAAGGGAAAATTGGTTGTTAAAAACAAAGATTACTATGCAATATTTAAAACAGTTTACAAATTGACCTGGTAAGATCCAGATTATGACAACTATGCAAAAATATAAAATGAAATAAATCAAATGGGTTGATTATATAAATTTGCTTTTTTTTCCCCACTCATTTTACCATTAAATCAAACTGCACTTGACTTTAGTTGATTTTCATTAAATGCAATATATAATATGACCTAAGTCTGTTTTGTGTGCATCACTGAAAAAATCTATTTTTGTTTGTCAGTAGCTGTTATTTATGTCTTACTTTTACTTCACTTTTAGTCATTGCATTTCATAATTTCTTAAAAAGATTTTGATATATATTTTTATATTTTTTTTTGTTGTACTGTCTTGTTTAATGCTTGAAATAAACCAGTAAATTTAAAGCAAATATTCAAAACTGCACCATAATTAAATGTTTTTTCCACTGATGGAATAAATAAATTAAAAAACCTAAAAACAAATGTTACATTTCAGAATTGAAACATTTATTACAAGAACAACTTTTTACATTTTTTAAATAAAAGACGTGAAATGTTGCAGTATTGCTATTTCTTACACACATAGTCCACATTATCAAGCAATCTGTACACCAACAGTTCAGCGAAAATGGCATAAAGATAACAAACATTCAGAATTTCCTGACTGTGGGTTAAAGGAAGTGAAATTCAACATATTTTAAGGTTCTATACAACAAAGAGCAGGCTAATAATGTTCTCACTTTACAAGACTGAGAAATAAAAATACTTCCGTGTTTGTCTGATTCACAGTTCAGCTGGACCATTAGTGAATTAAAACACAATCCAGAAAAAATTTGGAATTAAAACACTTAGAAAAACATTTCAAAAGTTCTAATAAAAGATTTTTTTTAAGCAGCTACTGTCAGAGCCTCAATCAAGCATCATTGTGTCATTTTAATAAAAAGTGTAAAAAGGCCAAATGTTTGTTTTATTTTGAAAGAGCATTACAGTTTTTGGACAAGAAACATTTCTCATTCATTATTTTGCCTCTCTAAGTTCTGGGGGACTAAAGTCTGTCCTTTAAACTTCCCCTAATTTTTGGATAACTTTTAAACATTCACTTTTACATTTTGACATAAACATCACTTGATCCCACCAAAACCTGCTTCCATATAGAAATAAATTAGACCAACATCACTTTCTTTCCTCAGGCCTTCTTTGTACATGTGCCATACCTATACATTAGTATGGACATTCTATTTTTTAGAGCCCATCCTTCAAACAAATTACTTTTAAACCACTTTCTTTCCTACAAGCAATGGCATTACAATCTTTCAACTTTTAAATATACTTTACAAGGTCCGCAATACCTAAATCTACCATGTTAGCACTCAGATCTCTGTAGTGTGAATGTGTCCTCTAGTACATTACAGCATTTGTTATTCATATACTGTTGTCACGGTTTTATTTAATTCAGAGTGATCCTCTTTTCTTAGCAATCTAACTCTGACGTCACGTGAAACAGAAACTGTCAAGACAACTTTTTGTAATATGCTTTTTCACCACTAGGTGTCCCCATTCCATTAATTCTCACATTTCCAAAAAACTTCTCAAATTCAAAAGTACATAGTTATGCAGTTTATTTGTGTCTATTATAATTCATAATTTGCAATTATGTTTGGTCAAATTTAACAGCATCCTTTTAATCTCCACTTTCAATAACCAGTGATGTTGGTAACGCAGTTTCACCAACTGAAGCAAAACCATTCGAACACTAATGTGTGAATCACTTTAAGGCAAAGGGGAATTCTTCAAGGCATTTCCAACACCAATATTGCATAGCTAAGGCGTCACAGACCTTATAACGGCAAATTATATACATTAGACTGGACGTTCCGTCCCCAGTATATACAAAAATCCACATGTGAGCAACATTTTATATATTTACACATTTGCTTTTCTCACTCATGCTATTTTGTTCTGAGATCTTTATTTTCAGTGACTAAAAGGTTCAGTCCTCTTTTTAAAATCAGTCAAAAGATTTTACTAAATTAAACTGAATCTCAAAAACATACTAACAGCAAATATTAGTCTTAAGTACGTCACTAAAAGCAAAAAGCCGACATTTAAATCCCATTGAGCAATGGTACACAAATATAGTTCATAAAGTCAGAACTACTTTTATTCAGGTTAGCTATTGTGTAAGTACATTTGGTCACATGTGTAGTCTAAATCAGTGCTAAAATATAAAGTTTTTAGGAGTAAAAGGCTATCCCAAACCACAGGAGGGAGCCAATCCATCTAACAGTTTAGTGTTTTCACATGGGGTGAAGCCTAAAACACCTGGCACTTTACCATGCCTCTGAAGGAGGCACATGGCAGCACATCTGCTTGTTCTGTTAATAAAATTAGAATTTTATGTGAGTTAAAAGCAAAAAAAACAACAACATTGGCAAAATCCTCCTCATGCACACATCAACATTACAGTAACGTTTTAGTCATTCTTTTGGTAATAAATAATTTTGGCTTGAGTGCAAAAAAAGCAACATGAACTCCCTGCATTTACACAAGGAAAAGTTAAATTAAAAGATGTCTTTCACGTGCTGTGAAAACAGTCCGAAGCCCAGTCTTTTAAAACAGCAGTCTGTGACGGTCATCACGTTTGTGCTACATCCAAGCTTCAGTGTCCAGGCTGCCTGAGTGTGCCGTGTAGGAGCAGTCTGTGCTGCCTAGAGCTGGGGAGCAGGACTGAGGGTGGATCATGTCTGTGAAGGCTTGATGCAGGTTCTTGCATGTGGTTGGACGGCCACCTGAGTGGGAGCTGTGAGGGGAGAGGGGTGGCGAGTGGCTGGGGGACAGAGCATCACGAGAATGGAGATCCCTGTAGCTGACCGGGGTGGGGATACGGGACGGGCTGTTTTCTGGCCTGTTGTCGATGCGAGGCCGGAACCTCACCCCCTGACTGTGCTTAGAGTTTGGACCTCCTTTATTCGTCTTCTTCTGCCGACTTTCCCCGTTGACCATTGATGACAACGGCGGGGAACCAGAGCGGGATCCGCTTAGGCTGAGGCCCATAGAAGAGTTTTCACTTGAAGAATCCTGGAAGGAACCGTCTTCGGAGGGGTGGAAGGGCACAAGAAATTGGCAAGGCTCTGGAGGTGGGGGTTCAACACTCTGGCCCCCATTTTCTATCTCATAAGGTACGTTTGGATGGTCATTTTCTAGCTTAACGTCTCTATTAGTGTGTGCGTCCCAGCTCTGCTGAGCTTGTTGACTTTTAACAGATGTAGGACAACCTTCATGATCTCCATTCATAGTCTTACAGTGAAAAGCGGGCTGTGATGAGATATGATTCCTCAGTCCATCTGGTTCTGTGTCTCCGAGGTCGGGCGTTGAGTCTGGACTCTCCCGTCCTTCCATTGAGCTGGAAATGGCTGGAAGCTTTTTGAAGCTCCCTCTGCTATCTCCCCAGTGCTGCGTCTCTCCTTGACCGTTACCGTTCGATCCTCCAAAGTGGTGTCCGTAAAGTAAGTTCAAAGGGTCATCCAGCGGAAAGTGATGGAGGTTAGTCCTCTTGGACTCCTTCAGCTCAGGCAGGCTTCCAGTCTTCACCCCCACAGTGGTGGATGAGGTGGAGGAGTTTGAGGAGGAATAAGCAGAGTCTGTGATATTAGGATCACTGTGTCTGGATGCTGAGTGTTTAACCTGCTGCTTTGCTCCTCCGGAAGCCTTGCCCACAGAAACCCCTCTGGCCTGCTGTGTATTAGCCAGAAACTCGGCCTCAAACGTCCGATACAAGTCCTGTTCTTTCTGGGGATCTAAAGTCGGCAGCATCTGGAAGCCAAAGCCCAGTCCCTCTTCCTCGGGCTCTTGTTGTTCTAAACCGGACAGTTTCCTATGGGGGGCTCGGGCAGCGGTGCGAGGCGTGTGGGAAATCCTCGGTGAGCGAGCGCCGGGATGAATGGAGGTCTGTGTGGATGAGTGCGGTGATCGCCGCGCTCCTGAATTGACAGGTGGAAGCAGTTTGCCTCTGCCTAAGGATGGAGAGTGCGGAGCAGGAGGTCTGGGTGTATTTGTGGTTTTCTTACTGGGACTATTGTTACTGATCTGCCCTCCCTTGACTGGGGAGTTGGAGCAAGAGGATGACTGCTTTTTAGATAACCCACCTACTATTGAGTTTGATGAAGGTACTTGTCTGGACGGAAGCTCCTCACTCCTATCTGACGAAGGCGGATGAGGATCTTTGCAGGAAGATCCGGGGCTGCTGTCGCACGACCAAGCTCGGCTTGTTAACTTGCTTTGGCTGTGCGACCGTGGAGCGCTGAGTCTCCGAGAGCCTTCACTGGCAAGAGAGCGTCCCCTTTCTGCACTAAATTTCCGCGTTCCACCCGGAGAGCCCGATGATGGACTGGGTTTGAGAGCCGGAGTGAGTGTGGCTCGTTCCCGGGATTGGCTGCGTGCGCGTGGAGCTCCAGTTCCTGATCTCTCAATCATGTGTTTCCCTTCCTTGCGATTGACGAGCAGCACCACCTCTTCACCAGTACGCCTTGAAGGGCCACCTAAAGAGTGGCGTCCCCCTCCTCCTCCTCCTCCTCCACCACACCCTCCTCCTCCCTTGGAGGAGGCTGTTGAGGAGTCGCTGTCTCCAGACAGCCGTCTTGTCACAGGCATCCCTCCCTCCTTGTTTCTGCAAAGCAAATAGAAAGTATTAATTTTGTTAATGCTTACTAAATATTCACACTATAGTGATTCTCCTGCTCCTTTCTGTACGTTTTTTGGCACTTAAAAACTCAATCGCACTTTCAGTGATTTCAGTGCTATCAAAAAGTTGATAGCTTGTTCAGGACATTACTGCTTGTATTTTTAGTTTTCATAAACTTTATAGTTTTTGAAGTATTGAGCAAAATGTTCCCCATAGTAAATGAATGATAATGTCTTCCAATTTCAAAATTTTAAGTAGATTAGCAACAAGATTTTAAATATATTCAAGTTTTCATCTTTTATAGTAACTTAAAAAAATTGAGTTTTGCTATAATTTGAGCAATATGCTAACGTTTTTGGCTAATTTGTTATTTATTGTTTTTTTAGGCTAATTTAGAGTTTAGCCTCAAATTTAGCAACAGGCTAACATTTTTAACTAATTTAGTTTACTGAGGTATTTTAAGCTATTTTGGACTTTAACTTTAACAATGAGCTAGCTTTTTTGGCTAATTTGCCATCTGCTAAGGTTTTTTGGGCTAATTTAGAGTTTAGCTCTTATTTAACCAACACACTAAATATGTTTGCAAATTTGGCATATATTAGGGGTTTTTAAGCAATTTTACCACAAATAGTTCAGAAATTTAGGTAAACTTTAGCACTTTCATAGTTCTTTAACAAAATCTTTTAGCAAATTTAACATTTTGCAAATAGCTTTTGCATTTTAGCCCCTCCTCAGCAGTTGCACCACCCTTTTCAGCAAAAAGCTTCAGCTTCTTCAGTGACTACTTTCAGCAAAAAGCATTCACACCAGCATTATCACAGGTAATGCAACTTTTCTAGTTCCAATAGCATTTTAATACCTGTAGGACACAATTATTTGTTTTTGTTTTACTAAAATAGAACCTGCACACCTTTCTTTTGAAATCAAGTGCTGGTGATTTTTATTCTGTTAATTGCACCCTATGCTTTTAATAATCATAATTGTTTCTTTCCATCTAAATCTGTTGTAAACATCATAAAATTGTAGGGGTTTAACAATTATATTAGATGTTGTAAAATACAATTTGGATTCAGGTTCAGTAGGTTTTTTATACTATATAAAAGTGACCAAGTACCATCACAGCAGACAACACATGTAATGGCAGCTAATGGCAGCAAAAAACAATCAATCCATTGTTACAGTCCAATGTTACACTTTGAATTTTACAAAAACGTGACCATACAGTGTGGGTTCATATTGTAATAATGTTCTGTTTGTCTTATTTTCATGAGGAAAAACAACTGTGGGCTGAACTTTATGAAACTAAAATGTGAATGGCTTCTTGTTTACTTGTTTGTTTGTACACATATTTAATTTACACTTGATTATCTTGCAAAAAATATAAGGAATCTGGAAACTTCACCTGTACTTGTTCAGTACCAAATATTAATCTCTGAGTCACACTGGTTGAAGTTTTGGCTAAAACTGTCTCGGATTAATTGTAGATCAGTGAATTGGATCGTTCAAAATAAACCAATATTGACTATAAATCGTATCGTCAACCACAAATTTGTTCAAATGAATCATTACAGCCCTAGAAAATCTGGAAACTCCTGCATAATCCCACCTGTTCTCTCAGATCAGCTGTGAACAGTTGTCCATAAGATTAGTCTTCATCTAGTCCACCACATGTCAAAGCAGATATCTCACCTACACAGGGTTAATCTGCTTGAGCTGTTGGCTCGACCTTTACTCTAAACAATGCTTTGAGCAGAAACGAGAATCATGAGGGCATGAAGCCAAGTGCAAACACAACTATGCTCCTACGTGTGTTAAACAAGGTTGAGGTCACACTTTAAACAGCTAGTGTGCTTTGTGTGTAAACTCTTCACTAAGAGTGATGTGCACTCCCTTAGCATGTTACTGTTTTGAGCACAAAGACGGTTGATATGTGAACATCTTGATTAGCAGCAATCCTCCTTTATTTTGAAGATAGAATTGAAAAACAGACTGAATGTTAATTGAGATCAATCTTTCATAGATTCAAATAGCATTAAGATAAGATAGAGAGCAGAATGTTTTGCTTTTACCCACTAGGAGGTAGTGTAGAGCGATGATGCAACGTGTGAGAGGATTTATCTAACAATGTCACCTGAGATTAGATAAATCTGCTCTGGTCTGAACTGTGGCTCTCTGGTATATGCAGATATCACACTTAATGTGTGTGGGAGAGAAATCAGACAGCACGAAACAAGCAGGTCTCTTTTCAGAGATCAAGTGGAGTCTCTGTTACTGTGTCTTCACCCAAACACATGACTCACCTCAGGGGGTTGAAGTGGCGTGGTTCTGAGCGGTCTCGAGGCGGCCTCGGCATCAGCGTGCGTGCCGGACTGGAGTCGAGCTCTGACGGGACAGAAGACTTCTGCGACCGACTTGGCCGTGTGGACGGGGAGGAGGACGCACTTTGGGCACAGAGGAGCTCCAAGGTGCGTCTGTCAGGAGGTTTATAGGGCGCAATGCCATCATTGCGCCAGTGCGGACCTGGGCTGGTGGAGCGGGAGGAATGGGCGCTTGAGGATTTGCTGTGTGCTCCCTGACCTTGACCGCTGGCTTTGGCCTGGTGGTAGCGGTGAGCTGTGGGGAGTGGTCAACAAATAGTTAAAACTAGGAAATAAAAATAGGAATAACATTCAATCTAGAGATAAGTTAACCATAGTTACTGTAATACAGTCTTGGGATAAACAAACATTGCAACATATTTTGCTGTTTTTTTCAACAAGTTGTTTTTGTTTTGTGTTCAATTTCTTGAAAAGATTTTAGCTTCATAAAACACCCTTTTTCAAACTCTAAACTTTTGTTACATCTGAGATTGTTTGTAAGATAGTTTTTATTTTTTCTTTTAATTTAATTTAATTTAATATATGCTAATAATTAAGAAAATACACTGCAAAAACAGAATTGTAAAACATAAAAACACCCTTGTTTCAAGAAAAAATGAAAGTCTTATTTTCTATTTTTCAAGAAAAAGAATCTTACAGGATCAGAAAATAATCTTTGTTCAAGAAAGCCTGTCTTGATTATGCGGAAGAGGATTAGGGCCACTGAAAAAAAAAAAGCCCATGAAAAATTCTGACTTTAATCTCAGAATTCTGACTTTACAGTCAAGGTTCTGACTTTAAAGTCAGAATTCTGAGATTAAAGTCAGAATTCTGAGAAAAAAGTCAGAATTCCGAGAAAAAAGTCAGAACTACGGAGGCCCGTGAGCACCATTCTGCAGCTAGCTCTAGCAGCACACCGGAGTCCTGCAAACCGGAGAGAAACGAACAAAATTGTCCTCTTTACGTTTCTTTTTCCGTGCTTTAAGCTAACCAGATGAAGCTACTGTGTTCATTTTTAAAGAATAAAAAAGTATTTTGAAATCAGTCAAAATGTCTTAAGTATTTTTTCTGATTTAAATAAGCTAAAAATCTGCTAACAAGTTAAAAAATGTCTTAGTTAAAAATAAGTTAAAGCCGAATAAAAGGTGATGGTATATTTGAAGTCCTTTTCAGGGGAAACTTTCCTTTTCTGAATCCAACAAGTCCCTAAAAAGGTTGCAATAGCTGATTTTTTTTTGCCAAATGTTTTAAAGAAAATCTTAAAAAAATAAAATATTTAAGGGAGCACTTTAGTGAAAGACCATAAAATACAGTGCCCAATGTAATACTTTCCTGCATTTTTGATGTCTGACTTGCACTTTCTTTTCTATCCATTAATTATTTACAAGGTCTTTAATTTTAGTACAAGCTAAATGTGCACTTTTTGACCAAAACAGTCAAATTTGCCTGTCAGGCGCCTGCTGTAATTTAGGAAATGAACTCACCAAAAGCAGCACATCG
This sequence comes from Oryzias melastigma, assembly GCF_002922805.2. Classification (NCBI taxonomy): domain Eukaryota; kingdom Metazoa; phylum Chordata; class Actinopteri; order Beloniformes; family Adrianichthyidae; genus Oryzias; species Oryzias melastigma. Next base: position 18,499,539 of record NC_050520.1, read on the forward strand.
ACAGGGATCGTGTTTATCCAAATAATGCTCTAATGTGTCCCAGCCCCCTCCGACGCGCACCATCACATGAGTGCGAAGGACCTGAGGGTGCAGAGAATAATGCAGGCTTTGAAAGATGGACAGTTTTTGTAAACATACGCATGCATTCTCAGCCAAAATGGCTAAAAAATAGGACTTGTGAACTTCATGGAGTAGCTTGCTAAAAAGGGAGATTGACCCTCTGTGATGCATGATTTATGGAGTACCTAAGCCTTTATTAAACCCTAGATGTTGTGGTATGCAATACAATCCCGATACACAATTTGGCACAACATGGGAGCACAAAGGAGAGCCAAAGTGCTTTTAAAGCTTCCCTTTTATCTCTTTTCTCATGTTCCTTTTATTGGCTTTCCTTAATTGCATAGGGCTGCTGTGTGAATTAGCATTGGTAACAACGAACCCCTCTGCTTTTGGCTTTGCTTCACGGATTTCATTTATCAGGAGAAGGCTTTAGAAAGAGTGGGGTCGGGATAGATGCAACAAAAGGGGAGGTTAGGGTATCCGCCAGTTCCTCCTCCTCAATGCTCCTCTTGGCCCACACAGTCACACCAAAGAGCCTGGCTCCCTCCAGGCAGACTTTATTGAAGCAGCACACTTGATCTGACAGTCGCCCTCCCGCCTTCAGTTGTGTAACTGCCAGCCACATGTTTTAAAAGTTGTGTTTTTGTGAGCACGCAAGGCAAAGACATAATGTTAAGTCTGCGTGGGATTGAATTTATGTCCACAAATGTGCACACACGTGGCAACGCATCTCCAGCTCCCTGAGCAAGGCCAAAGCGAGGACAGGGGCAGCACATGTGCACGGCAGCATCACCCCCACCGTCTCTCCGCCGCAATTCACAAGTCGCTCTGCTTTGTTGGCTTTCCACATCAAATCCATCAAAACAGCTGATCTGCTTATCTCTATCAGACCTGGTAGCATAAACTGCTTACTCTCTAGTTTTGACCTCATGCCAATAACAGGTTTACTGACAGTGTGGTGCTGTGCAACCACCCCAATGCAGCAGGGAAAGAAAAGCAAGGTCACACGAGGCTGCAAGAATCTCAGCATATTTCATGCATCAGTGCTGCTTACAAAAGAGGGAAAAATCTGTGCAAAACAATACAGAATCCTGAATATTTCTGAGTTACTTTTTCAATCTTTTAATCAGAAAAATACATTTTTATAAATTTTAATAGAAGGAAGATCCCTTCTGTTGTAATATAAAGGTAACACAGAAGCAAAATCCTTAAAATTTAAATTATAACTATAAAATTGATGCTTATTTAACTCTATAATATAATTTATGGGTAAATTTGATCAAATGTAGAATGTTTAAGCTTTTTTGTAAATAGCATTATTTTTTACTTAGTTTAGCAGGCATATAATTGAAATATTTCATCTTTGATGCATCAATCCATAGAGTACCCCAATACTTGTCAACGAAACACATTCTGCTTTAAATCTTTCTCAGCTTCTCCAGCCGCTGAAGGGGTCTCACCACTGCAGAGACCCGATCCCTGTTTCTATGGCAACAGTCTTCTTGTCATCACTGCTGGGGCGGGTTGGAATGATTTCTTCTTAAATGTTGCTGCTAGATTCAGACATTAGGCTCACGGTTCATTTCAGCTGTTGTTCCCCGTGGTTGAAGGCATCTCCGCCCACTGAAAAGTAACACCCCTCAAGGACAAAAATACCCCCCGCCCCTTCATTTTCTCATTCTGCTCCCAGCTTATTCAGCCATTTGCCTCATCATCTCCTGGTTTTAGCCTAAGATGCTCGTCACAGCCTTTGGTAGCTGAGTGGAGGTCAGTTAAGTATTAAAGCTTCAGCCAGCTTCCTTCTATAAGAAGAATAAAGGATGGTGCACTTGTAGCTGCTTCAGCACATGTATAATCATGTCATCCTCAGCAAATGCTTTTTCAAACAAAAAAGACACCCCAATTTTTAAAATCTCGTATGAAAGGCATACACACTTTTAAAATGAGGCATAAATGAATTTGGATGACATATTTTAGGTTTACCTTAAAAAAAAAGAGGAACTATTTTTTGTGTCTTTGCCAAAAAAACACAGAAGTTAGGCATCTAAACAGCAGCACTGATGCGTCAGCTTCAGCACAAGCTAAGATGCTTCAAAGACCCATCTGTAAACTGAGTTTCAGAGACAGAATAAACAAAACTAAACGGCTAAAGTGAGACTTTGTAAAAGCAATAAAACTAAAATAAATGCTGCATTCTCAAGTTAGCAGAGGTCTGTGTATCCAAACAGCTTAGGTTTTTAAAAGTTACTTCTAGCAGTGATCCTCAGAAAGTTAAATTTTGTGCAGCAGTACCAGCTCCAAACTATAATAATAAGATTTCAGAAGATAGAAATAAAAGAGGAGATGTTTAAGGTGATCTAACAACGCCTGTTTTCTGTAGAAAATGACCACTTATTATAATCATAAATCAAAAGACAGTTGATTTAAGTTGATCATTCTTTTGAATTATTGTCTTAAGAAGGACTTCATGGAATTGTTTTGTTTGTGTTTACGCTTTCTTTAGGTTTATGGATTACTTTGAATCAGGTTTTTTTAGGAGTTTTTCCTTACCGAGAGGAAGGGTCTAAAGGCAAGGATAACCAGTTTTATTTTGTCAGTTTAGTTTTTAGCTATAGTTCATATTTTTTGACTAATTTTCTGCATTTGTAAAATCACCGGTATAAAGCCCAATGAGGCAAATTTTCTTTGTGATATTGGGGTGTATAAATAAAAATAAATTGAATTGAATTGAAACTTTTTAGTATTGAAAGGTGCTATTCTAAAGAAAAATGTAGCTTTAACCTAGTTAATAATTTAATTATTTTAATGATTGTCTGTGTTACAGCTGTTTTATTCTGTTGTTTGTGGTCTGTAATGCTGTATTTTTTAATTTCTCTAAAAGAAATTTTCCAGGGCACAATAGGATTTTTCTAAATCTGTCTTGGCTGGATAATAAATAAAGGTTAAATAAGTAAATACATTTTTTAATTGTGTTTAAGTTATGGTCTCATATCAGCATATGTAGTACATATTTCCCTCTCTCCGATCATCTTTTGATTTATTGTAAAGCATTACATTTTTAATTATGATTAAAGGCAAAATCATAAAATCTGTGTCGTTTTCTGAGATATAGTTTCTGCAGAGCGGCAGGAGCTCAGAATCAACATTAGAAATTCACCTCCGAGTTATTGATGGAATGTACAAAGCAAGTCTTCCCTCATTTCCCATAATTCCTTTGTTTACACCGTCTCCTACTAGCTTACAGCCCCTAACAACCCCAACCTAACATTACAGGTGCAACAAAAAATGGTGAGCAATATTGGAGCTATCCAGTCATACAGTATTAAGCTAGATGCCAGCTCAGACGAGGAAAATCAAGACTTGCATGGATTTAAGACGTACACGGATCGATTTGTCTACAAGTGGATGGATCAGAATGTAGTGGAGCAGGGACTTCATGGCCAGATGACATTACTCCCTCCATCACTACTATAGGCTTTTTCCAACTATATTTAATTGTCAGCTCCTAATTCACAACAATTTGAAAAAAGAAATATTCAGAAATGCAATTTTTAGCCTAATTTTCTTTATATATGCATTCAATCATGAGAAAAGGCTGCAAGAACATTTTAAAAAGAAATCCCTAGTGTTATCAAATAGGTAAAAAAGTAAAATCAGCATCCATAACATGAAGTAGCATTATGAAAGTGCTGCTATTAAATATATAAAAATACTGGCATTACTGCCATTCCAATAGTCTGATAGGGTAAAGTAACACAGGAAACATGGAAAGAGCTCATTAATCTGGCTGCAGTGCACTTTAGGTAAGTGAGACCGAATCGACCTCTGGTACCAACCAGCCTTCCAGGACTGTCCTCTGAGGCACGCTGTGGGTACAATATCAGCCCCCAAAGTGAAACTGAGACAAAGAGCCGGGCAGGAACCGACTCCAGCTGAGATAAGGAGAACTCAGGAAATGACTTAAAGCTCTATTTGTGTCTACGTAAAAGTCTCGTATTGGGAGGGGGCCAGATGAAGCCGGATTGTAAACACCCACATAAGACTAAGAAATCAAAGTAGCCTCATGTAGGTTTTACAGTGCGCTGTGGCTCAGTCAAGCAGCAAAGATGTGAATTTGTTGCTGCTTTTCCGTAGTTCTCACGGAAGAACATATGATGCCATATGCCGGCACCATATGGTTCCACAAAATGAAGGCATGCCTTCTGTCCTTTGGGCTAAATTTGCTATCTTACCAGAATATGAAGGGTTTGGCACCCTTGAAGTTATTTTGAAATATATTTAGAAAGATCAGTAAAAACAAAGCTGGTTGTTTTTCTTTTCTGACCCATAGGGTTGCTGACATTTGGCTTCATAATATTCAGGAAATACCCGCCCAAAGGGTACACATTTGTCGATCTTCCATTTTTTAAAACACAAAAAAGGGTTAGCTCACTCAACCTGATTATTGAGAAATTTATATTGCTACTATTTTAACCATTGCCTGGCCAATTGGGAGAGAAACTTCACCGCTTTTTGTTTTTGTTTTGATAGCAAAATCTCATTTTAATCTTTAGATATGAATGAAAGCACCACATAATAAATAACCACATTAACATTAATGTCTTCACTCACTAAAGATCCATGTGATTGTTCTTCAAACCACCATCAGCCACATGGCTGAAACAGGTCGGTTACCATGACATCGAGAAATATAAACAGAAATGATGAATGTGACTGTGAGCCAGCTGCTCTCTCAGAAACCTAGCTAGAGGGGTTTCAGTATCATTACCATTCTGAGAAATCAATTTAATTATTTAAACCTCTTTATGAAAAAGGAAAATATTCTTTTCCAGGCTGGTCTGGATCTGGTCTGGTTCTTAAAATGGCATTTCTGAGTATTTTGTTATTAAAATGCAGTTTGAAAAAGCTTGTAGGTGTGATGTAGAAGCAACAACTGGCAGGCAAGCTCCTGCTCCGCTCCGTTTGGATGCATCCACTTGAGGGCAAATGATCTGATTCAAAACTGCACAGTTGGATAGCTCCAATATTGCTCACTATTTCTGTTGCACCGCTTATACTAGGTTAGGGGTGTGAGTGGCCGTAAGCTAGTGGGAGAGTATGAAAACAAATGGATGATGGGAAACGGAGAGGCAAATTTCTAATGAACTCCTACCGCTCTGCAGAAACTATGTCCAAGAAAACGAAACAGAATAATTTTGTATTTATACAACAATAACAAAGACATTTTGATAAAAATCCAACATTTTTATAAAACTGTTTGAGTATGAAAAAACACCCTCATTGAAATCTAACGAGAGCTGATGCAGGTACTTACCCTGATGAAAATCAGAGCACTGGAGTCCCCCACTTTGTACTTCCCCTCAGACACCTTGATCATAGGAAACTGAGCTGGACAGGAACACTTGCCCAGAATCTCACGCACCTGAAAAAATAAAGGAAATGATCATTTTAGAGTTTTTTCCCTCATAAAAATGATGCATATGTGAAAGGAACCGACAATGAGCATTTCCTGTTTTAGGAAGGGCTCCTGTTTAGTCATTCAAATTTGTAACTGTGACTAAAGTGCTCCTGTTTCTGACTTTGATGTGTCAATAACATAATGACCCTGTACTACAATGTGAGAAATGAGCAATCTTGGCCGGCTCAGAGTGGGAAGTTAATGGAATGTGTGTGTGTCGTCTTCCTGCCAAATTTCTCTCCAAACGCTCGCTGTGAGATAAAACTCTCTGCCCTCCTGTCCTACAGCATTAAAATCCTCCTTCATCTCCTCCTATCGAGGCACCGTGGTTGTTCAGTAACCAAAGCTCGTCGTGGTGATGGAGTTCTTTGGCTGTCTGAAGTGAAAGGGTCAAGGAGCTCAGAAGCCAGACTTGTGGCTGCAGTGATGTCAGCGGGGCTGAGCTGCCAGCTGGCTTTTGGATTGAAAGAGTCAGAGTCTCACTGTGGTCAAGGGGGTGCTTATTACTGCGAGTCAGACCAAACTGCTGGGTGGAGTGACACTGACTGGCCTGTGTTGAACATGTTTGTCTTGACTTCTCTCTCAGACAAAGGCAAGTGAAAGCTTGTCAACCAAAAGAGAAAGTGGATCACCACAGAGGACAAAGCTCAGTGGGTAATGAGTGAATGCCTCATTATACTCCTTACTGTGAGTCCAATGTTAGTAGGGGTGTATTTCCCTGTTCTTCACAATGACAACCTTTTGATCTGTATGTCTTGAGCAAAGTCTTCCCTCTCCACACGACGATGAAAGGACATATTCTGTTTTTGAGTGTGGGTGTGCTAAACCAGCATCTATAATTTGGAAGATTTAGGTACCACCTTGTTATTTTCTTGAAATAACACCCTTTCTCTAATTAGAAAGGTTGACATCAGAGGCTACCCGCAGATCACCTGTGCCTCTGTTCTCCATGTCACCTGCAGCTGTGCAGCCTTTGCTCCGACCCTTTATTTTTATCCCAAAACCTACAGCATGTTTGTCTTTTTTTTTCTTCTTGGTCTGCTTTGTTTCTTTGTCTTTGACTGGGATTCATTCACTTCATAGGCTGGCCAGCTCAATGTGGAAACACCCCAGCTAGTGAGTTAATGGAAAGATCGCCATGGTAACAGACACACACACATACAAAGTCATACCCTTCCCTATTTAACCATACAGTTTGCTGAGACTGCTCGGCTTCTGAGTGGAGCGACGGAAATTCAAAGTTTTCTCACTCTGTCAGAGAACAAAGCAGACTTTCTTAATAAGCTGTTGTTCAAACAGCAGTATTTACTCTGAGGTCTCTTTCAGGTGAAATGTGAGCACTTCCCATGCCCTCGCTGCGTCAACAACAGCAGCAGCTACAATCAAACCAAAACATGCGACACAACGGATGATGAGACAGAACGGGAGGAGTGAGGAAAGGTCATGGAGGAAGCATGCGGAAGTGAAGCTGAAGGACTACTTTTGGACGGGAGCTCCAGATGCTTGAGACAACACAGAAAAATGCCTGATATAAACTGTTCAGGCATTTTTGTGTTTTCATGACACAGAGTGATCATACTGCAGTGGAAATATTTGAGCAAGAACAAAAAGAGAAGCTTATGAGGTTTTCTCTGCGGGTCGATTTTGTCTCAGAGGTAATTTCATACATAAAGAAGGTTTCTCTTCCTGCACAGATCACATCATAACTACTCAGCATGAGTCAACAATCACTTCGTTGTTTTCCTTCCTGACCTGCAAACATCTGAGGAAGAGATAGGCAAAGACAGAACCGTGCAAACCCTGGAGACCAAGTCAGGAAATGGGAAGGGAGAGGGATAAATGTGTTTAGACTTCACTCTCTACAATCTCCATTGATTCCGGGAGTTGATTAACCTTTTTACAATTAAACTTCCAAAACAAGTTTTAAGAATATATCACCAAAACTTACAGCTACTGCAAGTGAGAGTTTATTAAAGATTTTTAAAAACACCACATTTGACTTTTAAAGTATCAGCAGTCCCTTAAGATGTCAAACGTCCTGAGAAAACTGCATCAGATAAGCAGTGACAGAGACATAACCCCCCAGCAGGAGCTCTGCTTGACAGTAGAGAGATTTTGTAACTTGGAAGTAACATCATATTCATAAGGAATCACTTCTTGAGCTTGTGCACACATGCCAACAAACAGTCTAATGTTTTTTTTGTTGTTTTTAAACTATCCTCCCATGACAGTTGGTGTAAACAACTCCTCCGTGGACTATAAGCCTTCACACCACTTAGCTCCTAAACTGAAAGGAGGGGTGCGGGGAGTTGAAAAATAACTGCCTGAGTGATAATTATGTTTTCCAATATTGCTGGCGCTATTGCCTAAGGGAGTGAGCAGAAACAGAGCAGCATGTGTTGCAGGTTTAACAGCTAAACATGAGCAGAGATGGATAATTGCCTCAGGGTCAGGTACATCCACGGAAGTCTTTCTATGGGGAGGAGAAAGACTTTTCCAACTGGTAGTTAGTTTGTAGGTGGTGGTTTACTGTGTGGTATTGATGTGAGAGTGAAGAACGGTTATGGAAAACAAAAATTGTATGCAAAATTCATTCATTGTCTCTTTAAAATCTCCCATCAACATTTGCATTTCCCTAAAACAATAATAAAACATTTCACCTTTTAAAGCTATATAGGAATTACAATACCTGTTATCTCAGTTTTACTCTTTCATACTATATAATTCAGACTATTTTGTTTTAGAACAATTTCATTTGACATTTAAGGCTAGCATTTCTTTATAATTTACAAAGACTTAACTTTTTAAAAGCCAATAAAACTTTTTTTAAATCCCACTCTTTTAATTATGGTAATGAGGTTTGAAGCCTAAATAATAAAAACTATTTCTTAAAGCAACCGTAGTTAATCAAAAATTCACCTCTGAGTTGTGGGCAGGATTGCTAGCACAGAGTAAGCCTCCACTGACTTCCCATCATCCGTCTGTTTACACGCTCTCCCTCTAGCTTACAGCCCTTCACAACCCCAACATAATATTACCGGTGCAACAGAAATGGGGAGCAATATTAGGGCTATCCAGCCGTACAGTTTTGAGCCAGATGTCAGCTGGGATGTGGAAAAAGAATTCGTACATGGATCCATTTGTCTGCCAGCGGATGCATCAGCGAGCGGGGAGCTTTTTGCCCGCCGACTGCAGGTTCTTCATTACTTCAGCATTTTTTCATCTGCTCCTGATTCAGCATAATCGGAATAAAAAAATAATCAGAAATGCAATTTTAATCTTAACTTATGTTTAAATATTTCTTCCATCATCAAAAAGTGTTACAAGAACACATTTAAAAAACGCCAAAAACACAACTGTCGTTGGAGTGGGTGTTTAGGTTTCCGTTGTTCTTTTGAGAGCAAAAAAGAATTAAAGTCATTTTTAATAGTCAATTTGGTTTTTTTATTCTATTTTATCCTATTTTACAAAAATGCATATGTGTAAAACAGTCCAACTGAGAGCAGGTTTCCACAGCAAGTACAAGGAAATAAGTGTTAGGAAAAAGGTCACACTATTTTGGTAACTGTTATCTATAAAAATCACATGCTTCCACACAGTTTTGTTTTCAGCACTGCGTTTTTTATAAGACAAAAAAATGTGATCAGACTTGTTCCAGAGGAAACGAAGAAACAGTTAAAGTCATGTTGGGTGACAAACAGCCCGTCAGAAGAAGCAGTAAGAGAACATGGTAGACATTAAGGGCTGTAAGGTGCAGACGTCAATGATTTTTCTGCTTTGGTGATAAAGTAATCAATCAGGAGAGAGAGTTAGACATCAGTCTTTTTGCTGATGTGGTTTGATGAGTCTCAAGAGTCCTTCGCTCCAACCCAACAAGGATAAAGTAATCCAAACAAACCCTCTGAGCAGATATGGTAGAAAACATCATCAGATGGAAATGAACAAACAGTTACAGATTCTGTTAGCATCAAATGATCCTACAATGGAATAAAGCAGGTGAGCTTTATTCACAAAATCTTTTGCATTGATGAGAAAGATGGTAACAGTGGAAAAAAAACTCCACAAGATGAAATCAGTCACAACATGAATCCATGTGTCACTGAAGGCTGCCATGCTCTCTCAGCAAAATGTCTCAGTGTGACCCAACGCGCAGCACGATGACCTACTTTTCCTCCTCACTCTCTACTGTAGCGCTCCCTCCCAGAGTAACATCCACTCCAGTCTGCTCCGACAGTGTGCAGTGCAGTCACAAAAGGAACTCATGCTCGCCGCCTTTTTATCCACTCAGTGCATGAATTGGACCATAAGGCTAATGGCCGAGTGTCTGCGCAGACACAATGCTGCCATTCTGCTCCCGCTTCACCCACGCGCTCTGAATATGTTTCCAAAGATCAAGATGTCAGACTTTGATTAACTCAGTGCCAACAGTACCAGCCTATTCAGCTCTCCTCTTGCATGACACTAACACGACACACGGTTCCGCTCTTTCCTTTATCATCTGCAGTGGAGGGAGGTGTGGGGGATGGAAGCGAAGGAGAAATCAACAAAACTCAATATGGAGCCTGTGGTGTGAGGAGATGTGGAACAGGAGGGAGGAACGATGCTGACTGAAGGAATCCAACAATTTAAAGACTTCAAAAATACAGGATCGAACATGTGGAAGCACCAATGTGTGACTTAAGCAAAATAGAAACAATCATCAGTATTTATATGATGACTGTAAATCAGGAAAATGTTGTCTTTGAGTCGTACTTTTCTTGGCAAAAAATAAAGATTCAGACTAATTCTTACTTTGATCAGTAAATCCATGCATTTAATAAACAAACTGCTTTAGACCATGGGCGCCTGTGATGCAGAGGTAGAGCGGTTGACCTCTAATCGGAAGATCGCAGGTTTGGTTTCTGCCCTGCCTACTCCTGTGTCAAAGAGTCCTTGGGCAAGACTAAACCCCACATGGTGATTATAGGTTGGTACCAGAGCGAGAATGTGTGTGTGCATGGGCAAATGTCACTGTAAAGTGCTCTGAGCCTTCATGGAAGGTAGTAAAGCGCTATATGTGTGTGCCACCATTTCATATATGTATAATTCATTTGACAGCAAATGAGGTTATGTGAATATCTTAGTCCTCAGTTACTATTTTCTTGCTTAAACATGTGGGTGTTCAAATTTCATGCTAAAGATTGAGAAAGAACACTTCTATGAGCAGGTCAAACCATTGACTGTATATTCACTGGACATATCAACCTCTCCCCCCTTGTTCTCCAAATAGGAAGTACCTGCTAGTTCCAAAAAGGGCAAAATTCCATTCCTACATTTTATTTTTTAGAATAATCATCCTTGCTCTGATACCTTCTTCTTAACATCTTACTTTCTAATCCTAATTTTTTAAATATATATTTTTCCATTGCAAGTTATTATAGTTGTAAACTGACCAATCAGATACCTCAACATCTGATTGGTCGAACATAGCTTCTCTTGAGCTTAGTTTCAGTGGAAGGGGTTGGACTTCGAACAAGCTGACTCATGATTGGTGACTGTAGTTCCTCTAAAAACATGACTTCGGCCGACTCGGACCAATCACTGTCGACAGGTTTCAAAATGGAGGCAGACAATCAGGAAGCGACAATAACAGCTTTAACCCGATTTTCTATGGGTGACATCAAAACCTTGTTTTGCCCAGTGAAATAATATATGTCTATGGGTCAAAAGTGTTCATACTTTGATCCACACTCAGAACTTTTTTGTCAAACTTCTTTCCATCATCAGTGCAGGGTTATAGAATGAGCCCCTGGATAGACGAACGTGTTGTCTCTTTACTTAATCCTGCTGAAATTATGCAACATTGAAGGAGTGCCAGAGCAAAGCCTGAAGGTAATCTACCAATGTTTTTTTCCTGCTGAAATATGCAGCTATGTAAGCAGTGACGGATCAGAAATCAGCATGAGAACGTGTGTTACTGGAAAAATCAACAGTGACAGTATCGTAGTAAATCACAGAGTCACTCAATGGTTGTTAGAACAGGAGAAATGGCGTAAAATTGGATATGTTTCAGTGACTGTAAGTGCTGAATCACCAGATGTCTTCAGAGGGGGTTTTGTTTTGATCGACCGCTGCTTGTCTGTTCCCGCTATGTAATAATGTAATCCTATTATGTCTGCGCTTGTATTGTCTTAAGCATAAGGAGTATCTTGATCCTCAAACCACAGTGGATACTGGTATATAAAAGGAACATAAGCAGGCTTTTAATTTAAGAAACGTATCTACTGCTTTATAACCACGAAACGAAAACAATAACCACCTAGTCTTACTAAACTAGAAGTTAACTGGAATCATGTTTGGTGCCACATATACATATAAATTATAACAGCAAATTAAGGTTAAGAAGACGGAGAACTGACTGAGTTCTCATTATCTCAGGATCCCTAAGCCAGCTCCATTCATAAATGAAAGGATGAAGAGTAGCATGAAAAATGCACAATATTTCAGAATAACTTTGTCTTCAGGCTGTTCATTTTATAAGCAAATCAGCTTTTGACTTCCCTCTGTCCTCCGTAACTGAAACACATTATTTTAAACGAATGTCATAACAATATTTCTCCTAAAAATCATTTAAAAAACTAGACAATAAAAAAATAAATTTAATTTGCTGCTGTTTATGTGTTTTTAAATCAAAATATGGTATAAAGTAATGCACAACAGTTGTAGTTAGAAGTAAAAATTTTGAGAAAAGATGAAAAGCAGAACAACAGCTGTTGTTTTTTCCTCCCTAATTTTGACACGTAAAAATTTGAAACGTGTTATGCCTTTAACCAAAGTGTGAATCTTTATAGTTTTCAAGTGTAGCTTTTCCCATGATCTTTATTTCGTCGTGTTAAAGAGAACTAAAGCAAAATAAAAACTATGGGGTATGAGGCAGAATGGAGTTGCTTGAACATAAGCAAAACTATAATTTAAGTAAAAAAAGATGAATTCTGCAGCTCTGCAAGGTAAAAGTGTGACAGATGTGATAAGGAGACCAAGATGCTGTTTTTAGATTTCAACAGTTACTAAAAGATAAGAGTTTCTCAATGAAAGAAACTCTTTTCTTAAAAAAAATATATATATATATTTCTTTTTCAATCTCCTTCATTACAAAAAGGTTCAATTTAAAAGCAAGTTGTCTCAAATTCTCTCTAAAAATCAGTGTTTTCTTGCCTGTCAGTGATCGTCTACAAGCAGAGATCTGCTTCACCACACACACCAGACGGAAAGACCTCCTCCTTTGTCAGTAAAAGCTGCTCAGTCAGGGGAATCTGTCTGACAGTTGACACTGGAAGTGCATCTGCAAGCTCATGGATGCCTCCGAGACACAAAGAGAATGAAAGGCATGCACTGCAGTTGCTCCCCTGTGATCATTTTGTCCCCAAAATGCAGTTGCTTGTATAATCTTCAGCGGCGGTCATGTGAGAGCGTGTGGACTCAGACATTCTGGAAAAGAACGGCAAACATCCTCTTCTATTTGAGCTCTGACTATGAAAGTCAGACAAAAAGCCTGAGTGTTGGTGACCTGGCTCCCTTTCTGCTGTGTTTCAGATCAGACTCTGCTCTTCCTCATCAATGTGAGCAGTCCACCTCCCCTCCCATGCATATGTCTGCTCATTATCCGTGCTCTGACACGCTCATGTCCAGGAGGCACATTAAAAGGCCGGCCAGCTCCAAAGCAGAAGACGACAACAAGAAAGCTGACATGTTAGGACTGGACACGACCAGATGGGGTTGTTGCAGGAAGCTGCGGAACATCTCCTTCTCCTGCAGGACATTTTCTTGAAAGAGGTTAAGGAGAGCAAACATGTGGTTGGCACACGCAGACACACATGACCCCAGATGATTCAAAAATGTGATGGACTGAAACAAACCTGCACCACGGGGCATCTGAGTGGCGCCAGCTTTCTTCATAACACTCATATGATACTTTTAGAGAGAAGGATTCACTTTTGACACTTGGGTCTGTTAACTGTGAGAGATATTTGCCCTTCTTTGAGGTACTTTGGGAGACAAAACAGCATGATGTTTACTTTGGGCCAAGGTCAGAAGAAGAAAGGAGTATTTATCCTGGGAAAACAGCCAAATGGATTATTTTGGGTGTTTGAATATAATTTCTTGTTTTAAAAAGCAACTCACCAACTCATCCAAATTTCGCATGTCACATAAAATCCTCTTCTGGGGCCAGATGAAGGGCTCTGGCTCCGGTTCCTCCTCCTCATCTTGCACACTGGGACAACTCTCTTTCCAACTGTAACACCTGCTAGGTGAGCTCTGCTCTGTTGACTCCTCTCCATCGACCTGCAGGCTCTCCTGATCCCGGATCTCCTCCTCGATCTCCTCCTCCAGCTGGATCAGCATGGGGGCCAGCATGCCAAACTTGGACCCCCGCCGCGCCACCTCAAGGAGGCACAGGATAAAATTCTTCTCGTTGCTCCTCTCCACCAAGTCATTGGTCTCGAACATGAGGACGTCCTTGATCCAGAGCTCCTGGCGGCACCATGTGATGAAGTTGGACACGTTATCCCGCGCCAGAAACGAGCCGGGGACGACGTTGCGTGACTGGAAGACGACATCTTTAGAAGGCACCTTCATGGTCTGGGCCGCCTCCGGGTACTTCTGCTGGAAGTCGTGCGCAGCGCGGTTGACGTTGTTGGCATGCCGACACAGGGCGCAGCCCGTCTCCAGGCCATCCATAAAGGTGTCTGCAGTGACGTCGAGGTCGTACAGAGTGTTGAGCCATTCGGCCAGATCCTCCTTCATGGCGTACAGGTATTCTTCGCTCGACTTAAAGGGCCGGATACTCTTGGAGGCGGCGGACTGAATGTTGCTCTGATCAGCCATATTTGTCCGATTGTGTATCAATAAAGTCTACGTGATAATTCCCGATTGTCTCATTGCACAACTGCGCTCCGACGCCCCGTCCGCAAAACGCCGCGCAATCCCCGTCCGGACGCGCCCATGCCGATTCGCACGTGGGACTTCTCACGGGGAGACGACAGGCTTTGCGTGAAGAAGGAGCACATCGAGATGCGGGGCGGTCGTGGCGCATGGATGCGTTTTCCGGATGTCTGTGAAGCCCGCTTCCTCTGAGGAGCGCATCGCCCGGCTCCGGGAGCGACCGGAGAGGAGGGAGGGAGACGGATCAGCCCTGGATGCCGACGCATAGAGGTGCGACCATCATCCGTCAGACCTGCGGCTGACCGCCGGGTCCCTTCAGCCGCGGATTCCCACTGTCCGACCGAGGCCAGCAGCTCCTCATCGCTGGAATCACGACCACGGAGCGGCCGTCCGCGGCGCCTCTCCACGCAGATAGGCTCAGCCCACGTTGCGCCGCCTCTCGCGCTGAATATGTTGACCTGCTGTGGCTTAAACCAGCAGAACGACGCGGTGGCACATCCCATTATGAGGGATAAACGCCCGTCAGAGGAGGAAAACTTAACCCCCTGTTAGCCAATTCCCCGCGGAACAAATGTGCCAAGATCAAATAATGAAGTGTGGTGAAACGATTTTATCCACATGAATCTGGGAATTTCCATGTTGGAAGTTGTTTATGCAAATATTCACTTTCAAATAAAGTTTATGGTTTGGTCATTGAGTCTTAAAATATATCCAGAAACAGACTTTTAGCAGTTTGAATAACTTTAAAAACATAAAACTGTAGGCCTTGAGCATGTCCAAAGTCCGGCTGTAGGCCTGTCATAAAATCAGTATGTATCTTCCAGTACTTTCTAAGATCTGTGCGTACCATTTATTGATTGTGGTTGGCTAAATTACGTTATAAAATTGTTGTAAACCTGTGGAAACCACCTTGACTTTTCAGAACCCCACAGGGGCGGAGCTACAGGGGAAAAGGGTGCCCCTGGCCCTCCAGTGTTTGAGTCAGTTTTAATATGAACAAAGATTTGTTTTTTAAATCATGAATTCAGGTTTTCAAGCATAGCTCCTTGGCTAAAATAATGTAAGTTTTAATATTAATAATAAAAAGTATAAAAATACATATTTGGTCCTGTAATGGTTGTCCCATACCTGGTCCCCCAAATAAATTTTGCTTGCTTCGCCACTGCTCGAGAGCCAAACACGAACACATTCATTTGTTTTGGTGATCGATCACGCGAACCCCCATTTAATACTGACAAAAGGTATTTTCCAGACAGACTTTTTCTTCAATTTATTTCTAGTCTTGAGATAAAAAAAATTCCCAGCATTTTTGTTCAAAATGTATTTCTGCTTTTGTCAAGAAATGAAAACCCCTATTGCAATAAAATCTAATTTCCATTTAGGGTTATTGTAAGGGTTCACATATTTTTGCCCAAATGCTTGGCCCTCATCTCACCAAATGTGTCCCTCTTGTGCAAAAAGTTTGGACACTCCTGATCTAAGGCCTGCATTGATAGATAGCAACACATCCCACAACACAAGCAGCAGTAAAACATTGTTATCTGTTTGCATTTTTACAACAGTATAATTATCAGTTTGTAAAGGCCAGGTCACAATTTCAATGCTTTGAAGGATCCACAAACCCTGAAAGCAGCATAGAGACACAATACTGTTTTCAATGATGTCAAACAGCCTTTTAATAGAGTGGAGCACAAAAGAACCAATTCAAGAGCACATGATCTACTGGGGTGTTTTTCAACCTTTAATGAGCCACATTTTTATCATTGACAAAACCCAGAGGCAAACAAAAATAACAAAGAAATGACTCTTTATAGCAAGAGTGATTAAATAACAGAACGACGTAACATGTATCCATCTTCACACCGATTAATTCATTTTGAGATCACAGGGTTGATGGGTGTAGGGTAAAACCTGAACAGATTGCCAGTCTAACCTTAACCCTTCAAAAACCAGAGCCTTCTCAGTGTGAAGTAAGAGCGCTAACCCCTGCACCTGTACGCAGCCCCTAGTAAAATAGTTTCTAAACACTAACTTAGTTGGGACTCTAAACCTGTTTATATGAATACAAAGCCGATGTCCTGGCAGGAATGGAACATAGTCATGAAGGAAGTTCTTCCTTTGAAGTTCCCAGTCTTTGATTTTATTACAGTCAGGTCTGAAAAGCTCAGCTCACACATTTGTTATTTAAAACGGGAGAAGTACTAAAACATCTTTGGTCAGAATAGGTAACTTCTTGGAAGCAGTCAACCTAATGTTGTCCAAAGATCAGCAAAGTTTAGCTTTAAACCAGGATCCTGTTTCAGTGCAAAGAATTATTCTTACTCCTAGAAAGTCGTTTTCAACAACTGGTGCTGAGCTGTGTAGCGCTCTAACCCACTCAAAGCATTCTGATTATATAAATAAATAAAAAAAAGCTATTTTTAGATGTGTGCTTTACACTGCAGTGTAGTAACTTAGTGATTTTCAATCTGGAACGTGATGCTGGGAAACCCCTCTGTGGTTACAAAAAACTTCCCTTTTAAAAGAATATTTAGTGAGCAGAAAAAAAATAGCAAAGTATCAAATCACGATTTAAATTTTTGTGTTATGTTGAGTTTTCCCCACCTGTTTAGAATTAGGTTCATACTGATGACCAGAGCAAGTTAAATTAAAGAAAACTGCTAAAAATCTTAATTAGATTTCCTTGTAGATTATAATTTACAGCAGATATTAATACAAATAACTATTGGGAAGCATATATATTAAAGTTTTGTCTATAATGTTTAAGTACAAATCATTTTATTAACCCTTGTGCTCTCTTATGGGGTCCAGATGACCCCACCCTAATATTGATGTGTGATCCCTCCCATGACAAAGGTGGACAGTGCAGATAAAAAAAAATCTTTGAAAAAAAAGTTCAGCACACTTTCTTGTGGGGTCCAGATGACCCCACTTTTAATGTAAACATAAGGGTTCTACACAACGGTTTAAAAAAAAAAAAACTAAACAACTTTACATTTTTTGGGGAAATTTAGCAGAAACCTTTTAGCCTAAGGCAAAAAAAGGGGCAATGTCGTTTAAAAATATAACATGTCATTACAAAACAAGACAGAAACAGAAGCTTTTTATAAATGTTGGGCGGTTGAGTGTGCAAGTAAATGAAAATAGTGAGAGTAAAATTATTCTAGAAGAATATTTAGATTCTAGATTAGATTAAAATTCAAACATTTTCATCTTATCCTGCATTGAATTAGCATGCAGCCTGCAGAGCTCATATAGGACTGGAGCTGAGCACATTGCTAAATGCATTTTAAACACAATGCATTGAATGAGTGCACCAATATTTGACTGTGAAATTATTTTTGTTCATAGCAGATTTTTTATGTCAGATTTTAAATCCCCTTTCATTACATTAGTAACACTGTAACAATTTGCTTTATTGGCCAGTAACAATACTATTTCTAACTTGTACTTGTAATGTTTTATACAACTTGTTCGGTAACACACATCAGTACTATATGAATCATGTATTGCTCCCATACTTTAAAAGACTGAATATTTGCATGTCATGTAATCCATCAGAAAGTAATTGGACACATTTATAATAATTTGACACATTTAAAGTTCTCAGTCTAAATAGGAAATAAGATTACACATTGGAACACAATGAATGTAATCAGATTTCATGTTACACAATCTTTGCTTTGCTTTAGAAAAACACAATAAATGCAGCCTTATCAGATGTTTACAGATGTTATAATGGAAAGGCTGATAACATCACATCAGTTTGTCTTAGCAACCAAACTCTTTTACTGTCATACTGTTGAAGTCTGTGCAGAAAAACTCATGTGGGAAAAGAAAAATCTAGTTCTTACAAAAAAAAATGACAACAATCCATCTTCAGAACCCACTAAACCTCACAGAGAGGTCCCAGCTGGTATTTGAAAAAAGATCTTCTGTTAGGTGAAGGGTTGACCACTATGCCACCATACAGCAGCCTGTCTGTTCACAGGCAACTAGTAATCACAAAGTTCTACATTTCCAAGAAGTTGCAAACATTTCTGCTTTACCAAAGGGTTAAAGGTCTCTAAAAAGTGCGTTAAAAACAATCCAACAGAAATATTTGTTCAGATTTTTAACTCATCATGTAACTAAACAAAATCATGATACAAGTGGATTATTATTGGAGTGATCTTAAAGCACATTTTCTTATCTTCTGCTGCACAGCAGTGTCTAGTTGATGTTCAGAGGCAAGTATAGACTTGCATTTGAGAGTAAAAGAAGAAAAAGGATGGTGGGACAGCAAAATAATGATAGAAACAGGTTCGACTTGGCTTTTCTATTTTATATCTTGTAAATTTCTAAAAAAAAAAAAACTCAGATATCTAAAAAATATCCCAAGATTAGATGTCTACAGGTAGATATGTGGGAGATCTCTATATGCAGAACACTAGACATCTAATAGAGTTGTTTTAGAGATCCTGTTGACATCTACAATAGTTATCTATAAGTTAATATACATATACTATAAATGTCTATTAGAGGACTAGACATCCTGTGTCTGGTGGGAAGAGACTATCCATGTGGCTTATTTACAACACGCAAGGCATGATGGGATCGCGATGAAATAAGCTGTGGGAAAGAAACCAATTTTTTGAGCATTTTTTTTTCTTTACAATCTGACTCCACAGGACTTAGATTTCTTTTAATGATAGTTTTATTTCAGGTTTGTTTGAAGCCAGGAGGAGCAGCAACACTGACAACTACAACATCTGCTCATAATTCAGAAGACCACAGCTGCAACCGAACACCATCACTGTTTTACAGTTTGTTAGGAAACACAAAAAAAACTTACATTATTCACCATAAAACATCAAATGTACACATTTAACAGCTTTACTAACACGATTCACTTTACTTGTTTTACATACTTTTTTCGTATGCAATAAAAACATGTTTGTATCAACTTTTTTTCTAATTCATTAAAAAGTTTGAATTAAAAGACCATTTCATCCCAACCTATAAACGCTGCTGTAAAGTTCTATTTAAGTTCAAACATTCTCCTTTGGCTCTTCTTTATTGGAGTTTCTGGTTTGAATTTGAGCACATCCTTTCCTAAGGAGGGCTTGTTTTCATTTAAAAAGAGGGATGTGTCCGTTAAAGAGAATGAAAGGGGGAAGGGAGGGGGCAGAATGTGGAGAAGCTGGGGGTTGATGAGGTCATTTTCTGGGCTTGGATGAATCAGCTTTTCTGGTATTAAAGGAAGAGAACTATTCACTATTGAAGAGTGACTGACTAGAGTGAGACAAACTTCTCTTTTGATTGGGACTCAAGTCAAATTACCATCATTTGTTAGACTAATAATTTGTGCATCTTTTTTTGTGAACAAAAAATAAATTATACAGATTATAAATGAACTCTACTTGTTAAAAATTAAAGTAAATTCTCACATAGGACTACTCTGTGAAAAAGGCATTTGTAACAGGAGAGCTTTTATAGCCATATGGTTCACAGATGTTACAAAAAACAAATCTGTGACCCAACACTACCTAATTAGGCTTGCTAAACATTTCAAACGTCTTTTCTGTTTAATAAAGATTAATGAGGTAAAAAGAAATCATGCTTGGGGCACAAAGAGGGAAAACTAAAGTTTCTCATTTTAAGATATAATCCATGTCAAATAAGAACACAATTAAATGCTGAAAAGAACAAAAAAAGCAATATTTTAAAAATATAGTTTACCAAAAATAGAAATCTTAAGTATCATTCTTTGTACTTTGTGTCATTCCATTATCGTGACATTAACCAAACGTGCGCCTCCTACTGGTGACAGAAGCAGTGCAGATCACATCTCATTAAAGGAAAGGAATTCACATCCATAAACATCAAATCAGTAAAATTTTATTTCCCAAGTTTATCACCATACACTTGAAACTTGTGGGAGAAGGGAGGCAATTACACTAACCAATGAAGAAAACTGCATTGTTGTATGATACAATTTCAAAGCTAATCTACATGTTAAAAAAAGTAAACAAAAACATGCACAATACAGAATGTTGCATAAACATGAATTAAAGAGAGAAAAAGAACCATGTGTTTACTAACTGCACAAGACAGGTGAAAGCAGTTCTACGACCATCAAAATATGGAATCATAACTTAAAATGTTTTTAAAAAACAAATTCCACAGAACGGCGCCTCTTTAGTAAGGTCTGTCTCTGCGCTCCTGACGATGGTCCCTAAAAAGATGAGAAAATGTTTAAATAAGTTTCTTAAATGAAGAAAATAAATACTTCATTCATAAAAAATGTTTTGAGCTGACTAAATAAAGCGACTATTGGAATTCAAGTATAGGTCTTGCCTCATATCCATCTTGCCACCTGGTGGTCCCATTCCTCTTCCACCTCTGCCACCCATTCGGTCCATAGGTGGGCCTCCACGCCCGGCCCCCCGGAAACCTCCCCTGTCCATTCCACCGCGTCCTCTAAATCCACCGCGGTCGCCACCCCAGCCTCCACGGAAGCCTCCGGGCCCGCCGGGACCCCCGACTCCTGCTGGTCCACCGCGGTCCATGCCCCTGCCCCCACGCATTCCCATTCCACCCCTGCCTCTGTCACCTCCAGGGGGAAAGGGAGGGCCGCCGCCAAGACCTTCTGGTTTGGGGGCTTTGCACTGGTTACACTCCATCCTCCAGGCAAAGTTCTGGTTTCCACAGCCACTGATAGAACACGGCATGACTTCAGTTACTGAACACAAAGAACTGAGCGAAACATAGCATGGAAGGAGAGTCGGTCTTACGGATTTGGACACTCCCAGTCTCCAGCTCTTTGCTGCATGTTGCCTCCAGTGGGTCCACCTCTACCCATTCCACGTGGACCACCTCGAAGGCCGAAACCCCCCCGGTCTCCACCACGACCCATCATGCCTGATTTCATGTAGATGTTTGATTACATTTAAAGCAGCCTCCTATAAGCATCAATATAAGAGCATCGCGTACCTCCTCGTCCCATCATGCCGTCACGCATGGGCATGCCCCCTCTCATTCCACCACCCATCATTGGCTTTCGACGAGCCATCGACACCTTGAGCCTTCGGCCTTGAAACTCCTTTCCTGCAATAGAGAACAAAATAAAACTGCAGTTTAGAAACTGGGTGGTACACAAATGATGCTTTAATATTTTCTTAATATTGAAGACGAACCATCAAAATGTTCTACAGCAGCCTTGGCACAGATGGGCTCCTCATAGGACAGAGTGGCATCTCCTTTGGGCTTCCCTGTCTCCTTGTCCGTATATATGTTGATAGCTGGCTGGCCAAGCCTGCGATTCATCTTTAAACAGAAGATAATTTTTACATAAAACATTTAATAGTGTGCATGTTTCTTCATATTGCTGACGAGGTAAAACAATTCTGTACACTATTCTTTGCCGTCAATCACACAAGATATGGAAGTAAAATAGAAATCCAGATACAGATTTAAACTCCTTGTTCATGAGACGTGAATCCTCACCAAGAGCCTGTTAGGAACAAGTTAGAGCAGTCTTACCCTTATTGGGCCAACATGTTTGAAGAACTCAGCCATTTCCTCCAGGTTAGCCTTTTCAGTCAATCCTGTGATGTAAATTGTACTGTTCTCCGAGTCATCCTGCTCCTCTGGTCGTCCTGCAGGAAGCCAATTACAATATATATATATTTTTTACAATTATGATCAACCTAACCTATAGTTGACATGCTCGTTAACTATAGGTTTGAAAAGTTTTATAGTTTAACTCACCCATTTCACGTTCATCACCCATGGGTCCTGTAGTCCATTGGTTAAGTAAGAAAGAAACAGGATTGAGACAAGTCAGTATTTGATCAAGTTAAATCCAACAGCCACAACCTGACAAATGCTACTGATCATAATGCCCGTGTTTGTTTATAGATGCACGACTCATGTCAGAAAGTTGAAAATAGTACCTTTGGGTACAGAATTCCCTCAAAAATGACTTGAAAACAAACCACTCGAACCCTTTTTGTTTGAAAAGCCTTAAAGACCAGTATAGATAGAATCCTCAATATTGGAAATGAAGAATGCAACTGACAGTTAAGAGCATTTAAACACTTAATTTGTTGTTAACCCATCAAAAAGTTGTCAAACCTTAAGTGGCTGAATTACACAAAGATACTCCAGAGAAAAATTGGTCTCAGGCATGTTTTAAGATCCCCAATGAGATGTGTTTGAATAAATTTTGCATACCACAATGTGACACATCAATACTCAAAGAAACAGTTTGCCCAAAAATGTTTGAGGCTTTGAAAGGACTAACCAGTGTAATACTCGTTAACTTACCACCAGGCTTACTGAAGCCACCTCTGTCTCCAGCGCTGCTATGAGGGAATAAATGGAGATATGAAGGCGTTTTCCTTTAACAGCCACTTCCATGGCTGGAAAAAAGTGGCTTGATTGAGGGAGTAATCAAAAACATTCTAACTGACTCACTGTACAGTAATTTAAATACCTCCCCAGAATAAAGTATATATACACAATCTAATTGAGGGGAAATATTTATAAATATATTAAACTTTAGCTAAATACAGTTTCATTGACAGGTTGTAGTAGTGCAAAGTTACAGATGTGATCAACTATTAATGACTAACATGCTTTTCTTACTTCTTAAATGTGCTTAATAAAAAAAATAAATAAATAAATAAAACATGTTTACATTGATAGAAAGATTTCAGATGCACTGATGGTAAATCGTGAACCCAAAACACGCCATCGGATCATTTTTAACATGAGGCTGGACCACAGGTACAGCTTCAAAGTAAACAATGCATCTGAAATTTCACAGAGGTTGGATGACATTCACCAATTACACAAAGATCTTTTTTTTTTTTACAAAACACACAATATACATCGTTTGATAAAACTCTACACCAAAAGAGAAAAGAAAAAAATAAATTATCCAGTATATTTCAAGTTAAAATAAAGACCGTTACTTTCAGATACCCATCATGCTTGATAAGAAAATACACAGAACGACACCATCCTCAGTTCTTGATAAAAGGGAGACTTCGAATCTTTGTTTTAGCTCCTTCCTGCTGCTTAAGCTGGCGAGTCTGCACTGAGTACAGATACTTTTTAGAGAAAAGATGGTTTTTAATGGCTCTGATACCTGTACGGTATAAATGTGACAAAGCATGTTAAAAAGTGCTCAAAAGAAAAATCAAACATATGTATTCCAAACCACAAAACAATCAAAAACATTTCAGAAATGACAGAGCAAACCCCCCACCCCCCAGGAAACACCTGTGCAGTTTTAGTACTAATCTGAAGACCTAAGAAAAGTATACTAAACACAGGTTAACTCAATTGTTTGGGATTTATCAAAAAAATATTTTTAAATATATATATGAAAAAATAGTAATTCAACTGCATATAAAATGTTTTTTTTTCTAATGTAAAAAAAAAAAAAAAACCTGAACATGTCATGCAGACACAGACCGCTTCCAAACACCTAAGATATCCATTGAGGGACACAAGGAACATCCAATATCCAGCAACATGCCACAATAGGCTTTTAAATGTTGATTTCAACCAAATCAAATATTAAAAATGTAAAACCTTACATGTAGATTCTCAAATAGACTTTTCCCTTTAACTAAAATGAATAAAAATCAACTTAGGATGCAACGGATCACGGATGATCCGCAATTTGTGTGTCAAATTTGCGCTCACCATCTCTATTTTAACACGTGTCAAAGTTGCTGCTTGATGCCCGTTTAAAAGAGTGTTAACCCGAAGCTTCGGCCATGTGTGGGAGGAGCTACCTTTTCTCAAACTGGCAGGATGCGGATTATGAGAGGTCAGCTTTTTCTATTTTGAAGAACTGTTCAAAAGCTTTAGTGAGCAGTGCACATCTCCATGGTCGGGTTCATGAAAACATTCAGAGACTCTCCCAGTGAGGAGAACAGACATATAGGTGAGGAGCAGCAGGTGCCCCGCACTGTGGTGGGAAAAGGCCACTGCTCCACCAGTAACCATTAAGAGTTTTATTGCAGAAGGGACACAATAAAATTACATTTTTATATACATTTTTCCCCCCCAAGATGCAATGTCTCATAATACACTTCTGTTTATATCGGCATCCTGAGTCTTTTCTATAGATAAATACCTTGAGTTCAAAGATGTCAGTAATTTTTTGTTTTTATGAATAGGCATCAATGAACAAATATTATGATGTTATACATTTGTGTCTGTGTGTGCATGTGATGAAGTACTTTATATTTGTAAATATGCATTGATGCTTTTAAAAAAATTGTTAGGCTTTTATTTATTTATTTTTTCATTCTAATAATCCAAACTGTTACTCTGAAACTGTGACACGATCCGAACCATGAGTTTTGTGATCCGTTGCACCCCTATTTTTCATTCCTGGAGGGTTTCCCAATGTAAATGCCAAATACCACCTCATTTTACCTTAATGCTCATTCATTTTAAATAACCTGCTCAAGTATGTGTAAATGCTCATTTTGGGATGGGGATTGTGAAAAGTCAAAGAATATTTGTTTTGTGACTGGGACCACTTTGTTTTAGAACACTTAATTTAGACGCAGTTTTTTTTCTACTGTAAAAAAAAAAAGTAGTTATTCATGCTTGCGTTTTTGTGCTCCGATTAAAATGGAACACAAAAAAACCCATTGCATTGATGGTCTAAAATTAACTGGTTAAACCACCCTTAGTATACAGTTGAATGTGTATTTTTTTAAGGTCAATACACACACACACATGTTGCTATTGGCTTTGATTCTTTTTCCTTCTCCAACCTGAAGAAGCAGCAACACCATAAAAAACTACCATAAAATAACCCAATTCAGTTTAACCATTAATGTCTTAACTTCAGTTTTCATTGAGACCGCTATTGGGGAACACGAACCACAGAAACCCAAAAAAGGAAAATTTTGACAACGTTAAACCACTTATGTTTTTATCTTTTTGAACCACCGAATAAACTCAAACACTAAAGTAAACCTGAGAAACCAGTTATCTTTGCTCCAAGTCGAAATTGTAGACCACTTATTTTCTCATAATCCTCTTTTCACTTCCGTCTGTGAAAAATTCCCCCAAATCCAATCAAAAACCTTTGAAACTCCCATAATCCGAGGAAAAACTAATAAAAAGAACCAACAACCTTATGTGTATAAATAAACTGGCATTTTAAATTGAACTCAAAACCAAAAAACTGTTTTTTTTCCCCTAAGGTCCCATAACCTTGAGTTGACTGAATAACCATGAGCTGTGGACTAAATAATAGGATGGCTCGGCATTTAACATAAATTAATCATTTCAATGCTTTAAAATGAAGAGCACCTCTATTTGTTCACTTTGAAATACCAGAGCACCTGAGTGACTTTAAGCTAAGTTCTATGAAAATGCATAAAAGTTGGAATATATGTACAGATATTCTCTTGATAATTTAAGACTTTCTTTGCAAAACCACACCATATGAAACTGCCCACTGATTGCTCTTGACCCATAACATATATAAGTTCTTAAGCTATAGAAGCTAAGAATTTTTGCACAGGTTTATTCGAAGATGATCAAAACTGGAACTTACCTTCAACCAAGAGAGGCAGGGCTGAGATTAAACAAAAAAAATATTACAGCACTTATAGAATGCTAATTAATAATTATCCTCATGTTTTAGAAGGAAGTGTCCAAACTCAGCCGTCAGTGGCCAATGTAGTCCAGGTAGAAATAAATACATAAAGCAGGAAACAGCTTTGAGACTGAGATTTGACACCCCTAAACTAATTTTAAAAAAGTCAATTTTATTAACAGTAGACAAATAACTTGTTACTCCATATCTACTAGAAAGTCACACCTAAATGTCTGAAATGATTGGTCTCAGCCCTGCCTCAAGTGGCAACAGCACCTGCAGAGGTAAAACATCAGAACACGTTAAGGAAGCAGACTTACCCCATTCCACGGCCCATGCCTCCACGACCACGATGCATCATCCCACCGCGGTCAAAGCCGTCCCTGCCAGGACCTCTGCTGTCTCCCGGCCCCGGGTACCTTCCAGACTCAGAGCCAGGATAACCAGAACCTCCACCCTGACCATCCTGCCTGTAGCTATCTATAAAGGGACAACACAAACACCTCAGTTCACGAAATGCAGGTGAGCACAGAATCAAACCAAATTATTTTTAAGCTTCACTTCATAGAGATAGACAACATTAAACATACTGTAATGGCTGGACTGGTTGTAACTAGGGGGTCCACCCTGTTGGTTGTACTGACTGGCTGGAGGCTGACCATAAGAACCAGCAGCTTGAGGAGGGTATGCAGGTGGAGCTTGTTGTTGTTGAGTTGTCTGCTGCTGGTAGCCCTGCTGCTGGTTGTAACCTGCCTGTTGACCCTGGTAACCTGCCTGCTGTTGTCCATACGAAGCAGGCTGTGAGTAGCTGCTCTGGTTGTAGCTGGCTGGTTGATTGCTAGCATTGTAACTATAGAGAAAATAAAATAAGGGTTTGATCATGATCACAGTGACATTACATCATCCATTTGAGTTGTATATAATTTCAAGTCAACCAAAAATAATTTCTATTGACATTTTCTTTTCACATTTACCTCTGCGGTGCAGCTGGAGCAGCCTGTTGACCATAACCAGGGTAGGCGGACTGAGCGGTGTAGCCTGGCTGGGAGCCGTATGACTGGGATGCGGCTGGAGCAGTAGCTGCAGCTGGAGTACTATCGTACCCGCTGGCTCCATAACCTTGGGTTGACTGCGAGTAGCTGTGAGCTGTAGACTGAGCAGCGGGATATCCTGCTGCTGTGAAAATGAAAGTCACATGCACAGTATGAGTAGCAGCCCTTTCAGTTATGGGCGATGTTTTTCCATCAGTTAATCTGAATGAATCCACATGGGATTGATGCTAAATAAAAACTGACCTGAGGCTTGCTGTCCATAGGAGGAACTATACTGCTGTTGCTGTTGAGGGTATCCTCCAGCTGCAGGGGTCGCCTGGGTGTAGCTGCTGTCTGCGGCCG
Organism: Oryzias melastigma; assembly: GCF_002922805.2. Classification (NCBI taxonomy): domain Eukaryota; kingdom Metazoa; phylum Chordata; class Actinopteri; order Beloniformes; family Adrianichthyidae; genus Oryzias; species Oryzias melastigma. Next base: position 18,526,993 of record NC_050520.1, read on the forward strand.
CTGCAGCAGGCTGGGCGTATGATCCATAATTCTGTTGGCCATAACTTTGCTGTGAGAACAGACTCTACTTTAGCTGCTAGGCAAGCTCATGCAACTAAGAACTAACTAAGTTTAAATATAATATAAATTAAAACTCCTAACCAACATTCTTGCATTTGGTATTTATATATTTATCAAGAAAGGGATGTAAAGATGCCAGATTTTAGTCACATGCTAATTTCCATCTAGTCCCTTGACAGGCTGATGTTATTGAAGAAATAAAACTGATCTTATGAAGAAGAAACTACACATAATAATATAAAACTGAGGTAAAGGACAATATATAAAATACAGAAATAAACAAAATGTAATGCATTTTAAAATCCGTGTCAGTTTAGTAATGAAATGATCTGTTTCCTTTGCATTTGTGATAAAACATTATGAGATTTCTGAAGCAAAGTTTCAATTGTTGTTCAAAGATGACCTTTTTGAACAGATATAATGTTCCAGAATGTTAAAATCTTACAAGACAGAATGTTTTGTGATAATGTTCATATAAATGGGTGCTCACAGTCAGCTCTAACAGTGGCTTTAGCCACTCTTGAAGAGTCCCCAGAAGATTTCTGTGTAATTAATTAATTTAATGATTCAGGGGCTACATCAAAAAGGACCTTACTCACCTGACTTACATGGTTAAAAAAGTTTAAAAATTAGGAGTTTGTATTTGTTAGGAATGCAAAAACAGTTTTTTGTTTGTTTGTTTGTTTTGTGATCCAGGAGTTTCAATACTTTTTATAGCAGGATTCAACTAGTCTAATAATAGAGTCAGCAAATGTCCAAATAATGATACAGTAATTCATACAAAATATCAAACTGCTAATTTATAGAAATCTCACCTGTGCAGTTTGTCCATAATTCTGTGATGGCTGGGTACCATAAGAGGCATACCTGCCGAACATAGAAATAAGACTAAAATTATTCTGTAATTTAAGCCAGGTAAAGAACAATTGAAGATGCTGTATTAAATGTTAACTTTGATCAATAGTTCCTACATTTATTACTACATCAAATTCTCGCTTTATGTTAAAGTAAAATTATATAATAATAATAATGCTTACCCCTGTTGAGCACCGGCCTGATTGTAGGAACTGTAATCTATATATAAAAAAAAAGATGAAAAAGTAAAAACGTTATAACTGAACGAAAGTGGGACAAAACATCGACGTTTTCGCGCCAGGAGCACGTTACTACGGGCCCATTGAGTCAATGCAAATGCTATGCCTGCTAGCTATAGAAACGGAAACACGACAAAGACAATTGAAGACTTTACTCCGTTGGGCATTTGAGTTTTGTTAAAGCATAATGTTACACTGTGAATACATAAATGACCAAAATGTGCAGAAAAAAAAACAAGGTTGCAAAGTGAAAACGGCGAAAATGGTGGAAGCTAACACAAGGCCTTCCACAAAGCCGTTTTGCACCATCCACGGCACATTTCCAAACGAACAAAATTACACGCTAAATACTGCAAAATACCCGCTGGAAAACAATTACACAACAAACAAGAGTTTAATTCTAACGAAGAATAGTTTTAAATATCATAAAATTTGGATTAAATTTACGGTTACCTGGAGCTGACGCCATTTTAGCTTGCCTGTGAAAGACCGAATGGACGCTGCACTCTGGGTAAAGAGAAAAAAATGTTGGTCTCCTATTTGAATACCCGTGTACTCTCGCGAGAGACTGAGATAAGTAATTTAAATACAGTTTCAAACCGGATTTAATACTCACATAATTTATCTGAACTGCTTTTTAAAATACTTTATGCTAGTGAGAATCATATGTTTTTTAAATGGCCAAAGCGTGTATGCACGAAATATATTAATATGATTTAAGTACTTGTTCCTCAATGTAATATTAAGGACACCAAAGGTCAGAAAAGACAGCCCGAGCGCTGTAAATTTTATTGTTTCATTTATTACAATGTTAGAAGATAATTATATTAATGCGTGGGTGAAAACCTAAAATATAAAAAAATAAAATAAAACAGGAGAAGAAATAAAAACAACTCCACACTTAAGCTAGTTTAACAGAATGATTTCCCACTTTTTTTTAATATTCTTTAAATATATTTATACGTCTATCAACAGTTTGTTAGAATAAGGATTTGTTAAGTGCGTCACATAGACTGTCATAAAATAAATGTCGATGGTGCATCATGTTTTTCTTGAGCACCAAGTACCATAGACTGTATAAGAATAGCCAAAACGTATGTTGGCCTGAGCAGAATGTCCAGTAGGTGGCGGTAAAGAGAAATCCCTGAGATTGTAACCCACAAAAGCAAAGAAGAAGAAGGATTGCCGGAAGTTAAAATCGCCAGTTTTATTTTCATTTTAAGTCCTAGTAAGAAGTACAAACCTCGATTATTTGCTCAGAGATTATGGGTTTACCATGAACAGCTTCGTAAATACAACGATCGATTCCAAGTAAATTGTTTTCAGTGAGATTTACTTCTAATGCATTATTATTATTATTAACATTTATTTTTATGATGGACTTAATATTTCAGCTAAGGGATAAAAGTAAGCTGGTATTTGGTTATGAGCCTTCTAGTTCGGGCGTTTCTTTTGACATGACGGCCAGCTGCATTCTTTAGAACGAGTGATTGAAAGTCTGCACCTGATGTTCAATGATGCTGAGTCGGATCGTGCCAGTGAGGTTGTGGTTTGGATCGGACCGGCCTGGGTTCTGCTTAGGAACGTCTTTATTGATAACCTCGATTCTGCTGATCTATGCATTTGGGATCCAGGCAAGTCTGAGTTTAGGTCCAGGAGGAGATTTTCCAAGGCTTAGAGGTAAGCACATTTTAAAGGAGTTTTCAAAGCAGTCAATTTATCAAATGAGAATTAAATGTTATTCTTGTCTCCAGATGTGTTGCTTTACGCTCTAAGTCATGAGGATGTGCCCTCCCTGCTGGTCAGCGTTGTGCTCTTGCTGCTGTTTGGACCGAGCCAGGAGCGTCGATGGGGAACGGTTGCCTTGCTGGCCCTCTCATTCCTCACTATGTCAATTTTACCTTTACTTTACGTTCTGGTCCTGTTTGTGGGTGGAGGAGAGGCGAGTCGGATCTGTGGGTACTCTGCTATCCAGCTCGCCCTGTTTACAGCACAATGCCGGCAGACAACACAAAGGAGGCTGCTCAGGTGTTTACCAGTCTGGATGCTACCATGGCTTCTTCTGCTGCTTGGCCTCCTGCTGCTGCCTGGCACCCCTGCTCTACTCCACTTCTGTGCAATATGCATCGGTCACAACTGTATCCTCAAGTCATTTCATGATTGTCAGGGAATAATTGGGATTATTTACTTTATTCGAAATGTATTCTCTTATTTGTGGACACCTGCAAACTCTTTAAAAAGTTTATCTTAGTTGAAACTCATGTTGATTTAGTTGATCAATTAAGTTTAGTTATTTAAGTGACAAAAATGTCAAAGATCAACAACCAAATACTTTTTTTTTTCAAATAACACATCACAGCCCATTGGTCTCATTTTAAATACTTAAAGTAACTCTCAGATCAACAGCCTTTCATTGGAACGCTACAGGAACTGGAGGATTCAAGAATTCTTGATGTTCTTCCTGTTCGTGCATATATTCCCACTTCATCCAGATCGAGATTGCCAATTTATGCAACCTCTCAAAGGTTCTGGAAGTCGTTTGAAACCTTATTTTGGCTCTGGTGGTCACTCTCTGCCTATTTCATGCTTCTCACACTTGCTTTTACAGATCACCTCCCCACTTGGTGCCTCAAGGTCAGGTATCTCCTCCTCTAGAGAGGGATCCTGTAGCTTTCCACCAGCATTCCTGGATGGGAATGTCACCTGGTTGGATGTTAGAGAATTCTGCCACCCTGTCTGAGGCAGAGGTTCTAGAGGAAGAAATGCTGAGGGCAGGGATACTGGCCTCGCTGAAGGATGCTCCCGAGGAGGATCCCAATTCAAAGATTGAAGTGCCCAAATCGTCAGTCTCATCTCTGCGGTCAGCAATGCTGTGATGAATAGAATTTATGTTTGATGCAATTACTTACAGATTCCTGATATATATTTTATTATCATTCAGACTTCAGCAGCTGGAGAAGATGGGCTTCCCTACAGAGAAGGCTGTGGTGGCTTTAGCAGCATCAAAACAGCTAGATGGCGCCATCTCACTACTGATTGACGACAGCATTGGAGAACAAGCTGTGGTAGTATCAAAGGGAAAAAGCCCTCAACCGTCACAAAACACTAGACACCCTCACACTCCTGGACATAATCTGTAACAGTATTTGCACCTGTACAATAAACTGGACATACTTTGTGCTTGGGTTATGCTGAGTATTCCACCTGCTGAACAAGAATAGTGATCGAATGGCATTGATTTTTGCTATAAAAAGTGTTTATTGAATACCTTTTGTACCACAAATTAAAACAAGGGTCATGTTAACTTTACAAAAAAAAAAAAAAGATGTGAACATAAGTTTATCACAGGATGATCTTAACACAGTAACACATTTTTTTTCCAAATTCAAAATATGAAATGCTCATACTACAGCTTTAAACCTAAACTACAATGTGTCATATAAATACTTTCACAATAACTCGTATAGAAAAAGAAAAAAAAGCCTTTTCTCTTGACAGTTTAAACAATTTACCAACACAACACTTGTAAAAAAATAATAATAATAATAAAAGAAGATGTTCAAGTTCCGATAGTAGTTTCCTCTCTGTTTGTGCAGATATGGAGGTGGAGATTTAAATTTTTTTTGTCCAAATGATTTAAAACAAATGCTAAATAATTGTGCATAAATTGCACACATTAAATGTCATAAATTTAAGTGGGAAAAAAATGACTCGCACCAAAAAACTACAAACCACTGTTAGAAACACACAGATCAGAACGATTAGAGATGACTTCATCTTTTTAGTGCACTACATGAGTTAAACAATATGATAGAACAAAATGAATACACGAGAAGAAGGCTTAATTGTTAAGTTGTAAACTGTACATGCTCAATAGACTTAAATAACAGATTCTCTTCAGGTTGCAATAACATTGTAAAAGTCGTATCCAGTCTCTTTCCACACATCTGAGTTCTTTGCTTGATCTCCACACATGACCCATACTTTCCTGAACTGTTTACAGCACAAGGAGCACGACAAGAGACCCCGGTATTTCCTTTACAAAACACGATTTTATAAAATGTTAGTTTTGCAGCTGAAGACGTGACACACAAGCAGCAGTTGGAAGCATTTTTTAAGAGTTTTGTAACTGTGACAAGCGGTGGTCGATGTGGTTCTCAGTGTGCCGATGTAGCAGGACGTTTTGGAGGATCGGTGGAGTTTCCCTGAGGTTTTCTCCCACATGAATTAAGATCATAAAGCCCAGACTGGACACCAGATAAAGTCTGAATCTGATGAGTGCTAATGAGATTTTTTTTTAAAGGGGTGGGATCTGATCAGCCTGTGTTCCTCAGGGTAGGCTGGGCCAAGCTACTTCCCTCAAACCTTGGTGTCCAAAGACAAGGCGGAAGAACGTCGTCGTGATAGTGAGCCTCCACGCTTATCTCTGTAGAAACCAGGAGAGGTGGTACCGAACGGTCCATCCCCAGACCCTAGATCAGGCTCTGTTGAAGAAAGACAGGAGTTGGAACGAAGCATCCCTAACCTTAAGTCGTCTCAAACAGATAAATAAAGCCAAATTATGTTTAAACATGTTTGCTCTATTAATAACTTCTACAATTTTCTTTTCAAAGAAAAGGTATAAGAATAATCAAATAAAGTGATGCTTTTATTTTGAAGAGAACTATTTTGAAGTGCTCTTGAAACAAGAGACTCCTACAGAAAATTTACACATCTTTTAGAGCATTATTTTATTTATAGCATCTTTATAGTTTTTGAAGCATTTAAGGGAATTTAAATCTTTTTACAAACATGTCTATATTTAATATACCTGTGAAACAAGTCTTGTCCTCGATCATTAAAACCCTTTGATGCCTATTGCTGCTAATATGCTTCAAACCATTTCTGCTCCAAACTTTATTTATTTACCATTTTCTTGAAAGCAAACTGTAAATGATATTTTTTATAATTAGAAAATTCAGTCAACAATAGAAAAATGTTTGAAAGCAAAATATCTTCAATATTTTTTACACGTCAACATGGAAACACATTTAACCTAATTTGCACATTTAAACAAATTTGGAAAACTAAAACTCTCAAAAATATCTAACTTGTATGTATCATTCATGTTGATTTTTTTATCGAGAATACATTTTTTTATGTTTATTTGTATCACTTTCCAATTTTTGGAATACTAAAATAACAAGAACCATATAAACCATATATACAAAATTACCAAAAAAATGAATTGAATATAAACCTCAGATATGAAAAGCAGTGAAGCAATAAATGCCAAATTGTTGAGCTGTAAATATACATTAAGCTAGATGTTAAAAACTTGCTGTCAAGATTAACTGAATATAGCAGCATCTCCATCCTCTGAGAGGGAAAACTAATTGTTAGACACAAAAAAAGCAGCAATGCTTAATAGAGACAGTGAGAGCATTTCCACACAGGCAAAAGGAAAACTCAAGATATAGGGAATAAACAGCTTTATTCCTTAACTTTAGGACAACCATTTCAATTGAAAAAAACAACACGGTGGAAGCATGAGGTCAGACTGTGGGATGATAAAACCATGTCATGTCTGATGGGTTCAGATTAATCTTTCTGCAAGAATGGGTGTATCAGGGTAAAGTGCAGTGGATGCGGAGACGGTAGTTAGTTAAAACATGTTAACTTGGTTGTCTTGCACTTTATGTCAGTTGACAGACTATTTTATAAAATGAAGTTGGTTTTCTTTGTGCATTCTCTTAAGTTTTGTTTTATTTTCTGTTTCCATACAGATCTTTTTTTTTTTTTTTGTCAAGAATGCTTTTATTTTTTAGGGATTTTGTCCTCTAGCTTTATTTTCTCTTTCTTCTTGTCTGCTTGTGGTACACTGCAGATTTTTTTTGCTCCATTCTTTTCAGGATTCTTAGTATTTATCGTTTCTTTTAGTTATGGTAACAATAAATACAATTTTCCATTTTTCAATTCTGCAGCAAACATGCCAGTGGTATACTATGTGGATTTCAAATTAAAAGGGCACCATTAAAAAAAAAACAAAAAAAACGAGTTAAAATCTCTTACTTCATTCTGTGACAATTTTGTGTCCAGCATTGTGTTAAAATGATTATATAACAGAACAAAACTATTCAAACACTGTAGAAAATGTTTCAGTAAAGCTTTACCAAATTTTTTTGACAAAGTCGAATTAAATTTGAATTCATTAGGGAGTCTAAAAAGGGGGAGCAGTACCTACTGTCTTTGTCACATGATTTTAAATAAATACATCAGATTTCCTGAAACATTTAAAACAATTTTCCTATATAATAATGTATCATAAATACAGCATTTTATAAGAAATGCAGATAACCATTATGTAAATTCAAATTGATAAAACGTATTAATTTGACTGCTATCAATAGTATATTGAAATAAAGGCAAAAGTAAAAAGATGCATTCTAAATTGATTAAACAGATGATGAAAATAGTTCAACAAAATATTCATTTGTTGCTTTTAATATAACATTTTATTGCTAAAGTTTTGAAATTAAAATAATGAATAATGTTTTATCAACACAAAAAGGCTTCTCACTCATGTTTTACCATTTATGTTGTAAATAAAGTCAGATGGGAAAAAATAAATAAATAAAAATTAACCACAAAAATAGATGTGACCTGAAATGACCAATTTTAGCAAAAGTTTGAGATGGAAAAATGTTCTTTAATCTCTGTGGCGCCATAAGAAGATCATTCTAGCTAGTCAATTTATACATCGAATATGCTTCTAATGACACATTTCCAGAAGCAACACAGTTCATTCACAAACAGTAATTACAGGTGGACTACCACTAACACTCAAACAACATCTAGACCTCGTCAAGAGAGTAAATGTGCTGGCAGGGTTGTGAGTGTCTTAGCATTACCTGGCCAGATCATAGCTTCCAGCAGTGTCACCCTGCGCAACAGAACCTCAAGGTCTGCTTGCAAGTCTTGGAACATCTTGAAGCTAATGTCCTATCAGAAAGCAGTGACAGGGGAGAGGGAGGGGGGACTTTTTGAGGGTGTGGAAACACCAGCCCGAGTCCTGGGGCTACCTGGGACTGTTCCCACCTCTTTGTCTCAGCACTGAGGGATTTTGAAGGCCCCTCAGCTTTGATCCCTGCCTAAAGCTGACCCTTCCTCAGACCTCCTACTCACCATGAATACCGATCATAGTCTCGAGGATTAAAACCCTCTCAGCTAAGATCTTCAGCGCCTCTCTGATCTGATGTATTCCGTCCCCCTGTGAAGATAGATACAGCCGTCAAGGTAAGGAGCACAGGCACGAGGAAGGTCAGCTCGCCAAGATGCAAGTCTTATTTTTCTTAGCAGTTAGCAGGTTAACTCAGTCCACATATATGGCCAGCAGGATTATCCGTTTCTCCATGACTTCCTCATTCTCTTAGCATGCTGCTACACCAAGTCATTCTTTGCCATGCCGGACTGGGCAACAACAGCATGCACATTACACAAAACAGGCCAACACCCTCCCAGCAGACAGAGGTCACATTCTCTTTGATGGGCAATCAGTCAGTTTTTACAGTTTGATTCTTTTCATCAACATCATTTATTTGTGTTTTGTTAAAGCAAAAAGAGGAGTTACACATAACAAGAAAAAGCAGCATAATAAGAGAGAAGAAACAGGAAAGAGACTTGAAGGCATCATGATCACTACATAGACGAGCAGAATGATTTAGCCAAGAAATGACACAAAACAAAGCAAGGATCTGATGAAGACAGAGAGGAGGCAAAGCTGCTTAAGAGTTGTGCACTTTTGGAGGTTGTTGATCAGTATTTTGTGGTGGAGGGCCATGCCAAATTACTGAAAGGGTCAAACATTAACTGAAGGAAGTGGTTCAATACTTTATGCTATCATTTTTTTTTTTTAATCTGAAGATTACTTGTAAAAACTCCTACTTAAGACAGATCAGTTCAATTTGATTGTACAGCTTTTATGTCACTGTCAGGTAAGTCTAGATTTTGTTTTTGATTAATTTATGAAACCCTGGTGTAATTTTTATGTATTCTAACTTGTTTTCTAGGATTATGGTTACCGATCACTCCTTGAATTAGAAAAAATACTATTTTTGTAGTTTTGGTTAATTTGTTACATTTTGTGGTGGTTCATTGCAGTCTTAGAAGGAGCTTAAAGGACATATCCTCTGCTGCACAACAGCATATAACTGCTGTTCAGAGGTAAAGTTCTTAAAGTATAAAATTGCATGTAGTTGTATAGATAAAAAAAAAGATGATGTCATAAAAACTTGATAGTAAAAGAGAAAATGGCTGAAGGAGCATCAAAGTCATAATGAAAGAAAATGTCATGTGAGACTTGACTTTCTTGCATTTTATATTCAAGAAAAATTATTTCACAATGGGTGTATTTTATTTTGAAAAGAACTTGTATGTGCTGCTGTCAAGAGTAATATAAATCAAATTAGTTATATATGGACAATATAACACTGTCATAATTAAACTATTGTATGTATATATAAATGGCTTAATGGTCACAAAAACATAAATTAAGTATATTTTTTTCTTAACAATAAAGCAGGTTTGGCTTTGTGGCTCTTGCTGGGTTTTAGTCAGTAAGAAACTGACCCAAATGGCTCTGGTAGCGTTAAAGCTTTTGCTATAGGCTCTTTGTTTTAACTGTGACTGAGTTTATCAGTTCAGCTTTACCTCATTTCTTTCTTGACTTCACTGTGTTAGTTCATATATTTCATAGACTTTGAAGTTAATGCATTAAAGAAAAAAGGTTTCTGCAAGATTGTGTTTGTCATGCAAGATTGCATTGTGGGAAAATAATGGGATAGCTGTATCCACTCCACACATACAGAACAAAATAAATCTCTAAACCCCAACAGACCCACCCCGGATGAACAAGTAATGGAGTGATTTGGCATATACATTCACTTGTACTGTTTATGATTTTGGAAAACAAAAGTAAATGAAACAAGCTGACTGGATGCAAACAGTTAAATAAACAGAAGGACTCAGCATCAGTCAGAGCAGCTGTTCACATGTTGTCTTGAATATTTACATGTGCAACTCCATGTATATGCCAAAGTCAGATGCTTAAAAGGTGACTGTGAGAGGTAGCCATGGGGACAGTAGCAGAAGGAGTCAGGCAGCTTTAGGGTCAAGGGGAGAGTGTTGTGACAGGTGACAACAGTCCAGAGCACACCCCAAGGACCAACAAACACACCAACACTCACAGGGTCAGACATATCAGACACTAATCAAGAAACACCACATTCTGTATGATTATCAGTGTTGCCAGATTGGGTAGTTTCCCACCAAATTGGGTGATTTTGATTTAAAATTTGGAGGTAAAAAGTTCTTTGTAATTGGAATAATTGCAATAGTATGAGGTCAGTTTGGCGGTTTGTGGTCAGATTAACTTTTTGGGTATTTTTTGTGGGGCTTCATGGTTTTTAGATTACTTTAAGGCTGGAAAACTGTCACTATCTGGCAACGCTGATGATAATCAACAAATAAACTGCATGGGCTTAGAGAAAAAGCAGGACAAACAAGAAAAATCTACCAAGTTTATCATAATTTTAGATTTTTTCATGGTTGCAGATTTCTTCTCATTATTTGATTTGCTTAAAAATATATATATTGTAAGGGAGATAAAGTCAGGACACAAAGAAAGCATCTAATACTTAAATAAGGGATTTTACAAAAAGTGTGTCAACATGTGCCCGATCACCATCAACTCTCTTACCGGCAACCCTTTCTCTCCAGGCTCTCCTTTAGGACCTGGTGCTCCCTGTGAAGCAACATGAGCACATGTGACTTAAATGTGAGAGAAACAACCCCTTCCCTTATTGGCTCCTGAATAATGTGATGCTGCTTCAGAGAACAGTTTAAAGGCACATGGGGAACAATATTAAGTGCTCCAGCGGCTTCTACACCTCCAATTAAAGTTGCCATGACTTACCGGCTCGCCCCTGAGGCCCCTCTCTCCTGGGTAACCCAAAGGACCCTAAAAAACAGTTTTTATGGGCAATTATTACATGATTATTGTACAATTTCGGACTTTCTAATTGCGGTATGAAAATAATTTCCTTGTCCTTTTTTTTTTTTTTTTTTTTTGCAGCAACAAAATATTAATTTCTTTTAATTTGCTCATGACTCTCTAATTTCTTAAAAGTCCCTGGTTAGTTTTATTTTAATATTTTTCCCAGTGGGGTTTTTAAAGCTTTGATTATGCCGTTTTTATCCAAAAAAAAAAAACGTTTGTTTTCTAGGATATAGTTTCTACAGAGCAGTAGTAGTACATCAGAAATTCCCCCATTTCCCATCATCACTTTGTTTACACGCTCTCCCACTAGCTTACATCCCCTCACAATTTTTTTAATCTTCATTTTCTTTAAATAAGTTCTCCATTATGATCAAAAAATGCTGCAAAAATTTACTAATAACATAATTTAAATCAGAGTGGGTCTTTAACTTTCATAACATGAACAGTTTACTCACTCTTTCACCACGATCTCCCTTTGGCCCAATGGGACCCTGTATTCCAGGAGCTCCAGGTCTCCCCTGTATTGAGTCAGAGAAAAAAAGTCAAAGGGACAAACAAACATTTTTGCAGTGAGTGCAGTGTGCTTCTAAGTCACTATAAAAAAAAAAAAAAGCTCACGTTTTGTCCTGATGGGCCGGGAGGTCCAACTGGGCCTCTGGGACCTGGAGGACCTGAAAGTTAGATAGGGAGAGTCATTATATTTGGCTGCAGACGAGTCTTAATGCAGGTGTTTACATCTTCAACCTAGACTTGTGTAGTTTTCAGTGTGTGGTCTCCACTCTGAGGGATGTTTGTGTTTGTTCACCTCGCTTTGCATCGATCTTTGTGCACACGAACGCACAAAAACAGAGCGTTTCAACCTTTTAATAGAAGCTTTGATGAAAGAAGAACAACAAAAACCTCACAGGAAAAAATATTAGAAGTTTCTTTATCCGTTAAAGTGTTTGAATGCTCAAAGAGTGTGGGCAGATGTTTACTAGTGGCTGTACAAACTTCCTGTTAACAGTAAACACTCACCGACGGGCCCAGGAGGACCCTGAGGCCCTGGAACAGGCAAACCTTTGGAATCATGGAAAGTGTTGGTGAAGAACGGATCTTTACCGGGACCTGAAGTTAAAGAACACATTTTATTTTTAAATTGTCACATTTAAAAAATAAATAAACCTTTGTAGCTGTGGTGAATAAGAAGCTAAAAAATGTTAATTAAAGTAAGACATGAACATTGTAGTGATGCTTCACTGTATGTGTGGTTTAGACATATTCACTGTAAATGAAAGCCTTTATAAGATTTGTGGTTTTATTGTTCTAAATAATGTCTAATTTTTGGAAGTTTTAATCCTCTCCTATATTAAATTTACATCACCTGAAACTATAATGTGATCCACTTTATATGTACAGCACCATTATGCAGCAATCTTTTTTACATTCTTGCATTATTTTGATATTTTCAAAATTAAAGTCTAAGTTTCCAGTTTATTTTGACTTTGTAAGATTTATATAAATATAAATTGCACCATAAGGGAGAAAAATATTCTGACCGAAATGATATAACAGTCTAGATAGTTATAGTTTTTTTTTATTGCTTTACAAATTCTCTACTGTCTGGTAGCATTTCAAAACAAAGCTAAACAAGGCCTCTAGAGGGCAGTGTTTTCCTTCAAATAAGGACACGTTTCTTTGGACTGATTAAAGTGCAATCAAAAGCAGTCGATGCTGCTTGGGTATTATTAATTAAAAGTATGTAATCATTAGCTTGAGCTTTCAGACAACTGTTCCATAGTCTCCAAACAAGAGGAAGAGGGTGGTGCACATGTGTGTGACAGAGGAAGTGTCCAGCTGTTGGGTGGTTACACTGACAGGAAACACAGATCCAATCACAGCGTGGGACCTCAGCATTATAGAGGAGGAGGAAGAGGAAGATGAGGAGGAGGAGGAGGAGGCTTGACAGTCATAAACATCCTTTAGCTGACAGGTTTTTGCACATCACTGACTGATTGAGACCGGAGGTGACATATATGCTGGGGTTGCACTCGTCATGTCCAGCTGTTTTCTTTTTTTTAAGGATACAATATGAAATTGTTAGGCAGCATGAGAAATTTCTCTTCAATACTTGATTTTTATTTTATTTGTCTCAGAAAACTACAGTTGTTACTGAAAGATTTTGAAAGGGAACTCTAAAATGAGCCGACATGTGCTTGATTACACACTTTTATGAAAAAGTGTCGGAAATCCTAATGCCAACCTGGGCTTTCCTGTAGCTTCCTCTGTGCTCTTCATCCTTTGTTTTACAACTGAATTTGGGTATAAAACCTGCCCACGTGTTGACCTTGGAGGAGCTGCTGAAGGCCCCCATCTGCCTTTCACATCCCACAGCACAGCTGTCAGAGCGGCCTACATCTGGAAGTTGTTGAGTGACATGAGTGGAGGACAGGCTCTCATCCCCTTTATGAATGATCAGTCTCTGTGTCTCTTCTTCTTCTTGAAACCAGCAAATTGAGTTAAAAGAGTGACTTCATCTTATAGTCTATAAAATCTTCAACAACGCAGGCCATAAAAACACCTGTAACCAAAAAGATCCATGAGTACAAATGGTTTTTGTTTGCACCTAAAGGTCACGAATGAAAGATCGATCTGCAGAAAAACCCTTTAGTTTCACTGGGAGGAAGAGAAATATTTCTTCAATATGGATTTACTAACTACTATTACATTTTTGTTTATAAATTGGTGAGTAAATTAAAGCCTGAAGACTCATTTGTTCTTTGATTTTAACAAACCTACAGGTGAGAAACCACCATGACATCTTAAAAGAAAAGTAACAGTTATTATTGCAATTTAAGACATTTTGAATTAGAATCTGATGTTTGTTTTCCATCTATTTCACTTGTAAGGGGTTATATATTAATCCAGAAAAAGACAAAAACTTTTCACAAATCTACCAGACTTTGAGGTACTTTTTAATTTTGCTAGAAACAAATCATTTTAAGTCTCAGACCTGTTGATTTAAAGCTCAATGACTGTTGGAGCGATTTGCGAAGAAACCTTTCTGATGAAATGCCTATTGATGATCAAAAGTTGAAGAAGCTGATCAATTTATTACTATCGCTTCAATTTTACCAGCTAATTTTCAGACTGCATGGGGTAAAAGTAACAAATAAAAAACTAATTGCAACGATTTTACTTTCTTTTAATTTCAACTCCTAGAAAAAAAAATATCTTGATTGGGGAAGATCAGATCACTTTGTGGTTAATTTAAATGCCTCTTATAGCGTTTCATGTCATATAAACTTATATATATTGCAATAATAAGTTCAAAATATTTGAGCATTTAAGTTTCGTCAGAAATTCAGTGAAAAAAAGACTATAATTGAGCTATTTTCTGTTTAAAGTTAGGGGTTAGTTTGTTAACAGTCAAGTTAAGAATTGCTAAGAATAAAATTGAATGACAATGTGTATAATTCTGCTTATTAAACATTAGAGAACAGTATTTGATGCCTTAACAAGCAAAACATATAACAACTATTTACATCGCTATGTGTTGGACAGTCAGGTTGAAGTTTTTTTTTCACTTCCAAAGGTTCAGATATGAATGTAATTTACCAATCCTAAATGATCTCCTCTGAGAACATGCTCATGTTGTCAATCAAGTTCATGGCAGCTCATTGAACTACAGCTTTAGGCATCACATACTGTAGAAAAACTTTTGCATTTCTTTCTTGCTTACAACAGCTGAACCAGAATTTCCTCCCATCCTGTGATGCATTTAAAGACCCACTCTGATGAAAATGGTGCTTTTGATGTTTTAAAATGTTCTTGTGGTATTTTTCGCATGATGGAAGACACATATAAAGAAAATAGAGCTTAAAATTACATTTCTGAGTATCTCACATGATTGGGAATCAGGAAGAGACGAAAAAAACGTTGGAAAAAGCTTGTAGTGTGACATAAAACCTAAACAGTGAGACTTTATTCTAATGCATCCACTTACAGACAAATAAATCCACAGGAAGTAGGGGCGGGATTACTCCTTACAATTCAGAGACAGATTTCTAATGAACTCCTGCCGCTCTGCAGAAACTATGTCCTAGAAAACGACATAGTTTTTTTTTTTTTTTTTAGAGAACTAGACCACTAGGGACACTTTTAAAATAGATTAAAAGATGATCAGAGTGGGACTTTAAAATGAGAGCAATTTCAAGTCAAATTTATTTATGTTATGCAGAATCTGACGCCCTTAAAATGTAAAAATAAATCAAATAAAACTGATTTAATGCATTAACATTTATGTGATTCATTTTAATCAGTGAAACTTTTCCGTGCATATTTCAGTCCAATGTTGAAGTCTTGTCAGGGGGATAATAAGGCGGACATTTTTCTGGGTCTTACTGTGCTCTTCTGAGATGCGGACACTGGCTGACAACGGAGGGCCTGGAGGTCCCGGTGGCCCAGGCGGCCCAGGTAGACCTTTTTCTCCTGGAAATCCCTGTGGACCACGTGGACCTGACAGGGAGGATGACAGATCACAGATCACCAAAGTGACAGACATGATCTCATACATTGTTGCTGGGATGTAAAATTGCTGGAAAAAATGTGCAATTTGGAAATAAATGATCTGTTTGTCTTTGAACAGATTTAAGTAAAATCTAGACTCTAAGGGATTTACAGGGGGAATTAACTGATTGAAGATTTTGCTTTATAGCCTAAAAAAGAAAAGGATCACCAGTGATCCTACAGCACTAATGAACTCTGGTATTAAAATACTCATTAGAAGTTCAATTGTAAACTTGTTGGCATTAAAGTTCAGTTTCCATAACAATACAGCTCAAATCTGGATGAACTAAATGTATTTCTATTTTTAGACTGATGTAACAAATAGTAAAAATTAGCTAGTTTTGCATTAGAATATCATTGTTGAATTTGTTTCTCGTTTAACCTTTTGCAAAATAATTTCAAAACTTTGACGATGTTTCAGTTAGTTTGATTAGACTGTAAAACACTGTTGCACAGTGGTTTAACTTAAAGACCCACGTGTTTATTTTGTGTACTGTTTAAGGGGGTAAACAGTTTGTTTTCTTCGGGTGAACTTGAAGAGATTGTGACTGCTGTGACAAAAATTGATGACCATGTTTATGAAACACAACATGGCACTAGACATATCCCATTACCAATGTTTATCCTTCTCAAAGTTAAAAATAAAATCAGCTTGAGAAGAAGGCAGGATTCTGTTTTGGACAATGGAGAATAGAAAAAATGGACAGAGCAACAAAAATGTGAGCTAATGAAAATCATAAGGATTTCTGTAGCATGAGCTCATTTGATATTAAAGTCACACTGTCAGACATCGAGTTTTTAGTCAAAGTTTTGATCCAAATTTGGTCTTTATCTGGCAAAAGCAGGGGTCAAATGTCACACTGACAGATGATTTGAAGCAGAAAACCAGCAGCCATGTTTTATTAACACATCATTTGATGATCATGTCGTTGTGCTGGATGGTGGATTTACTCTTTCCAACCAAATTTAAGATTTTTACAGAACTTTGCTTTTGTTGCTGACCACTTATATCTTTTTGGGACAATCCAGTAATGAATACTAATGATTCCTTTACTTTAACAACATACCTTACATGCTAAGATAAGACCTAATCACTTTTAAGAGTTTATGTAAAAGACTGGGGAATGGGGTCAATGTACTTGGATGACCTTCTCAATCAGATCTGAACTCAGAACAGAACTTGTAGGCTTTAGTACAATTGGTACAATATTTATGCTATGTAATCACCGGGCATTTGACATATGTTCAAGAACGCACTAACTAAAGGTAGATTCTTGAACGTGGATTTAGCCTACGGTGTTCACATTGGACAAGCAGGGAGGGGCTTCTTCTATTTCTTCTGTTTACGTGTCTGCCACCTACAGTCGAAAGAGACTTGGTGTGAAAGGTGCAAATCCTGCCCCAGGCTTCTTCCACAGCTCTATTCTGATATTTGAAAGACTTGGTGTCATATAATTCTGTCTGGTCACAAACCACAATTATGAATTTCTCCTCCATGATCAATTTTCAAACAGTTCTGTGAATTAAAAGGGACGCCATCTCTAAGTCTACCAAATCCAAGTCTCTAATGGTCAACAAATGATCTGGTTTAACTTTCGATGGGCGTTCAATGGCCGTGTGTTTTGTAAGTAGAACCAAAAACAGTTGTAGAAAAAAAAAACTCCATAAAACTCAAACAACAAAAGAATGTGCTTGAAAGTAGAACATTTTAAGATGTTCATGCAATGGTCTAACAACAATACCGATTATTTAAAAAAAGCAAACAGCTGTCCCATATCATCCACAAACACATTTATTGACAAGAACAAAGATCATTTTCTTATCTAACCAAACTTCTGACCCTTGATAAGTTCCTCACCTTTCGTCTATGCTTACCTGCTGGTCCTGGAGGTCCCTTTAATCCAGGGGATCCAGATGGACCCCTTATCCCAGTCTCCCCCCGTGGCCCACTGGGACCTGGCAGCCCCCGAACTCCTGGTTTCCCTGTGAGGAAATAAGGGTGAAGCTCTTTAAAGGTTAACATTTAAGAGAAGAGCAACATGTCAATAATGGTAACAACAAATACAACACACCATCCCTCCCAGGAATTCCATCTCTCCCCTTTCCACCCTGAGGACCTGGAATAAAAAACAGAGGTGTATTCAATAAGGAATCTATATCTGTAGATATAAAGAACTGGAGCCACCACCAGAACAGCTTTGTAAAGTACAAGTGGGGAGATCAACCTGTCTGCCACTGCTTATAGACTTTTTTTGGCAAAGAGATTTGTAGAATTTAAACTTTTAATCTAAACAGCAAAGAAACATTTTCCTTTTTTCATTTATTTTTTACTCCGTCAAACTAAATGGAAGGAAAAGCATAAAATGAGACATAAAAGTTGTGTTTTCTATTTCTTAGGCATCTTTCTATGCAGTGAACTCACCTGTGATCCTCATCTAGTTGGTCTACAGTGCTTGAACTATAGCTTACACATACTTTTTAGGGAGAAATATACTACAATAAGGAGAATTTGATTTGGGGAAAGATCAGTTTCAGCCTTTTGTCATGTTTTTGGGTTGTGGGAGGAGGCCGGAGTGCACTTGTCATTTGTGACAATAGAAGACAAGAAGTAAAAACAAAAACTTTCTTCTATTGTAAAGGGCTGCAGAAAAAGGGGATTTTCATATTTTACATAAATGAAAGCTAAATATCTAAGAATGTGCCAGACAGGCTTCATTGTAACAGCTGTTACTTTGCTGTTAAAGACTTGTCTAGCAGTGGGGATGAACCACGTGCTGGTGTGAACTCCTGTTGTGTTTCTTTTTTGTTCAAGAGATGAGCAGCATGGGCAGCCAAAGCAGTTGTAAGTGGAAATGAATGCATGTGACAAGCAGGACACAGTAATCAAGTAGAGATGAGCTTCTGTTGTGCTTAAAGGTGTACGTTTGTGATGCATTTACCTGCTGGTCCCTGCTCATCATGAACTCCCCGAGAGGTCACAGCACCCACAAGTATTGAAGCCTCCGGAACATTTCCTTTTTCACCCGGTTGGTACTGATGTGCTACAGTAGCTGGCGTAGTGAGTAACTGCACCTGATAAATGAATACATCAAAAAATAAATACAAGACTCAAAATTCTTGATAAAAGTGAGGCCTCTCACATTGATTATTAGATTACCTTCGCCTCCAGCGAGTTGAGCTTTTCACTCAAAGCTGCAATTTCACTGCAGTTGAAGCAATCTGTAAAATACACACAACAGAGAGAATTGGGATATACTATCCATCAAACTCATTTTGACAGGTGACCTTTGACCCCAAACCATCAATCAAATTAATTTGACAGATGGCTTTATATACATTTTACATGTAGAAAATCTATATAAAGCCATCTGCCAAATTAGTCTGATTGATGGTGCAGGGTCAAAGGTCACCTGTCAAAAAGAGTTTGATGGAAAGTATATTCCAATTCTCTCTCACAAGATTCTTCTTAAAGTTTTATTATGCATCGAGATAAAGCATTTAATCTTCAAAGTAAAGTGTTGTTGTACCATTCTTACTAGAATTTTGCGCTCCCGTGCGTGCAGGAGGGCGCCGCAGACCAGAAGGTTTCCTTACAGCCTCCTGAGCTACAAACTGATTCCCTCCATCTGTAAGAGACCATAAAGAAACACACACACTTAAAAATACTAATTAGACATGTACATATTTACTGTTTTCACAAAGATGTTTGCTGTCTAAAACATGACATAGTGCACTAAAAGGGACAGAAAACATTTATTCTGCTACAGCCTTTGCTTGCCACATTAGCAGTAGAGGTGCAAATCCATTGTTTTTTATTAAATGTAACTTTTTGTTGTAGTTGTTTTTGCAACGTTACTACAGTTGAACCACGATAATTCAAATGAACTAAAAATTTTAAGTGATTTACATTGATATAAATAACAATAAACTGTTGATGTGATTAATTGAATGCAGTCTAATCAAATATCACTTCTTTTTACGACATTAAATGATATTTTATAGCAATGTAGCTGTGAGATTTGGTCTTTTTAGTGACATTCTTAAAAGTCTTATCAGCTTCAGCTTACAATACTGGGAAGGCATGAATTGAAGTTGATTAAAATCCTCATTGTTTCTTTGCAAAAATTTTCAGGGTGTTTATCTGATTAAAAAAAATTCAACATTTGTTGGAAAACCTTTAGAATTATATTTTAATCTGTTCTATTTCCTTGGGACAAACAATATTGCATTTATGCTTTTTTTTCAAAGTTTAAAGTTGCAAGTTCAGAGGGTGAGGCGGGCAAATGCAAACAATAGTTTCCTTGTGAGGAGAGAATGGGCCGTTTCTGCTTGCTTTCTGTCTTTCCTTCATTTTATGAAGTGTAGGAGTTTGTATCGCAGGATTCTGGATGTTTTGAATGTGCAGAACTCGGTGGAAGCGGCTAGTCTGACTCTATTGTCTGGCCTGGCCTTGCTCTGGTTGGCCCTGGTGATCCTCAAACAAACGAGAAGTCGGGTTCAGCACCTCATTAGGCGTCAGGAAGCAGGATTTTCCCTTTTAGTGGTAATCAGCAACAGTGATGGCCAGTATGCCGCACTACAAAAATGCTATGAAACTGCACCTGCAGTGCAGAGAGCCCCACATGGTTTTGTAGCTGCAGTAACATCAGAAGTCATAACCAGCCTAAGAAGCAGGAAACAAAAATAGTGTAATTGAGAAAATAAATACTTTAGAACCTAAACTCCAAAAGAGCAATGGATCTGATTATTTTTAAGTAAGTAATGAGAGAGGGGGCCAAAGATAACCTATAACACATGGCTTTGGGTAAATTGAGAATACTCCAATTATTCACTCCCTCAAACATGATTTCACTGAAACAGGTTCCTGATATTTCTGAGATGACTGCATTTGAAGAAGGTATGACCTGGGAAACCCCATCTTTCTAACATTTCAAAAACATTCTTCCACAGAGATGAGAGCACACACTTCAGCCTCCTTCCACTTGTACTTCAGTCTACATGGGGGAAGGCTGCGAAGACAAAGAGACGTGTGTGTGTGTGTGTCCAAGAAGATCCAAGACTTTTCCTGCAGAGCTAAGCTCATATAGACGACTGCATTCAATTACAAAAGGGGCTCTGGGTAGGAAATCTTGCCCATGGCTCCGCCCCTTCCAACAGCACCTCTCCTCTCTCAGAAGATCCAGGATCCCCTCACCCACACTCTGGCTTTTGTACCAGGCATTAAGCCGGCTTTGGTTCAAGAGCTGGTGCCTCCCACACACCCCACTTACACACTTGTTCTCTGTCTTTCAACTGTAAATTCAAAACCTCCTGATCTAAAAATCTACTTTGACGCTAATGAAAAATCTTGATATAAAAAAGCAAAAAGATTTAAATTTGAAAGCGACAAAAATCTACATAAAGTGTTTCCAAAAAAGTGAATCGGAGGAATCAATCCTGAAATTGAACCCAATAAAGTGTTTTGGCACCATTTCCAGAGCGAACTGAAACACTTTTATTTATATTTGACAGTTTAAGGATAAACAATAGCTGGAGTCAGACTTCCAGAACTCGGATTCCTCCTGTGACAGTATCAGCGGACTGCAAGACACTTTTGTGAGAGTTCACACACAAGCACAAGATAACAGATGACTGGTTCAAGTGCTCTCTATCAGTCTGTTAGCCAGCAATAACATCATCATGCTGCAGCCCTGATTCGATCACAGTGGGGAAATGGTCTCAGTGCGGTTGGTCAAAGAAATGCGATCATGTGTTTGACCCGTTAAGCTCCTTGTTGATGTGGGCTCTAATCAGTGACTGAGTCAGAGCTCTTCATTAGTGAAACAGACACTGAAAGAGGCCAGAGGCGGTGCTGACATCAGCCATCTCTCCGCACTTTTCCCTCCTGCACACGCTTAAACAATGAGGTGATACGCTTACAATCGCTGCTCAGAATAATCTTTGCTTTTGCTGGTCTATCACTTCCAAAGAAGAAACAAATTGAATCTCAGATTCAATTTTTTTTAGATTTTTTGTAGGGGAAAGAAATTGCTAAAAACATCATGTCTCATCATGTCTCAAATGTTGTTACACAAATGTGTGCCAAGTTTGAATAGGTCCAACAGTGGAAGCTCTTCATCTGATTGACTATAATTTAATTTAGGAGAATATTGATTCCTTCTTGTTCAATCTCCTGAAGTCCCACTTTGATGAAAATTGTGTTTTGGGTTACATGTTCTAGTGCCATTTTTCTTGGTTGGAGAATATTGAGCTTAGAATTGTGCTTATTTATTCAAATTGTTGTGAATCAGGAACAGACATAAATGCTATCAGAAAAAGCTTGTAGGTGTGACGGAAAAGTTACTACGGCAAGCCACAAGCTCCCTACTCCGCTCCATTCTGATGCATGCACTTATAGACGACTAGATACGTGTACGACCAAGGATCTGGCTCAAAACTATACGGCTGGTTAGCTGTGAGGCGCTGTAAGCTAATGGGAGAGCACATAGACAGATGGATGATGGGAAGGGGGCGGGCTTAATCTTATGTTTAAGAGACGAATTTCTGATGAACTCCTTACGCTCTGCAGAAAGTATATTCTAGAAGACGATAGCTTTTTTTTTGGCTAAAAAATGTCATAATCATAACTAAAAGACCGCTGTGAACACTTTTAAAATAGATCAAAAGATGATATGAGACTCTAAAATCTGACATCCACATGCATGGACATCACATTTTGGGTTATATTAACCACAATAGTTAAGGTTTTTAGGTTTATTTAATTTATATAGCACCTTTAAATAACCTGGATAAAACAAGGCCCTGTACTTTGAAAGTTCAAAGAACAATAAAAACAACCGCTAAAATATTAAAAAGAATTACAGATAAAAAGGTAAGACTCAAATATTAGTTCCAGAGGTCAAAGCATTATTTTAATTTGATTCTAAACGCTGTAATAACATTTTAAAGGTCAAGAGAACTGCTGGTTTCTACTATGTTTGGAGGACGTGCGTTTGCTCCACTCGCTGCTGTATCGCTTACTTAACAGATGCTTGAACAGCATATCAAGATCCAACACGGGCAAATTTCCAACGTCAGATAGTTTTGTTTCACATTCTTAACTTTGTGCACAGATAACAGTACAGCTGTGAACAAAAAGCACCAGAGCACACATACACTAACTGCAGCGCGCAGACGCAGCAGAGTGTGCAAAGTCCCGATTCATCTCTGTCTGTTCAATTAGCTGAGCTCAGCGCCACAGCATTGTTAATGACCGGGCACCAACAGCCGAGTGTTTGTCTCACCAGACAGACTCAAGTCTTCTGTTGCTGACTTTAGATAAACACACTCACAGAGAAAACTGATCTCCAAAAAAAATAGCCAGTGTGAACAGAATGACCTGGTATAATAACAACATATTTTTTATTATTTGTTTCTCCTTTAGCATTTTTCTGTCACTTTTAAGTCCAAATATTGCATAAAATGTATTAAAGACGGCACATGTGAGAACTTCTAATTGAAAAGTACCCAAATTTGAATTTTTGTATAAGCATTAGGTTATTTTTTACGAACAACTTTTTTTGAGCATACATTTCATTTTATGCTGTAGTCTTACCCCCAAAACATCATTTTGAGTGTTTTTAATGTGTTTCTCTCATTAAAACAGCATCAGCTCAAAAACAAAAACTTGTAAAATTGAGATCAGAGAAACCAAATCCTCACTTTTACCCATTCTGAGATGAAAAATTAGCGAGCCTAAGCAGCCGGTCTGCGTCTGCACTTTTAAATAATTGATGATTTGCTGCTAAAAACCTCCTTCAAATGAAACCCCTCCAGTTTTAAGGACCCCGAGGTGAAAGTACTCCGGGTCAAAGGGGTTCTCTCCCCCATGCACACACCTCCCACCTCATCAGTCAAGTCTGACAGAGACAAAGCGGCGTGGCACAGGGCAAACCAACAGCATTCTAACAGCGCCTCCCACTCCGCCACAGCTCCAAAGATGACGGCAGTTAATTCCCTTTCATCTTTTAAACTTCATCATCGCTCTGATTTATGAACTTATGATAACCTCTGAGTTAGTCCTCTTATGTACTTTCTTTTGAAATATAGTTTCCACTGTTAAGATTACGGATGCCACAATTCTCAGAACTGTATGTTACACCAGTAAACTGAATCGTAGGGAAAGTGAAGCGCTGTATCTCTACAGCATACCAGCATGTTTACATTGAAAGTGTCAAATAACTGTGCTAATTTAAGACAGATTGATTATTGTTTTATTGAATTACACTAGTTTGAGCCAACTGAAGGATTTTACTGGATGGACGTTACTTACTTAGCAGCAAATTAAAATAAGGATTTTTCCAAATTTTAAGTTTTTTTATTTTTTATTTTATTTTGTAATAAACAAACAATATATGGAGCCAATACAATACAGAAACCAAAAAATTGAGGTTTGAACTGAATAGTGGGGAAATTGAACTGTTGTATCCCCAATTAAGAAGGATTCCTTAAAAAAACTAATGCATGATAATACATTTTTTTAAAAGCGCCTTCCAAAGCCAATTCAAGACCACTTTACAATAAAAGCAGATAAAACACAATAAAGGAAATACAATAAAAAACAAAACGAAATCAGATAAAATTAAACACTGTACATACAAAGTATTTTGACTGTATTCCCTGACATTTCTTAACCCGGGTACAGTTTAAGACAATATGCAGCAATATGAATGCAAGGATCCCATTCTGTGTAATTCTGTGTAATATATATATATATACATATATATATATATATATATATATATATATATATATATATATATATATATATACACATATTATTACATAATATTTTTGAATTCTCTGAATTTTATATCATAGCCAATAATCCACGCACCTGATATACCTAACGTGTCAGTTTGTATTTTGCAAAATGTAAATAAGTTAATCCAGATCTGCTTAAGAAATCAGCCTAAGCAGTAAAAATAATAGTAAAAAGACATTTTCTGAGTTATGCAGTTATAAGATTGACACATTATTATGGAGGGATTTTGGCGTCATTCCATACCTGCAAATAATCACGCAATTGATTATGACTCGTTCTAAATCTGCAAAAAGCTGTTTTTTTAATTTCTATTTTACTTTTTATCGACTCCTGATTTAGCAATTTGGCTCAGGATTTGTTAGATAATATTATGAATCTAAATCGTAGAGTAATGACTGAATTTCATTGTAAAATGTTGAGAATCCATTTGAAAAGTTCTCGTTTTTACAGGATTTAGCATAAGTTTTGTCCATATTTTCACGTCTCAGTTTCATTTTTTTAGGCTTAATGCAGGTATGACTTCAGTTTTGCAGTGTGTGCATTCTCTACCGCTCGTCTTGTTAACCTCTGGGTTAGATTGTAGTGACCACAGCTGCTTTGAAACAGATAATCACTGCCTCAGTGGTTTCTGGTGCTTTCAGTCACATTCTTGCACGTCGTTCGTATGGTCACTGCTAGTTAGAGTTCAGTTTGGTCACGTTTGAGATCTCTCATGGTTCTGTTTTTGTCATGTTCAGAGTTTTCTATCACATGCCTCTAGTTCTCCTGTGTTCAGCTCCTCCAGCAGTTACCAACCTCCCACCGCACCAATAAAAAGCAGAAAACTGTAAAAGCAGTCAACTACACACAAGAATTAGCGTACAGCTAATTCTGTTTTGATAGTTCCAGATATGGACAAAAGCAATAATAGATCAGTTTTTTCTCCTGTTAGTTTATTTTTTTTCTTTAATGACTCTTAAATTAATCCTTCCAGCATCTTTAGCCCATCCAGGTGTTCCCAGGCACACCCTCTAATCTTCCACAGGAAAGAGGAGGGCCTCCCAGCGTTCCTTCCACATCTGTCTTACAACAAGCTGTTTTTACCAGCTTCCTGCTCACTCTCCCTATCGCTCTTATTTTCTTATTTTCCAGCACACGCATGTAGAGATGCTAATATCAATGACAGGCATCTCAGTCGGTATAATTACAGAGAAGTGTCGGGTTGGATGAGCTTACTGGAGCCGTCTGCAGACAGATGTTTTTGTCTGGGCTTAAAAGAAACTAGCTTACTCATGGTCAAAGTTATACTTCTTTCTGCTCTTTTTCATTCATCATATGTGAATTTATAGCTGTCATAACTGTTTTTATGAATGAAATAAACAATAAAACAACTGAAAATGAAATGACCTCTATGAACAGGATGCAGCACACCCTCCCTTCCCCATTCTCTTCTCATGTTTCCTGCTGGTATTTTTTCCAGAAAGTCTCATCATCAGAAACCATCAGCTGTCCAATCAAAAGATCCTTCAAGCAGGCAGCTGAGAGTCAACGCGAGGAACTTCCAGGTACTGATTACAGGAAATTTGAACTTTGTTCTGGGGATCTAATCTGTCCTTGCTGCCTGTTTTGGGATGCAGCAGTGTGCTGAGTTTTGCCCTTTTGTCAAAACGGGTTATTGATGGTTGGTTGCAAAACTCAGCAGGACAGACAGTCTAAGACAAGGGGGGGAAAAGTGTTGTTTGTTGGAATAAGAATGCATAAAACCAGGAAAAATGTTAGTTTAAAAATGCCTAACACAAATGTGATGCTGGGTAATCATAAATAGAAAGAGGAAAAACCACTCTCAGCAGCACATGCCACAATACACTCATAAAAGCAAACACTGCGGTCCATGTAAAGTGGTTAGATGGAGTGATGGGCACTGTCAAAATAAAGCATGCCGATTTAAGATGTGGTAGTGACAGACAGAACCACGTATCCACCCTGCAGTCTCTCTGCGTTCATCCACTTTAAAGCAGAAGACGTCTAACGAAATGAAGAGGATGATTCATCTCATGTCCTTTCCGTCAGACAAAGAAACCTCACTCCTCTCAGAAGCTAACTTATGCTGCTGTCTTTTTCAGCCATCCTGTCCAATAATACGCAACTTACTCAGCCTCTTTTTTGTATGTGATAACTTGCTAAAAAAACAAACAAATGACAACAGGATAGAATAGCTGCCAAAAACAAAACAAAACAGCGTGTACTCCTTCAGCTGCTTTCGTGTGGCAGGGTGGAGGCCGTCTCATCTGTGACCAAGCAGCAATTAAAGCCAACTTGGGTCAGCTAACAACAGTACACAATGGCTGCAAAAACACCCCAAATTAGACTCCATAAGGACATGAATGCAGGTTGTTAGGACATAAAAAATACTTTCACTGGCTTTACACAACCTTAAAGAATGTGCCAAACATAGAGCGCCCTCATAGTCTTTCCATAACTATAAAAACCTGTGGAAAACCGGAGTAAAATGAAGTAGGCTACAAAGCTAGCTTCAAGGATACTCAGATACATAAATGAAAGTTCATTTCTTCTTCTTCGTTGCTGACTCTTGAGCTATCCCTAGAATGTTTACATTAAAAGTGGGGTCATCTGGACCCCACAAGACACTGTGCTAAAAAAAAAA
>NC_050520.1:18554201-18559161 GCF_002922805.2 Oryzias melastigma
ATTTTTTATCTTCACTGGTGTCTGTGGCAGACATAAAATCCTGTCCACCTTTGTCATAGGAGGGATCACACATGAAAATAAGGGTGGGATCATCATAAGATACCACAAGGGTTAGTGATGGCTGCAGCTTACAGCATTCACACTAGCATTATCGCAGGTGATGCTATATATTTAATCTATAATTATGTTAAAAAGTTACCGTTTTAAAATTTGATAAATTTAGTTTCAATGTGTTCAATAAATGTTTATCCTGTTCGGCCTGCAACCTAAGGTGTGTTTTGGATTTTGGCCCCCTGTGCGATTGAGTTTGACACCCCTGTTCTTATGTATCCATCCTCATCACTCCCAAAGAGAACATCCTCAGTTCTGCTGCCTCTAACTCAGCCTCCCATCTCTTTATCAGAGCATCCATCTCTCACCACAGTCTTCTACACCTTTCCTTTTTTATTCTTCCAAAAACTCTTGTAACCTTCTTCCACCTGTTTTAACCTGCTAGCACACACTCTATATTCCCACACTCTCCATTGCTCTGGTCTGTTGATATTTTCCCCAGACTTGGAACACAGGAAAAGTTGTTCCCTGTTGCGATACGTGACAGAGAAAATAAATGAAACTTTTGATAAAAATTTTGCTATTTTTAATATTCTATGTTTTTTCAAAGATTATTCAATGTCCCATGTTTTTTTTGTAGTTTAGTTCCAGGACAAAATGGTAAATTTGGTGGAAGAGTAAAAATTAAAGGACACTGGATGTGTAGACTGCTCGGTTAGTTCCATCAGTTTATCCAGAAGTTACAGTCTATGAGACAATAGTTACTTTTTTCACATTTTTCAGTAAAAAACAAACAAACACTAGGGATGTCACAAAATAACTGAGACCGTAAATAGCAGAATGCAGCCTGGGTGGGAAGTGATGTCGGGGAATTGGAGCGGATGGGTGTGGAATTAAGAAAACAGGCAAGCGTAGAATAACAGTATTCAGCTCAGTTGTGATTTTTCATTTTTTAGCCACTTTGAGATTTGGTGTTTTGAGTTATAAATTTTCACTAAAATAGAAATAAATTAAGACTTTTTTTCATTTTGTTTTAGTTCCTTTCATCAGTTTTGCTTTAATTGTGTTTTAATTGTATTACAAGGTAATAAATAGCCTGTCTAAAACAAACAAGCTTGATGTCATGCCACTTCCTTTAATCACATTAACAACTGAGCAAGGAAATAGCTATCTTAGAAGGATGCATGATAAACTATATATCTCTCCACTTTGACATCACTATCTAAACATGGTTTCCACTAATTTCTTCATGT
This sequence comes from Oryzias melastigma, assembly GCF_002922805.2. Classification (NCBI taxonomy): domain Eukaryota; kingdom Metazoa; phylum Chordata; class Actinopteri; order Beloniformes; family Adrianichthyidae; genus Oryzias; species Oryzias melastigma. Next base: position 18,555,506 of record NC_050520.1, read on the forward strand.
GCCTCTTTTTGGTTTATGATTCAAGTGAATGTGCTTCCTGTTTCCTGTCTTTTAGAACAGGTATGTGAAGCTGAATTCAAATGAATGAAACTTCAATGAACAAAGCAGTTTTTGCAGCATTAACTTGAATATGGAGCACCACAATGACCAAAACATTATATCAATTTTGCTTTCACCTGTTATTGTGATTACACTGACAAAAAAGAGATATAATTAATTAGAATCCCATGACATTTTTGAGCATAAAAGATCAAATTTGTAAAGCCATCTTCTGCTATAAAAGTGAAGAAAAGTTGCTGTAAAGGCTCTCCAAATTCCATGTGAAACACTGAGTTGATGGAGATTCATCTAAGAAAAGCATGTATGTGATGCTACATAATAAAAAAAATGTGGAGCTTTTTGAAATCTGAAAAAAACCCTGCAAAGTTGAAGTAAAAAAAAACATAATTAAACAAATATTTACTTAAGCTTTTGGTCAGCACATCCATAATTCTGTCAGATGTTAACACATGTACCAGCTCTCTGCTATCAAATGTAGCCAAAAAAACTTTAAACAAACCCCTTTCAATCATGTCAGCATGAGAATATCTTTCTCTCCTGCTTTTTCCCAGTTTATTCATCCCAGTTTAGACTGAACACTTATGACACTTTGAGTTTGTTGCCATAAAGGCTAATTTATCTCCTGTGTTGTGATTTGTGAATCTGTAAACAAAGGAAAATCGTGTTAAGAAGGAAGTCTGCAGCAGAATCCATTGCGATCAAAAACAGTTACTTTAGGTTAACATTTACAAGATATAACTAAAGATAATCATCTGTTTATGAAGCAATGATCAGTGAAACAACTAAGAACTGACTAATAAAAATAACATTTATTTGTCCATGTGTGGTGAAACCCTGTCTAAAGCTTATAGAATGAGGAGAGAGACCAAAACTTTTCTTCACCTGTTTCTGTTAATTTTGCTTTGCATTGTCCACTTTGTCCCCCACTATAGCAAATCATGTGATTTGTTAGCATCCTTCGGGACGCTTCATATAACAGCCTAATCTCCGTTTCACCTTCATAAACTTGGATTATGTTCCTGAGGAGATCATCTGCCCTGGTTGAAAGTTTGTGTGTGAGTGTCTGGTGGGGGGGGTATTAGAATCAGCATTCATATTCACTGTGAAGCCGCTGCTTGTCAGTGTACTTTAACCAGGACACAGCCGAGGGAATCTGTGAGAACATGGTAAATATGCTCAACTGCCAATATAAACACCATGCAAAAACATAAATTATCTTCCGTGTTGCAGCTGCAAGTATCGGCTCAGCTCTGTTTTTAAATGAATTATTTGGCATGGGACTGTGTTTTCTGCTAGGTTTATAGGGGGATGGATATTTTCAGAAACTGAAACTAATTGTACACACAGGGATTTGAAAAAGAAAAAAAAAAGAAAAACTTTGAGAAATTTTGCTTTTTGAGCTAAATGCAAGCCCAGCATCAGGAAACCAACGTAAGAAAACTGTGTGTTGATTGTAGTGATGGTGCTTTCACACCAGGCCTGTTATCTTGAGGCCCACTGTCTAACTTGATTTCCAGATAACCATTCCTAACCTACTTTTGATTACCTGGATCCTAAGAATATGTGTCATCCTGGTGCTTTTTTTTCTTTCTGATCAGCTCTCACTGCTTTTGTAACTGGTTTGCAGTGTGTGACTCTCAAAAGTGCAATGTGAAAGCAAAACAAAGCAAAGTGTTGACTCTTTTCTGCCATTGAAACAAGTCCATTGGAAGATCCTGGTGTGGATAAATCAGAAAATTATGTGATGGTTTCTCCTTCAAGCTACGTTCACACAGGCCTCTGCAATGCATGTTCAAAGAAAAATTTATCCAAACATATGTATTGTATGATTTTGGGGTTCCACATCCAAAACTCTTAGGTTCGCACATCTCTATGTATGTTTTTAAGGTCGTTTTCAGGCTCTACGTACAAAACGAGCGTCCATTCAGGGTCTCAGATTTAGCAGTGATGTATAGATGACATTTCTTTGATAATGGAGAAAAAAACAATAATTGCGATTTGTGCCTGGCCGAAATTATATAACACCAAATCTTTTATGTATCGGAATAGAGCTGTGACCATTGACTATATAAGTATGAACTGGACATAGCAAGAGTTGAGGTTCCCCATAGGAAATGCATTACCTTCAGGCCCTGCGAAATCAGGCCAGAGCCATCCCCATCACTTCCTGATACGTCCACCGCCATATTGCAACCGATTGCCGCCCTTCAACAGCGATTAGTCCAAGTCGCGCTGAGTCACGTAATTTAAAGGAACTGCTGTTGAACGCTTAGGGAAATCTGTCAATCAACCATTTAAGGCGGGGCCAGCAGGAGCTGCATGCCTTTACTGAGGCATCTGATTGGTCAGTTTATAACATGAATAACTTGCGATAAAGATAAAAGTATCTATAAAAACAAAATTAGGATTAGAGAGAACATGTTAAGAAGGAAGCATCAGAACAAGAATTATTATTTTGACAAAATGACAGAGAAATAACTATTTCTCAATGGAAGTCTATGGAACTTTGACCTTCTCAGTCTCACACACTCCAGTCAATCAAGATGTTTGTGAGACAAACAAGAAAGAAAAGTTCCAGAAACATTTGTAAAAGTACATCATTTGAGATTTTTTAAGCAAAACTTTACAAGTAATTCCATTATGTAATGTGAAACTATAAAAAATATCGATTTAAAAGTGATTTGGAGTTTTAAGATATTGTCTTTAAAGTGAAATACAGGATTATTTTAAGTATTCTTCATTTTTAATCACACATAATCAATATTGCAGAGCTGATTTTAAAAAGTGAAGTAAATGCACTTCATCTTTCAACCTTAAAAGAAACAGTGGTTTCCCTGTGTGCTGTGTCTGCATACCATCATGAATACGTTGGCCTAAAGCCTACAGAGCTCATAGATTCTTGGAGCCATAAATGATTTTTTGGCAGAAAAATCCATCTCATGGACAAAACAGCAGACGTAGACGACTGTCTGATAAAAACTCAACCACCCGTGTATGTATGTTAAGTTGGAAGACGTCCATGAGCTGGGTATGATGGTACAAGTGGAAATATCATTTTGTTTCAGAGCCTCTGATTTATTTGATTCTTCAAATAAAACTGTGTGAGTGAAAAGAGACAAAAATAAAAAGCTGTGGATATCTGTGGAAACTCCCAGCTGAAAGAGTCGACGTATTCCGCTCCATCGGATCATATGAAGTCCACCTGCTGAGGATCCATCGCTTTGGTACACACAGTCGCATATGTGAAAGCTCTCTGAGCCGTGGCATAGAGCCAGGATCAACATCGCTCCCTCCACGGTCCAGGTACAGCACAGGATTGATGGTTCTTCCACATGCTACCACCTCGCCATCTTTACCTCCATCAAAATGCCAAACCGGAGCATCCTTCTGTACTTCAACGAGTATTTCTATGCATTTTTATAGGAAGCAACCATGAAACAATAATTTAAAATAACGCTGCAGCATTTTTCTGCGTTTGCATTCTCTAGTCCTTGCAGACACACCTTATACCTCTCTCTTGCCAGCACAGAGGTGCTGATGCATGCTTTTATTTTTAGTCGTTTAGATTACTGTAATGCCCTGCTCTCTGGTTTACC
>NC_050520.1:18559193-18568369 GCF_002922805.2 Oryzias melastigma
CTCCCTCCACGGTCCAGGTACAGCACAGGATTGATGGTTCTTCCACATGCTACCACCTCGCCATCTTTACCTCCATCAAAATGCCAAATCGGAGCATCCTTCTGTACTTCAACGAGTATTTCTATGCATTTTTATAGGAAGCAACCATGAAACAATAATTTAAAATAACGCTGTAGCATTTTTCTGCGTTTGCATTCTCTAGTCCTTGCAGACACACCTTATTACTGGAGCAGGATCTACATGCTCCTTTGAGGAGCATTAAAGATACTGACGTTTTTGGTTTTTTGACATGTACATGTTGAATTTTTATCATGATGGAATACATGTATGAAAGAATTTAGGATTAAAACTACATTTCTGAGCATTTCCTATTTAAATCATGATGGATCAGGAGCAGTTGAAAAACTGGAGTTTGAAAAAGCTCAGGTTTGTGATGCAACAATTCCAGCGAATGCAGCAAAGTCTCCCTTCTCCACTTCATTTTCACTTGCAGACAAATAGATCCATGCAAGTCTTCAATTTACCGGTACTTGTCTGTGCTGGCATCTGACTCAAAACTATACGGCTCCAACATTGTTCGCTGCTTTTTTTTTGTTAAATTAAACCTAATGTTAGGTGGGGGTTATGAGGGACTGTAAGCTAGTGGGAGAGCATGCAACAGACTGATGATGGGAAATGAGGGCAGGCCTTACTTTGCACGAACAGTCCCATCAACAACTCTGATTTTCTGAGGAACTCCTGCCACTCTGCAGAAAATATGTCTTAAAAAAAAGAAAAATACTTATTTGATTTTGGCTAAAACTGCACAATCATAACTAAAAGTCAACTGTGAACACTTTTACAATAGCAAAAAAAAATAGAAGGAGTGGGACTTTAAGGTGCTTGGATTGAACCAGAGGGCGACAGCCTGCAGATGCTTGTGAGGCAGTAAGATAATTATACATTTTCAGAAAACAAAAACACTATCCAATCATTCATCCATCTACAGAACTTAATGAATCCCTGTCAGAGTCACAGAGATGCTGAACCCAGTCACTGCGAGGGCGGGGTACACCCTGAACAGGTCACCAATCCGTTACAAGGCCAAACAAAGAAACTAATGAAAACAAATATAAACCACAAGTCCGTAAATGTTTCGCTTCTATCATATTTGTCAAATTTTATTCATGTTGAAAGACATTTGATATCTGAATGTGATTCAAACTATTTTTTCCAAAATGTAGGCCAGTGGGATTCTCAAATGTGAAAACCTCTTTTCTTTGTTTTGCATGTGATCCATCCATTATCTCATAAATAATTGACGTAGGACGGAGTTGTCTGAGTGAAATAATCTAGATTCTTCAACAGATAATTTAACCTCTCAGGAGCTCTCAAAAACCTCAAGTATCAAAGAGCTCATTAGGAGCAAATGTTGCTGATTTGTGTTGGGTCTAATGTGACCTGACTTCCTGGCAGTGTCTGGGGAGTCTGAGCCAGGCGGAGATCTGAATGCTGCTCAGAATTTGCATATGCACACGACAAATCCACATGTATAAATACTCCCACAGCATGAGCGAGTAAATGACTGTGTGAAGTTGAGCTTTACCCCGTCTAATCCCTGGGTGAATGGTTTGCTTTGTGCCAAGCATTCCTCTGTGTCTTTCAGAGGCTTTCTGGGGATTAGACCCCACTTACCTCCAGGGGCTGCTGGGTGGGATCAAAGCCAACTGTGCTTTTTAGGTTTACTTGGAGGACCTGTGCTCAGGTGGACTCGCATAGAAGCACGGTGAAATGCAACACCACAACCGAGATGCACAACGCCGGTTGCACACACCTGGTGGGGGGGAAATTGGCACCTTGCTGATTGATGGCTGGCCTGCAGGAGCTAAGACCCAAAGCCTGGCAATAAAAAAGACATGCCTGACCTCTGCTTGCACAAATGCAAATCACAGATTATTTTTACCCTGAATATACCCCGCCATTCCAACAGTTTGCAGAGAAATAAACAAAAACATGCACACGACAGACTGTTCAGCAATCTGGACTTCATTCGACTGGAACAGCACCAGCAAGCTTTGCACAGGCTAAACTTCCATCCAGCAAAGTCAAATGCAAGCAAAACAAACATGATGTGGGGACTTTTGAGAACCCCTAAAAGATCCACTCAACTCCTGACCTTCACCCATGATTTAGAAGAAACAGGGTTTTCTTTAATCTGTGTAGCAAAACATAAAGGAAGTCACCTTTTTTTCTCTCAGTACAAAGTTTGAAGCATTTGAATTGTCAAAACAGCAGATTTAACACACTGACATGTGTAGTAAAGAGCTCTGAGATCCAACAGCAGGAATTAAAAAGGCTAAAATGGTCAGACCCTTGAGGCAAACTGAAAATAAACGGTCTTTGTCCAAATATACGCCACACTTAAAGGGGAATTAGTGTGCCTGCAGCCTGTGTTGTATTCCGAGACTAAACCCACACCAGGAGCAGACATGCAGTGCGTGCAAAGATGGGAGGAATTACTGCCTTGTTGGAATTTCTTCAGCTAATCTATGTGTAGTCAAAGCTATCTGCAGCATCTCCGTTCTAATGACAAACACTAACACATGGCATGTTTTAGTAACACCCTGGAAATAAACAAAATGACCTTTAGAGGACTTAAGTTCGCTGCAGATGAGGTGTAATCACCGACAGCCAAACAAAAAAAAAAAGAAGATTGTGAGCTTCATCCCTGCTCTCTGTCACAAACGGAGGATAACTGCTTGGGACGTCTTTTTGTTCATCTCATGTAGACTCTCACACAGGTGTCTTTTTGCATCTGCATGCTCAATCTCCTCTCTGTCTGGAAAGCCCACACCCCAGATCTGGGAAACGTTAACTCCAACATGCGACTCTGTCTCATGTCTGCTTCCTCTTGTCAAACGGAGCTAAAGTGGACCCTCCTGCTACGCTTTGTTTGTGTTTTGCATCATTGGAGATAAGAATGCATGCTCTGTGCGCTCTACAAAGTGGTGATAAGCTGATAAAAGGTCATCCAGATGACAAAAACACAATCACAGGGAACAACCGGAACAATCTGAAGCTGTTTCGTGTGGTGTTGATTGAAAACCTTCTTAAAAAAGATGAGATTTTTACACAAGAGCTGCAGCTTTAATGTGTCATCGAGCTTAACTTAAATTCAACAAGCAGGAAGGATTTTTCCATTAAAAAAAGCTCAGCCGTCACTGATAATGCTGGAATTAATATGAATAGAAACCCTGATTTACTTGATTGTATTTTATGCTTCAGAGACAGTTTTATTAACCACAAGATGAGTTGTGCTTCGAGTTAAAGATCAGATGGAAGGAAAAGGATTTGTGTTCCTTTTTTGGCGAGGACAGGACAGTTGGGGGTCGCAGGATGATTCTCAATCTTTTGGCTTTAGCTTTACTTCATGTTCATGTGTGGAGATGTGGAAGAATGTGGGATATTCTTTTTGTTTTAAAGTAAAATGCCTGAGAGAAACAAGACTGATAAACAAAAGAGGACAAAGACGAGAGGAGATGATGAATCAAGGGGAGGAAATTCTGCATAGTTATTTCCCTCCTTTTATCCTCTTCTCTCATCTCATCTAAATGAGGGTCTTATCTCGTAAAGGCCCACAGACAGCTGACAGCACAGAACAACGACTAACACTCACATACAGGTGCGGGAAACTGGAAGCTCGATTCAGGAGGAGAAAAGCCTGGAAACTCGAATCAAAACCCACCATTCGCTTTTAAAAGACAACAGACCACACAAGCACAGTGCAATACCAAGCCATCAATCATTTCTACTCCTGTCAGCTAATAAAACAGAGTGTGTGATCACAGTCTGAGGTCAAGAGGGGTCAGGTGACCCGGCGAGGCTCCAGCAGAGGTAGTGGATGCAGGTCTTATCTCAGCACTGCATCACAAAGAAACACAGGCTCCCCTTCAGACTCCTTCTGCTGGCATTCACAAAGTTTTTTTTATTTTTTTGTCAGCAGCCACCCTGCACTCCCTCACACCCACACAGCAAGAAACTGCTGATGGAGAACAAAGGGGGAAAACTTGCACAGTAGGCGCTTAAGGAACATCAATGTGCACTCCACTGGGACTGTTTAATTCAGTTTGCTGTCATTCCTTTTACAATCAGTGACATGAAACTGTGCTGTTTAGTCAAGCACAATCACATTCTTTTCCCTGTCTTTACATCTCAAGAAAGCACTGCTCTTGTCAAATCTATCACAGTCAGAGAAGCCAACTTAACATTTGAGGAAATCAGGAGAAAAACTAGAGATGTACCACTACAAGATGACAGAGCAAGTGAACTGTGATGAGGGATCCAACTTTTTTGTTCCCAAATAAAAAGATATTTCAAAATCAAAGAGTTATATTTAGACCAAAGTTGAGGTGATAAGAATCAGAGATGTTGCAAATTCTAAAATAGATGTCTCATGGAAGGGCTCTGCAGCTGCTTTCGAGCAGGCCGGACCCCACCACGATCAGCTCAGAGCCCAATCTATCAGAGCTGTCCTTTGTGGCAGAGCAGTTGACACACCGAGCCCAAAAACTCCAAGGATCAACACTCCCACTTCAGAGGGAGCAGAGCACCCTGACACTTGCGCGCTGAGACAAAACATCTGGATTAAGCAACAATCTGTTTCAATGGGGAATATGAATGCAAGTGTGTTAGAGCAGACACGTCCTCCTCTCCTTTCTTGTCTCTGGTATCTGGGAGTGTGAGGTGGACCCCTGCAGCAAAGCTGGAGGTCTTGGCCAGAATAATCCAATCTCTTTATGTATTTCACGCTTCAGTAGGACTAAATGGTTGCTTTCAATTGTCCTTTTCTTAGCCGGGGAACATTTGCAGCATACATGAGCTGTAAAGCTGTCAGCATCTGAGCAGAGTTAAAACAAGAGATCATTTTTTCATTGAAATCTTTAGTACTGGAACAGCTTTCAAAGGACTGAGTTAAGAAACTTCTTACTCACCAACAATCCAATGCTTTAATCATGTTGAACTCATTTACAAAGGCCATTTAAACATTGATATGCCGACTTTGTGGTCTGTCTGCTCTATTAGGTAAATGTAAAACGACTTGTAAAAAGCTTTAAAGGTTTTAAGTGACAATAAAGAGCAAAAGCTCATTTAAAGCTGATTTCTAACTCCTCACATATAAAACTATAAATAAAACCAGTTTGAGAAGACATGAAGTGAGGCTTCACAATTACAAATGACTTCATTGCTGTGCACATGTGGAAAACTTAATTCATCCTCAGTCCTCCTCCTTATTTCTTCATATTTTTAAAAGATGAGAGATCAGAGTGTAATAGTTATAATTCACAGACGAAATGCTGTTCTTGGCCGTCGGAGCTGATCTTCTTGTAGCGAGCGTTTGTGATAACTGGCTTTTCTGTGCAGTGGCGGAGTCTCAGACGTATACCAGCTGTGCTTTACAGAGCTCAAAGGCAGCAGTTTGGGTGAAATTGTTTTCCCACAGACTGGTAAGAGCGATAAAGATCTTTTGGCTTTCCGGAGACGGTCTCAGTTCTTGTGGCAGTGGCATCTACCATACACGAGTGCCAGCTTATGATGAACTGAAGCCGATGAGCGATTTTGAAAAGGGAAACATTGTGAATGACTTCAGCAAACAAAAACTGACGTAACAGCAATTATGAATATCTGGTTTAAGAGTTTAAAGGTTCACTCCAATCATGTTTTGATCTATTGTAAAAGCGTTCCCAGTGGTCTTTTAATTGTAAATATGCCCTTTATAGCCAAAAATTAGACTTAGATTCTGCAGACAAAAAGTAGATCAATAGAAATTCACCTCTTAGTTGTTAGCATGGAGTAAGCCTGCCGTCTTCCCATCATTCATCAGTTTACAGTCTCTCCTGCTAGCTTACAGCACCTCAAAACCCCAATCTAAAATTATTGTTGCATCAAAGTGGTGAATTTTAACTCACATGCAAGTTTGGACGAGGAAACCAAAGACGTCTTCAAGTGGATGCATCAGAATGCTTGTGACGTGCCATAGTAGCTTCAATGTCAAAACTACAAGCTTTTTCTAGCTGCAATTATTCATCTGCTCTTGATTCACAATGATTCAAATCAAGAAATATTCAGAAATGCTATTTTTTAGCTTAATTTTCTTTATATATGTCCTCCATCATGAAACAAAACTTGTTAAAAACAACAAAAATACAATTTTATCAGAAAACTGCAGCAATAAGCATATTAAACTGTGAGTAATACAAATAATACACATTAGAACAGCTCTGTGTATGAAGCACTACCTGTCTGGGTCCACCGTAAAAACATCATGTGGGCAGACGGGTGTGTGTAACTTGTGGGAAACACTGCAGCAATATTGGGACAAGGTGCAGGTTTCTGCTGTGCAGCTCTGGTCTCTGGGTTTTATGTGGAGTTTGGCATCCATTTAAAACATAACACTTGCCTAAACACTTTTGCAGAGCACTTACACCCTTCATGGCCACACCATATTGTTATGGCAGTGATGCCTTGCGGAGGGATAATGGGCCCCGGAGCTCTGCAAAAACTGTTCAGGAGAGATTTGATCAGGAGATACAGGTGCTGACAAGACTTCCAAAATTCCCAGCCTCCAATTTGTTAAAGTCACTCTATGCCTGATGGTACACAACACTTTGACGGGTTTGGCACGAGAAGAACTCCAGATACTCAGCTTGTGACTTTATCATAGTGGATTGAGGATTCTGTGTACGGTAATAGTTTTCTGAATTGGTTTGAACTTCATAATTTCAGCAGGAAAAAATAACTTTAGTCAGAATTATATTTATTTTCCAAAAGATCAAGATATACCACAATTTTCCAAGAAAAACGAACGGTTGGAAGGGTTTTAGGAGTCTGGGTTTGTTTTTTTCCTTATAATTTCTAAGTTAGGGGGTAATTAAAAAAGTCACTTGAGAAAAATAAAGTATCTTTTTTCAACATAACTTCTGAAAAAGAAACAATTCAATATTAACGTGCATGAAACAAAGATTCAGCATGGAAGTTAACTGTAAACCACCATTCCACTTGCTGTTGCTCAAGAAACAAGCTAAACCGACCCAGCTTGCTAATAGATAATAACTGCTATATTATAATAATTGCTAATAACTATGTCACTTTCTACACCCGCTGATCTTTGCTCAGATGTCCTTTTGAGAATGTTTTGAGAAAGCCTACTGGTGCACAGAACAAAAGTCTTGCCTTTTCCTTTTGGCTCAAACCCAAACTTTTGGAACCATATTAGTGTAATTTTCAGCTCTGTGCAGCTCATAGTTTTGAGAGCAGTAAGGAACGAGTGAAGTGATCTGCTATTTTAGTAATAAAACTGGTTGACCAAACTTTTGATTTGTTTATTCTGCTGTTCTCAGAAGAAACGAGGATGTTTTTTCAGAAAGTCAACCCTTTTTAAAAAATCTGTGTTGAAAAGTTTCTCGAGTAGTCAAAAGTTTTGACAAGGTTTACACAGATGGTACTAAGGCAGTTTGTTTTCATGCAGAGCAAGTTCTACATTACAAATGATTTGATTGTTTTCTTTTTACAGGTAATCACAAATCCTTTCTAACTTTAAGGCTTGTGTCATTTTCACTCTGGATTTGAGTAATGGGTTTTTAAACTGGGCCTGTTTCGATTGCAAATAAAGCCCATAAGGATGTGTCAAAATTCGGGTGCTGCACCCTTCCTGGGCTGCATTTGTTGGCTGGACCTGTGACAAGTGCTGTCCAAATTCGACAACTACTTCAAATGATGTCAACAAATACGGCCTTGTTTTTCCTGAACGCGGAGATTTTTGAACAGCAATGGCGACTGTGAAGCGGGATCTGGAGCTGGAGATAATCTCACTTGTAAATGTGAGCAAACACTTCAAATTGGTAAATTTAGGGATTTGATCATTAATTTAAACTAGTTAAATTAATCTGGAAACATATCAGTTTTAAATCGGCATGGTTTTTCAACGATAAAGGTTGTTTCCAACTGTGAGGTTACACCCACTAACCTCTGTGTGTTCGTTGATGAGGAAGAAAGTGACCAAAAAATTCAATTGGAATTTAGACCTTTGAATAAAAGTTGGATCAAAATCATACAGAGTACAATGGAGTCCACATATATAGTCCTTGAGGTGGCGTCAGGCCAATCTTTGTCAGGTCAGAAGTACCCCCCATGGTCTTTAATACCTTAAATGGCTGTCTTCGCCAAACCCACATCTTGAGGGGTCAGTGTCCATGTCCCTGCTCCTGCCAGTAAGGTCATTTATTTTAATTGCTTTATTTTTAGTGGAAAAGTACTGATTATTTCCTTGAACCTTTCCTTGACTGGTTTCAACTGGTCTGGAGCTCCACATGGGTTAATGTAACAATGCATTTATCAATTTGTGAATAAAGTATAAACATGTAATATGTTATAATATTGTTTAAAAAAAAACATATAAAATGCATTCATTTTGTATGAAAACCCTTCACAAAAAGCATAAAATCCAATATTTTGGTTAATAGTTCTAGGTTGTACTGAAAAACAATGAATCCCATTTTGATTTAAAATAAGGAGATCATTTGAAAGAACACATTTTATAAGTCCAACTGCAGATAGTCAGAAGTACGAACTTTGGATTCCACAATTTTTTCGACAGGCGTAATGCTGATAAACTTTCTTGGCTGAAGAGGCAAAAAGTGGCTTCAAAATATTCAGCCGAGCGCACAAATTACTAGTGCCTCCGCTTTACCCGAGAACACGGAAAATCACTTGTGATTTGAAGCTGGTCCTCCCAGATAGCTGCATTTTCCTTCGTCAACAAACGCTGATGCCTACGAGGCTTGAGCAGTCAGCCGGATCACATAATCCCAACCTCATTCAACTTTAACACTTTTCTTTTTATTATCAACAACTCCACAACTCTCCGCTCCTACAACTCCCTTACGGTCGAACAATATTTAAACTGCTGCTTAGAGCCGCCCACGCTCAGCCAGTTTGGTTAAGACTTGTCCTTTAGCTGCAGACAGAAAAAAAAGAAGCTTCATCTTGACCAACAGCCTGCTGGAAATCTTCAACAAACTTTTAGAGTTAAAAGGTGGTGCTTTGTGAATTTAAGATGATCTAGTCAATGTCAAGAAATTATTTCAGTTTGGAAACGTGGATGTAAAGACAAACATATTGCCAATCTTTTTTTTTTTTAT
>NC_050520.1:18568525-18603908 GCF_002922805.2 Oryzias melastigma
TCAGCCACTTAGTAGATTTTCGCTTTGTCTGCCTTAAAACAACAGTGGCATCCCTGTTCTCTGCACTCATCAGCTTCTGACAGTTTAAAGGAAGAAAAACATCCTGCATTCCTACCTGGCACCATTTTTAGGAAAAGTGTCCCTCTGGAGCTGTGCCACTCTTCCTCCGTTGCAACCACTCTCACTTTACACACTCATATTGTTCTCCATGTAAGAGTCTATAGTGAATAAATTATCCCTCCATGAGGCCAGAGGGAAGGAGAGGGAGCTGAGCGTAGACTTTCAGGGCAAACTGTAATTCTCTAGTTTTGCTTATAGAGTCAAAGGCCCATCTGGCTGCAGATTTAGTGTCTGTCCTTCAATAGAGCTTTGTTTACTCGAGTAGTTAGATTTACCAAGGAAAAGGGAAGCGTTCATATAAAACGCATTAACTGAGAGTAATCCCCTCTGGTCTTTGGTAAATAGGATGTAATGATGGGGATGTCCAAGGAGGGCATTCATTCTAAAAAGGCTCTCTGGGGCTAAATGTGTGCCAGCATTGGCTGGGTACCAGATCCTCAAAAGTGTGCGATTGTGAGCTCCAACATATCGGTGTCAGACAAAATTTCAGACAGAAAGTCAAACAATGCAGCACCTGTAGTTCACAGCCAAACTACAGCTACTTCCTTCAGACCTGTAAACTGTGAAATTTGAAGCACATGGCATTTGGCAGAGGGTTTTGTCACTTCAAATGATTTTGGTTCAGGCTGGAACCTAAAACAACACTGCTATTAGTAGCTTTAAAGAGCCAAAAAGGTTTTGTGGAAATAACAGCACAATGGATATTTATGGGAAAAAGCATCAAGACCAATTAAGCATAGAAAAAAAATCATTTTTTAGGTCTAAAATGAGATTTCACTGGCACAAATTTAATAATGAAAGGCCAGGAGGACCATTTGAGCTCCATAAAGATCTAGAAACAACTAACTTTGTCTATTGTACAATTGAAAAACAATTCTCAGTTTGAAGTGCATTTAAAATATCTGCTAACAGTGGAGATAAACTGGGAAACCCAGAAAAAAACACTGCCTAAGAAGGTTTGAAAGATGAACAAAAGTCAGAAGTTAATTCCAGTTTGACAGCCACAGATCCCTAGAAATAACCCTCAGACTCCGGCACGGTGATGCACTTCTCAACTGTGCAAGAACAGCTGTACAAATATGACCCTCATAGACGTGTCAGCACAAGAAAACTTTTTCTGAATCCTTAGCAAACTTCAGCATCATCTTTACAGATCGCCGTCTGACCGAGCTTTAATCCTAGAAACTGCAGTGAATAAGATTATGCTGAGAGAGAAACTGATGCAGAATGACAAGAACACATCCAGAACTCTTCAGGACAAGAACATATGACTCATGCAGCCCCTTTACTTATTTACTCTTCCTGTTTTTATTATTCAAAGCTGCATAATCTGAAAATTAGAAGCAGCCTTTTGAAAAAAAAAAAGCAAGATCAACATCTTCTTACCCTTTGGGAATAAAGCAAATCTGTCCATTTTTTCATAGTGACCACAAAAGTTGTGTTAGAAACACTACCAAAAAAATCCTAGATTTGGAGTTTTATGCAGTTGTTAAGTTTTGCACCAACTTTTCTGTATTCAGACGAAATGAGAGACCATCTGGTTCTTACCAAGTCTCAAAGTTAGGTAACCTCAGCAAGCATTGTCTGATCGTCCTTCAGCAGGTAAGACTGAGTGCTTTGGAAAACATAGAATATTCAAAAGAAGACTTCTGCTCTTCGTGCTGACAGTGTGGACCCATGGGTGCCACCGAGAGGCTGAGAGTGGGCATGTTTCTCTAGCATGAACAAACTCCTTCTCTACATTTGGGTATCCAGTCATTGGATGTGTGAAAAGGTTTCTTCTTGTTAAAATTTCTGATGATTGCTGTAGGTGTTTGGGCAGAGCGAAGCAGGTGTTTTGGTGCAGGTGTAACATGCTGGATGCCAGACCCCGGCTGTAAACTCTGCATTAATGACTGAGAGGACCATAAACACCCAAGGGAGCAGAACACACAGACACCCAATGTGAAGTCAGTGCATGGTCCTCGTTGAGGTGGAGGAGGGGGAGCCATTATGTGCAGCTCGTTTCTGGTTGTGGCCAAAGTCCAACTAAAATACAGGTGCTGTTAAAGCCCCCACGATGGGGGGATGGAGCATGTGGAATGCAGGTCTGGGTTTAGAGGTTCAGGGTTATGTTTTGCTTTTAATGAAATCACTCTGCTGGGGTTTTGCTGGTTCCCAACTCCCTTCACCATCCCTGGCACAACCTCAGAAAGTGGACCACTGAGAAGATTACACGTTCAATGTATAAGTGTGCGCCTCAGGTCCGCATGTGAGAAAGAAACTGAGGAATATATTTTACTTGAACAGATATAATCTGAAAAAAACAAATACTGTTTTACGATATCACGTTTTAAATATCAGTGGGGAGTTATAGGGATATATACATATAAGTGGTGCGGCATCCTGTCACAAGGTGCTTTAATTTAGTTCAAGTGAAATCAATACTATAAACTTTAGGTTTTAGGACACCCTTTACAACAGATGAATCTGGTTCAAATGGTGGGAAAAAATCTGTTAAATTTGTTTCACACAAAGCGGATCAAACCCCTGGAAATATTTTGCAGTTACATAAGAACTGGACAGCAAGAACAAAAACATGAAGAAAACATACTGGTCTCTGGGCTTGTGACTGTCATATAATCTATTAAAAATCGCCCTAATTTACTCACTAAACTAGATTTACATTTGCCAGTGCACAGCAAAAACAGCCTTCTGTAGGCTGCCAGTCATGGTGCATTCACACTGGACATGATCTGTGTAGCAGGGGGTCAAGTTTTGTTAATGCACAGATGCAATCTGATTTCTTGAGGTCCAATTTGAGCGTCGGGTGTGATGCCGGCGCCAACCAATCAGTGACTCCACGTTGGACATGTGACATTTTCAGTGACTCAATCAAGGGGTAGAAATAAAGACTCAAGACAGTCACTCAATGCAAGGATTTTTGTCTTGGGCTTCCATCCATTTTCTAAACCCACTAGGACCACGGGTTTGCCAGAGACTATACCAATTACTGTTCGGTGAAGGCTGGATAGGTCGCCAGCATGTCACAGAGGCCATGGAGCTGAAGTGATCAAGGTTGCTACGCTAGCCAGCCTCCTGAAGGACAACAGAGTGAGCTCTGTTGTCCAGGGACCAGGAGTGATAACAGGGTCACCGGCCCAGCTGCTGGTCCCTGGGCAGCAGAGTTCACTCTGCTGGGCCGCCAGCGGTTGGCTGCCCAGCAGACGCAGTGGGTGCTGCCATGGTGGATGTGATTGTTCTCGCTCCATGGGCTTATGAGGTTTTACTTTTCATCAAGACAATAATAAAAATGATTCATCAGTTTTATTTTTCCCCTCTTGGGTTAATGCTCAAACTGGGCCACAGACAGGCGGAAGTAACATTAAAAACACCTGTAAGGCGCAGCCCCTACTGCAAGAGTGAACACTGCTCTGGGAGAGTCTCTGGATTATCCGGTGAACCCTGACACGGCAACGTGCTTTCCAGCGTCTCTTTAGAGTTAGTTCCCCAAAACATATAAACCCAAACGACTTGATCAACACCATCCATGTTTTACATGATGTGGTAACAAATGAAGTCCAGAAAAACTTTGACGGTTGCTCCATGGCCGGGGCATCCAGGCGTCGAGCAGTAAATTTGACACGTTAAATTTGCGTTTGCCACCTCTGTTTTGACACGCAAATCACATCTGATGTGAAGGCATCATAATGTATTTGGTCCCCTAGAAATCCCTTTTGCATTCACTCTGCTGATAAACCAAACCAGGGTTCACCTGCAAGTGAAACTGACATCCGTTTTTACAGTGACAAATATGTTTGTTTAGTCCACAATTGAGCTCAAAAGAGATTTTACTCTTTCGTAACAAAAAGAGATGATCAAGAAAACAAATTCTGGTGAGGAGCAAATAACCCAAATTACACGTAAAATTGTCTACTTTTTTTCAGGTTTCCTTAAACAAAAAAAACAAATTACAATTACTACTGCATTTTGGGAAAACAAACATCTAACATATATGTTAATAAAAAAAATGACAGAAATTACTGCCAAATCAACTTTTGCAAGGTTTGAATGAAAAAAACATTTGGGTTGTAAACGTCAACGGTGCCGCTTTGGAATAATTTACTTTCACTAAACAAAAACAAGTTTTTTGAAAATTATGAAAAACCTCACCAGCTGTTTTCAGGTTCTAAATTCATTTTTATTGTCCTTCACTTCTTGATCTCTTGTTTATGAAAAAAACCCTGCTCCTCTGTCAGACTCAGCTCTTGCAGTGAAGCAGGCATGTCTCCAATCAGACCAACTGCTGGTGTAGTTGATCCCACTCGCCTCTCTCCTTTGTCTTTGGTCCAGGCCTAATCAAAACCATCAGTACAAATCCCTTAAGACCCTGCTGAATACAGAATCAACCAAGTGTATGAAAATAAAACAGTGAAGAGTTTTAAAGTCAGATGGGGCAAATGCTGTGTTTAGTGGCTGAGAAGCAGAGACCAAAGTCAGGGGGGGCAAGAGGCCATAAATGATGTCATCACAATGAGACTGCAGTGATGTGGTCCTCAGACTGTTTGTGCTTCAGTAAAATGTGGGAGTAGACTCATATTGAAGTTCGGGCTCATAAAGTCCCGGCCCACAGTGAAACAATACTGGTGCTTCTCTTATGTGGTATTGTAAATGTTTATGAACATATCACGGCTAAAAATTACCATCCAGGCTGACAGGACTTAAGGGAAAGAATAAAAACACTGACGACTACTGTTTAGTAGAAGAGTATGACACTGAGCGTTTTAGTGCATTACCTAATGTTGCATTCTGGATATCACTGGGCAGAAGGGCTGACACAGCAGTGAGAGGAAGACCTCAATAGGTTTTACAGAAAACCATCCAGCTGAATGATGCAAAAGCATGAAATGTTAAGTTTGTGTGGAGGCCATCTGAGGCTAAAGAACTCCAGTTTATGATGCAGTCATGGACTAGATTTTCAGGCTCTCTGCTTTTTTCATTTTTTATTCAGTAGTTTCTCTGTTAGGTTGGATGCTTATTTATACAAAACAGCAACAAGAAGGTAAAATGACAAGCCTATGATAGAACATTGTTTCCTGTGTGTGACATTTTTATATGGGTTTAAATGGTGCACAGTTCATGAAATCAATTTTGTGTTTTATCATTTTGTTTTCAATTATTGTTTATGTTTTGTCATTATTTATTAGTTTGACTGAAATTAAAGACATCCTCCAAACCAAATTTGACAGGTTAAAATAAAGATGATTAGTATTATGAATGGTTAAGTAAAGATGTGCTGCACATTTTAAAATACAGATTGAAGAGAAAAAGTAATTCAAGTCAGAATTAAAAGTGCTGGAACCGAAGATGTTTCCCTTAAGATGCAGCGACTCATAAAGTTCAGGATATGACAAACTTCCAGAGGGCTGAAGGTTAAAGCTGGCTCCACTCAACTGATCAACTTTTTAAAAAATTAAAAAAGAATTCCTGCTTCATCAATGCTGCCATTGTCTCGGCGATGTGGAAAAAAAACGAGATGTTTCATTAAAGCTTGTATAAGAACAGTAGAGCCGTTTATGCTGTACCTGCATCCCGCCACTCAAGGATGAAGGTGTGCTGAACAGCAGGGGAAAAGTCAGCTGAGTAAATGAAAAACTTATAACACCCTTATGTTTTCCCTGTAATCTAAAATATGAAAGCTTGTCCTTGAGTAAGTTCTAATCTGCTACAGTCGTTTTCTGCTCTTGGTGCTGTGATCAGTCATTGAGAAAAGCCTCTGCTAAAGGGGACGGGAGACTTCAGGACCTGTATGTGTAGCCATCCTTTTTGCTGACTTGGCCTACTTTTTCCCCCTTTTTTAAACTGCATTTTCCATTTTTATGATTTTCAATGTATCCACTCAAACATCTTGGGAAATGATAAATAAATCATTAAGAAGAAAAGACATCTCCAGTCCTGAAATCAAGTAGAAGCCTAACAAAGATACAAAGCAGTGCATGAAATTTTAAAGAAGGTTGAGAAGAAAGCAGTGCGACATTCTTAAAGTTCATCTGCATTTTTATTTTTACTTTCAAGACAGTCAAATCCAGCAAGACAAACATATACCTTCATAGGTGATATCCTATAAGGGGGGTGCGGTGAGCTGAGCTCTAGAACCATTTGGTGGTTTAACTCCCCAATCCATTCCCTTAATGTTGAGTGTCAAGCAGGGAGGGATTGGGTCTCATTTTTAGAGTATTTGCTATGACTTTGTTGGGATTTGACCTTCCAGTCTGAGGGCAGACACTCTTCTACAAGGCCACTGAGCTGGTTATTAGGTGCAGGAACAAGTCAAAAGGCAAGAAAACTGATAATTATCCTCACAAAGTTTTTGATAATTCTCACATCTGATGGAAACCTCTTTTTTAAGATAAAAAAAAGGCAAATAAGTCTATTGTAGCTATTTTTGGAGTTTTGAGTTTTTGTTTTTAATGAATGACCATCATGGCAGCTCCTCAGGGTGGAGGAAGCTGTACCCTCACACACCTAATCTCATTTGGAGCCTTTAGACCAGCTCGTCTTTAACATCAGCTGCTTTCACTTTAAACTCGCTTCCTCATGTGAGCTGAACATTTACATAACTATGAATTTCAGCTGTTGTTGCCCTTTCTGACTGCCTGCATGCCTTCAGAGCTCATCAGCATTCTGCACGCTGCGAGTGCAGCAAAAAATCTGACATCAAACTTTCTCGAATGAATTAGAGCAAAGGGTAATTTAAAAAAACTAAATCCGGGCCGCTACTTCAGAACTGAAAAAGTTAGGTTGACAGAGTTTGGTGTGGCCGTTCAGGAGTAGGAGTGGAGGTTACCCCTACTTGCTCAGCTCTCATCCCTCTGATTGACTCCTGGTTTATCCACTCACAGCTACAAACCGGCTGCAATTAAATCACCTAATCACAGAGGACAGCTGCGTCTGTCACTGTAGGAAAATTCAATGCTTCGCTCTTCCACCCACACACTCACGAGCTACACACCAGCATCCCACTCTTGGTTTGCTAATGGCAAGCTGCAGCCGACTGATGTTTAAAGTGAGGGGTTAGAGTGCGGGCCTGCGATAAGCTGCGCTGAGCTGTGAAAACACAGATTACATTTCTGTGGCTTATTACTGACAGCGCGCTTGTGCCTCCCAGCCATACTGTAATTGTGACCCAAAAACCGCAGCCACCACTTTAGATATGGCGAGATGGGGAACACCCCCATGGCAAAGCTCTGACAGCCAGGCTAATTCAAATCTTACAGCCCCTCCACCTATATATGTGCTGCAAGTGTCCCCTCCTCCATTAAATTGAAGGTATTTTTCAAATACCTTCTTTGAATCAGTCAAACCAGGGACAACATAGCAACGGCGTCGTCCCCATAGGTTTTGGACTCCATCCTAAGTAAGAAGCAAAAGGAAAAACACAATTGCCAATAATGTTCCCTAATTTTCCAACTACTAACTACGCATTCATCCTCTTCTGACACGCTGCTCGGCTGCCGAATCTCCCCGAGTCTTTAAGCTTGACTTAATAAAATAATAGGTATAATTTTCATGTTTTCATCTTAACATTTCCTCTAAATTAGGAGTAATTTTGATGTTTGCATTAGATGTACTTGATATCTCAGCTGAAAAGGAGAATGTTCTATAAAAAAAAAGAAACAATTAAGCATACATTCAATCCCTCTTTCTGGCAGGTCATGAAAGTGCCTCCATCTGCAGAAACTCTTTTTTTCCTTCTTCTGGCTCAGTAATGGATAAAGACCATTGTGTTTCAGGTCCACAAGTAAGAAGATATCTCCCAAATCTCACAGAAAACAATTAGAACCTTGTAATTACATCAATCAGATGGAATTGCAGCCAAATCAAGGGATAGAGGAAGAAAAATAAAAAAGAGGAATTTGAAAGTTGCTTGTCACATGTAGGATCATTTTACTCCGTATTCACTCTGATGTAATGTTTTGTTTTTTTAAAGCTCTCAGTCTGAATGTGAAAGGCCAAAGACGGCTTTGCCTGGTTTCACTTCTGCAAGTGGCCTCTCGAGTTTTAGCCTCAAATAATCCACAACTTAAACAAGGATTATGTGATCTTCTGCATAAGATGAGCGAGTTAAATCTAAGATGAGATTTGACATTAGGGTTTGCAGTCCCTCCATGAGGGAATTTCTTAAATATATTGACTGAAAGGCAGAGGAGGGAGAACCAAAGACTATAAACAAAGTATGTATTCATATGGCCATTTGGTTTACATTTATAATTACTAGCCTGTTTTTAGCTTTCGTGGCTGTTGCTATCTCCATCTTTAGTCACTAAAGAAAGATTGTCACTGAATGAAGAGCTGTTTCCCTTACCGAGAGGGAGGGTCTAATAGTAGGGTCTACTGGGCAGGGGTCTGTTTAGTTTAGTAACCAGCTATTGTTTATATTTTATGACTGAATTTATGTTTTTGTACAACTGTATTGTGATGTTGGGCTGTATAAAACCTTTCCAAAATGTGCAGATATGCAGGGAAAAAAACAGACAGTTGCTGGTGCTTTAGTCATTTAGGATATTTGATTAATACCTGCCAAAAACAGGAAGTCGGTGTCACACCTTGTTCAGAAACAGACCTTTTTTCTAATCTCACATCCCTCACAGTCCAAACAGTTTAAGTCCAACATCAAGTGACGGCAAGCTTTTATTACTTTAAAAAAAGGAGCAGAACAAGCTTGACAGCAGTGAGGTATCGGGTTATGGGCTGGCAGGAGGTTCGGCTCACGAGGCAGAAACAGAAGAAAATCTGGGTATGGTGGCCCCAAACAGCAACCAGGGAGCTGCAGACTTAAAGCCCTGTGAATGAGAGCTGTCAATTCCACTCAGCAGCGCCTCTGATCAGAGCTACCCAGAACCACGCTCAGATAAGGGGCTAATCTCAGCATCCCTGCTGGCCTGACAGCTCTGTACTGCCATGACAACCAAATGGGAATCTCCGCAGGCAAAAACCTGACTGGATAATTTCCTACATGATTCTCCTTCTGTTAAGTCTGACAGTTTTTTGTTTGTTTATTTGATTTTCGCCGTTTTGGTACAGTTTTTTTAACTGCAAACCTCAGACCAATCAGAGGGCTGGGTTTTCTTCGTTCATCTCGAAGTGGGAGCCTAAAAGAAATAAATACGTTTTGTTGCACCTCCTCGTTTTTGGCACCACGAAAAAAAAGCAACCGCTTCAAGCGCCGTAAATATTTATTGTCCTTTGCGTTGCAAAGTCTGACAATTTACGTTACACCCATTCAGGCCCTCAGTCACGACAAAACAGGAGCTCCACCCTTTGAGCCAGACGGTCGAGCCCTGCCAGGGGAAGTCGTGTGTGTGTAAAGCTACTGTAGATGAAAAATGAACATAGCAGGGCCTGCATGGCAGTGGCACATGAAGAGTTGCTTCCAGCTGGATTGTAAAACAAAAAACCGCAGCAAAGAATAAATCTTTCTGCGGCAAATTGCCTTTTTTTTAAATGAAGACATTAAAACTTATAATAAAGTGGGAGTAACTGACTCACTCACAAAAAGCTGAGAGATCTTATTTCTCGACTTCATTTAAGACAGAAGCTGCACAAGGTAAGGCTGATGGAAATCACTGCTGTTCTGAAGTATTTCATACGCAAGCACATTTAAGACAGCAATTTAAAGGGAAAGGATGCTGACAAAGAGTCCGCACAAGGTTTGGAGTAAAAAAAATGAAATAAGCTATGAGAGGAAGGTGATGCAGTGAAGGTTAGACAGAGAAAATAGAGATGAGTCGCTTTTCTTACCTTCTTCACAGGCAGAACCGCTGAAGCCTGGACAGCATTTCCACTCTAGAGAAGTCACAGTGCGATGAACCACTTTGTATGAAGGTCTGATCATGGTCTTGTAGCTGAAACATACCAACAATTCAAAGTTATCACCTATAAAAAAGAGTATTAATTTCTTTCTTTTTGTTTTGATACTTTTTTAACTTTATTTGGCTCAGTAGAAGAAATTTTGCTTCACATTTCACTGAAAATTATTGCAGCCAAACCAGAGTATGAGTGGAGAAAGAAAAGTAAAACTTTATATATTAAGGTCCACATCTAATGACTAGTTTAGTGTACTTAAAAGAGGAACTACTCTGGGCCAATCAGCATTTTATTTTAAATCAAAAACGGAATGGAATAAACTATAAACACACCAAAAATTATGCAAAAACGAAAAAAAAAATTGATATGATTTTTTTTTTTTTTTACAAACAGACATGTCAACATTGTTAAAAAATGAAGTATGTTTTGAAAGTTTTTCTCAATTTCTCTTTTTTGTAATAAAATAATTGTAACTTATGTAATCATGTCATATTTTTAATGCTAATTGTTAATTCTTACATTTGTTCGTCTTTGGGGCTGCAGATGGAAATGAGCTCTTAGAGCTATAGTCTGATACAAAGCATCTTTTCTTTGATTATTGCTCCTGTACATGGTCCCTGTCAAGTCAACTAAATAAAGACAGTGAAACATGAGGTCATGTGACCCCTTGGCTGGAATTGTACTAATTAAAACCCAGTTTTTCCATCATTAATGGCCTAGCCATCTTAACTGGTTAAGACGTTACTAAATCCTGATCCCACTGATGAGAAGGACATCCTAACAATCCCTGTGGGGCGGAATAATTACCTGTCAGTTTAAAGACTATGATCGTATTTAAGTCCAATTTCAATCTCGGATCTAACATTGAATTACATTTTTTGACACAGGAAAAAACAGGAAAACAGAAACACTAGCATAGCGCTATATTGATGCTTTCTAATGCTGTCATCAATTTCTGTCAATTAGGTCAGAACGCTCAAAATACTGGACCCGACTGCCCCTCTCAGTGGAAACGGAGCTCAATTGTGTTTATTTCTGATGGAAAATTTGACTTTTTGCATTGGAGTGAAATATGTTCAAAAAGCCACCTAGTGGTCACTTGGATAACTGACATGGCTGCACTACTTTTGATTCAGACTTGCCTACAACAGGAAGTCAAAGCATTTTTTTTTTTTAAAGAGACCCTAAAAACAGTTCAAACAGCTCAAGTCTCACATCTTTCTAACTTTCGGACCAGAGTCCCTATGAAGGCTCAGGTGTGGTCACTGTGAACACAGGAGTGTGAGAAATAGTAAATGTCACATGCATTTTTCACACACTGCAAAAGTTAGGATCCCAGTCATAAAATAAAAAATAAATACATTTTAAACTAACTATTTTAAACTAAAATAAATATATTTTAAACTACAATGTTTATAATGTTCAACTACAACAATGAGTTTTGAGCACAGCAGCATAACTGTTATTAGGTACTGCCATGACAAAATATATCGAAAGAAGGAAGTGAACTCTAATTTAATGGAATCATAATGATTTAAGTGTTATTTTTAGTTTCATTTACACGTCTTTTTTTTTTCTTTGCTGAATTTTGTTTATTACATACACCTGGTTTTAGTTAATTGAGTCAGCTGGTCCAATCAGCAGTTAGCCACTCACACCAGACAGTATCCAGTTCCACAACACAGAATGCTAGTTTAGGTTCACATTACAAATTATTGCTTAAATTAAATAAAAAAGATCATTTTGTTTTGAAAGTATTTTATTCACATTAATTTAATGTATTCTAAAGTTTATAAAGTTTAGGTAAGATGCACATCTGTATTTTGGTTTGATGGTATAGAGGTCAAAGTTTAAGTAGCAGACCACAGGAAGTGGACTGTACCACAGTCTGTGACATCATGGAAACCAGCAGGACTTTCTTTTCTTTTGTGTCCAGTCATTGTGTGAATCTTTACCAACCCCCCTCCCTTATCCTTGGGTATCTTAAATCTGCTGATCACTCACCTTAAATATTCCCAGGTGTGTCATCGACATTAAATTAAAACATTAAATCTCCTTAACTGAGTTAATTCTCAAACTTTGTTGCTAATTATGTTAATTATCAGGGTTCAGTTGACTTTTTTTAAAGAGCCTAGTCTTCGACTAAGTATGTATAGATTTGGAGTTTTTAATTTTTCTGTACAGTAATTGCTTTTTTTTCATTATCTTACTGCCTGCTCACTCATAGCCACGCTAAGGAAATTTAAATTAAAGTCAATCATTTTAGTTGCTTTTGTCGGTTCATCTTGTGTCTTTTCATTTTTCTTTTCTTTGCTTTTTTTTATTTTATTTTGTCTCATGAAATGTATAACTTCTTGTGTTCTTTCCTTTAGATGCTCTCCCTGTCCTTTATTTAAGGCATTCAGAAGCAGCGGTCCAGGCAGGTTTGCTCAGCCCTCACCTGCCTCCTGAGCATCCCTGTGGCCAGCGGCAGGTCTGGTAGACCCGCTGGAGGATGGTTCCATTCTGCACCTGGCAGGTTACCGTCTTTGTGACTGTGTGAGGACACCAGTTCCTGGAGAGGAAAGCAAATGTATTATTTTACTTATTCATAGAAATTAAAATGCATATATATGTTTTATTTGGAAATAAAACAATATCCTATAACTTTTTTTTAAAGTTAAAGCTCAGGTACACATATAGACTTGCTCAAAGCTTATCATCCATGCATACATATATTCAGCAGTCTTCCCTCCCCCCTCCTTTTGTTTGGAGTCTGGTGTTTACAAGGTTTTAATCAATCGGGAGATTCTCTTGGAGTGCAATTAAGGTTGTATTTGCAATGTGTTCCATCCTCTATTAATACACATTTGTTTGCTTTGGGTTTTAGAAGAAGACAGTGGATCAAAGATGAAGGTTTGCACCTTGAAAAGCTTTTTGAGACATGAGGGTTCAGTAAGGGGATTTATTAGTTGTTCACTAGTTTTTAAACTCCTACTCCAATCATCTTGATTTGTTTTAAATTCATTCCCAGTGTTCTTTTAATTATGATTATGCCGTTTTTAGCCAGAACAAAAAAAACAGTGTTGTTTTATGTGACATAGTTTCTGCAGAGCAGCAATAGTTTTGTTAGAAATTTGCCTCTAAATTGTGATCAGGCCCACTCCCATATCCTGACATCCTTCTGTTTACACTCTCTCCCACTAACTTACAGCCCCTCACAACCCCAACATTAACACTACAACAAAAATGGTGAATGATATGGAGCATTTTTTTACAAAAAATTACCATCTTAGACAAGGAAAACAAAGATGTTTATGGATCTATTTGTCTGCAGAATGGGGGAGCTTGTGGCTTGTAGGTCCTTCAACACATCTACAAGCTTTTTCAGACAGTAATTCTTCATCTCCACCCGACTCACCACTATTTGAATATTGTAATGGTCAGAAATGCAAACTTAAGCTAAATTTGCTTTATAGCAAATATATCGTTAGAAAAATGCTACAAGACCATGTTCAAAATACCAAAACATAATTTATATTGGAGTGGGTTTTTAAAGACAACTTCAGATATTTTTTTATTATCAACTACATTTGTCTGAACTTCACTCAATTAAGTGATGTGACGAAGAAAGATGTAGCGGACATCATCTTCTGACGTTAAATCTAGAGATGCGTGTGCCGAAATATTGAAGTGTTCCCACCAAACTCCGGACGTCGACATGTGAGGCCATGTGTTTGTGCATTTCTGACATAGTTAACTCAAAGGAAAACCACCAACGGCAAAAGATGGGATGCAGCTCCCATTAACCATCCCCACATGTGGCGGCGGCCGCACACAAACCTGAGCCTGTAAGCAGAAGATTTCTGCTCCGACACTTCTTATTGACATTTCAAGTTCACACAACTTCCCATGAAAAAGTGAAACTTGTTATTTTCCCAAACAGGAATTTTGAGTCACTAATTCATGTCAAAGTAAACTAAAATCCCTTTTTAGGTAAAAGTACATTTTAGGGAAAAGAGAGCTGATCGGAATTCTTTTTAAACCTTTAAAACAGGTACGAGAATTCAACTCCCACATGTTTTTTATGACAAGCCCACCATTCATGTATGACAGTAAATCCATCAGCAGTAAGGCTACAAATATGAGCATAGATCTATACTGTATTACCCTATGATTGCTTTTCCTGGTCCAGAAAAGAAAAATGCTCCAATCACGGGTGGAAAATGTGAAGGAGCTGTGGTCAGGTGGAGTGCAGGGTCGGTCGCTCCCAACCCCAACTGCACCATACCACTTATCTTTAAGACCCAACTGATAAACATCAGTGTTTCCCAGGCTTGGAAGGAGGTTTCACCTGAACGGCCAAGATTATCGCCGGGGGGCATGTGTGGGGAAGTGGGGGTTGGTGGTGCAGCTCCCCCTTCTCCTCACACATACTCAGTTGGCAAAAAGAAAACACTGTCTGCGGCTTCTTTAATGAAGGAAATAACAAGAGCAGTTGGCATGATAATTACAATTTGTCAAACGGTTTAACTCTTAGCTTAAACGTGATGTAAAAAGCAGCAAAAATAACACACGGAAGATCTTCGGTCTTTGGTTTAATCCCATCAAGTACATACATGAAAGTAAAAAAGAAGCACTAATGCTTAGTGCACTTAGTCCTCCACTCTTAAATGTTTCATAGTCGCCACCTTTCTCTTTGAGGCACCCATGTGTTAGGAAGTGAGCAACTCACCAGCATCATGCTGTTTCTCTGGCAAAGCACCAAGCAGGCCCTGGGTGAGTATCGGGTCTCAAAGCACACATGGCACACTCTGAATGTGTGCTCCAAACTAAATAAATCATCATCCATCTCACAGTCACATGCGGCCACAGCCAAACGTTAAGAAAGAAACCTTGAAAAAAAAAAATCCCAGCTTTGTCCCATCTGTTCCTCGGAGCTACAGACGCCAAGATGGGAGGACATTGGAAAGAAACGATAGACAGCTGAACCCTTAACTATAATATATGCAAATGTAGAGCAAAAGCTAGTGAGAAAAAGCCTGGATGTTATACTCTAGATTATCCTCATTTCACCTTGTATACACTTTCACCATCATGTGAGTCTTGTGGAGCACATTCCACAACAGAGAATCTCAGGAGAAGTGATGCACGGCTCTGCAAACCATCACAAGAATCAATGAGGGCTTATTGGGTAGCAAGTGAAGAAGGATCCGCTATGTTTGAAACAGTGAAAAAACTAAAATTTAGGAATATGAATGGCATTCCATGGATTTCTCTTCCTGGGAAAATCCTTGAACAAAAACAAAAGATCAATGTGGAAATCGGACAGTTACAAGCGAGGAGATTATTTTATTTTAAAGGTCACGCTATGCAGCTTCAGAGGGGAGTTGGGAAATGAAAGAAAAGGCAATTATGAAGCCGTGTTGGTCACATGGGACGGCGGGGAGGCATAAGACAAATGTGGCACAACAACAACTGACAGAGACAAATAGAGCAACATTCAAGGTGAAGCTAATGAAGAGACAAGGAGACAATGTTGCTGATGTCATGATCATTTTTTTAGTTTTAGACTCTTTAATTGAGGAATTATGTATGTATATCTTACAAATTGACATAATTTGGCCTATTTAACACATATTTTTTATTTTTAAAGGACTCTTCTAAGGACAAACAAACCAAAACAGTTAAAAATGTTGGCTATGTGTAAGAGAGTATATATGAATGTGAATGGTTCAGAATAAATAATGTCTTGTACGGCCCCTCATAAATTAGCGCTTTTCTACCTTAACTAACCATGCAGACCCATATATACACACTGATGTTGCCAAATCTGCGATGCCATGGGGTTAACCACAAAGTGCTTCTTTCCAATCAGAAGTCGACTGCTCTCTGCATCCCAGCTGCCCTTTAAGAACTTAAAGGTATAAGTGATAACTCACAAGAAACTGGAGGAAAATGAAGGCATTCTGTTTTTGTCATGAGTTTTTAAATTTGGATACTGCAGTCTGCTCAGAAAATGTGGATCTTTGTTAGGAGTTCCACAAAAGTCAAGAATTTACAGACAGTGATTAGCCTTAACATTAGTCACTAGGCTCATACGGTGCCTCCAAGACAGCCCTGCCTCATTTGCAAAAGAGACATTAAACACTGAGTGGGGGCAGTTCCTGCGTGTGTGTGCTGGGATGTGTGGACTCAGGCTGCGTTGGAGCTGGGTCAGTGGCTTGGGCCTTTTTTGTTTTTCTTTTTGACCCCTTTCTCAGCAACTTTTGCAGTGTGGCGGGGAGCCATGACCCACTGTGGGAGGCTGCTGCTGTCTAGGAATGCTGTTGTCATGTGGTGGTTATGCTTCGTCTGCAACAATGGTCGTCATTAACGTGGGGATCCGAGGATTTCCTCTCTAAACACAGAGTTGTAGCAGGAAAATCAACTGTCACTAAAATCTGTCTGTGGATTTAAAGTTAAAGCTGCTCAGTCGATGCATTTGAACGTGGGTTTCCTGTACAGTGCGAGGCAAAATATGCCACAGCTGTGCACAAATGAGACTATAAACCGCAGCATTTTACTAAACCTTGAATGTCATATTTTAGACCAAAAAAACAACTT
Organism: Oryzias melastigma; assembly: GCF_002922805.2. Taxonomy (NCBI): domain Eukaryota; kingdom Metazoa; phylum Chordata; class Actinopteri; order Beloniformes; family Adrianichthyidae; genus Oryzias; species Oryzias melastigma. The sequence continues at coordinate 18,585,077 of NC_050520.1, forward strand.
TTTTTTTGTTTCAGAAAATACATAAATATGAACTAAGAAATGTAGGTCTAGGAGATTAATTTTAGGATTTTTCTTTAAACTGTGAAATTTTCTAGTAAAGATGATCAGAAAATCCTCAATCTAAACTAAAATAGATTATAAAAATACTGGAAAAGGGTCAAGATATTAGTTACAAACTGCATAAGCCAAAACACCCAAACATTTAGACTCTCTCTTACACTCATAAAGGGGATTTGAGTCATAGTGAGTCACAAAGAGAGTTTCACTTGGTTTCAATATAGTCCTTTTTTTGTTTGTCCACACACAGAGGCAGTAACACACTTTTCTGGCTTTGATTTGACAAAATTTTGTATACAAATGGGAAAAAAAAGTATTGCTTAAACGTGATCAAGGGACAAAGGGGTTCCAACCATCCTTGATCTTTGCTGCATCTGAATTGTACCTTAAACTCTTTATGGAGGATGTTTCCTAAAGTAGAGAACCACACTTAGATTTGTTTTATTCCTGTCTTTTCACCAACAGGGAGTTTAAAGTTAGAAAAGCGATGAAGAGGAGTATACAGATATGATGTGTGACTAAAAAAAACATCTGCAGCGATAAAAAGAAAGGTGCAGTTAGAGAAGCATATTGTTGCTTTAGAGACAAAAGCAGAGATAAAAATGTTGGGGTTCTCTTTGGGAGTGATGAGGATGGAGAGGATCAGGAAGGAATCCATCAGCTGATGTTAAATGTTTGGGAGATAAGTGCAGAGAATGAGATGCTTTTGACACATTTAGAAGAGGGACCACGATGCTGTGGAAGCCAATGGAAGACCAAAGGGAAGGAGAACATGAGGGTGGTTTGTGTGAACACCAGCATGCAGAGGAAACAGCCAACAATTCTCTGTGGTGACCTCTAAAAGGAGCAGTTCATAAACAAAAGGGAAGAAGAGGGACTTTGAAGTTAGAATGACTATAACTACTTTATTTTTGCTCAAAAAGCAATAAAACCAGTGGTACAAAATGAAAAGAAAAACTCCACTTTGAGTTATTAATCTATAATTCAATTTGTTTAGACATTTTTTGAACTATTTGAAATATACTTTTAATGAGCACAAGTCTAGAATGGTTATGCAGCCATCAATAGCTGGGTCAGGCTGTTTTAGGTTCAAATCTGATTTTCTGACCCAATTGCAGTTTGGCTGCTTCAAAGTAAAAAAAGTTCAAAATCCGTTGCTTCAAACGTTAAATTCTTAAATGCAATATCAGATATGGAGTCCAAATCTTCATTTGAGCCGACAGAGAATAATTTCAAAAGATCAAAGCCCAATCTACTGGAGTCTGTTTGAGCCAAAGTCTTAAATTTGAGTGAGAATTGTCAGAGCTCAGACCGCCTCTCATTCCACCACAATCCTTTCCAGAGAAGATAAAGAAGTGTGATGGATAATGAGGCATCATATACCTCCTCAACCATGGTGAACTGAGCCCATAAAGTCATTCAGAAAGACGAGGGTGAGCGAACACTTTATCAGCCCCAGTGCAGAGTGGCCTAAGCAGTCAAGAAATTACTCAAGACTTGTTAATCCCCTTTGATTTTTGTAATCGGTGTGTGCAGACATGGCGAGTGTGAAAGGACTTTGTTACCCAGTTTGCCAAAAGCCAAGTTTGGAAGTTACAACTCTGCACATCTCTGGCTTTCATTCATCCTCAGATCCAGCAGGTGACCTGAGACCTGCAGCTGCTCTTCTGTTCAAAGCTTTGAGCAGACGGGGGGCTCAGTCTCAGACTGAGACCAGCAGCAGCTTTTCCCCTGCTGTCCGTTAATGCGCAAAAACACTGAGATCTTCCCAAAACAAGCCCAGATGCAGCGGGATCCCAGCTGCTTGTGTTTAGGAAAAACGTCCAAGTACCGAAAGCCACCTGGACACACTTCCAGGCCACACACACACTCAACCTGAAGAGATGGATCCTCTCTTAAAGCTGCACACTAATTAGGAAACACGAGAAAAGATGACAGCTGAGAGGCTGCAGATGATGGAGAAAGAGGCGCACAGAGATGTGGAAGATAGATGGAAGTGGAAGTAAGCAAGAACAGCTGCCTGAGAAGCAGAATGCAACACCGAGGCTGTGCGTGAGTGTCTCACCTTTTCTGATAGACGGGGGTTCGAGCCGCTGCCTCTCTGCTCAGCTGCGTCCCTGGAAACGTTTTGTAAAGTCCCGTCTTCCACGTCCCGTTCACGAGCGCGCACAGCCAGAGGATCAGCACGGACCAAAGCAAACTTTTCCTGCTCAAACCCTCTCCACAGCTCGATCCCATGTTAGGGGGGAAAGTGTGAAGGCAGCAGCTGTAATCTTAGCGCAGCGCTGATTCTGTCCGGCTGCAGCTCGGAGGGAAGATGTGCCAAACTGCTGCGCTTCAGCTGGACGCGGCGCGCATCCCAGACAGTTGCTCGAGTCGAAGCGAGTCCAGGTTCGAGTCTCCTTCACAAACTCTCTTTTATAATGAACATTGAACTAGGTGTGTGCTGCTGTCCCCCCCTCTCCTCCGCCTGCTCAGCCAACCCCCTTCTGTCTGCGCTCACATCAAGTGGAGTCTTCTCAGCAGCTTTATAGTCTCCAGTTTGTGCGCACCCTGCCCCATTTCAGCGCTCCGAAGGCAGGAGAGGACACCACTTCTTCTTCAACTCATCACATTCCCTCTAAAATAATGCAAACTTCTACTCCATTTCAACTATGAATCCTCCTCCTAAAGATTTCCATCAGAACCTGCAGCATCTGGAGAAGATGCTGCAGATGTGTCATGAATCCAGAAGATCAACAATTCCCAATTTATACACACAGTCAAATATTGGATCAATTAACACAATTTCTAGAATTTGTTGCATTTAAAATGATAAGTTTTCCTCAAAATAAGATTCTGAGCAGATAGTTTACTCAACTTAAACGTTTAATTTTATCACGTTGACCTACTTTTCACAGCAAACTCCTTGTATTGATAAAATCAAATTATAAGAATGTTTGTTAGCTTATTATTTTATGTTTATTTTGCCATATGTCGTTTTATTCCTTTGTGTTTTCTTTATTTTTTATCTTTTGCTTATCTTTTATGTCTTCTATCTCTTCCCTACATGCTTTACTGTTCTTTTTAATGTGAATATTCCAGTTCATATTATGTTTTATTATCTCATCTTATGCAACTGATGGACTTAACACATAAAATAAAATAAATAAAAGAGTGGGAAAGCAAAATGCCCATTAAATGATTAAACTATGGACCACCAAACTGAAATACATTTGATTTTCCTTGAAATTCTGGCGTCTAATCATAGATAGTGCACTACAATTGACCCTATAAGTGCAGAAAGTTATTTTGCAGTCATGTGTGTTGAAAGATTTTGTTGTTTTTTGACATTCATTTGCATTTTCGGAGTCATTTTTCCAATCATTCCAACACTACATGAATGCAGCATCTCTCCAAGTTTGCAGTTGGCACTAAAATGAGAACACAAGTCACATATATATATATATATATATATATATATATATATATATATATATATATATATATATGTGGATTACCAAAACACTCCAATTATCTATCAAATTTTAGAACCCCAGTCTGCCCACCCCTGAGCTAGATGTAAGACAGGGATTTACACCTTCACACTCAGAACATCTAGCTTGGCTCTGTCACAGCAGCTGGATCTTCTCGGGACGGAGCGAGTCCACCTGCTCACAATCAACACGTGGAAAGTCCTGGGCTGGTTAGGAAGGGTCTGGGCTGGAAAATGATGTGTCAGAGTTTTTTTTTTTCTTTTGAGGGCACCCTCTCAGTTTTATGGGGCCACTCAGAGCACACACTGTGGGTGCCAAGCAGGAAGTAGAGCAGTTGAGGTTTGATGTAAATCCCTGCAGTCAGGAGCAGCTGAAAACAATTTTGACCGCTTAGGAGGAGAAGAAGAAGGAGAAAGAGGAGGAGGAGGGGGTTCAGCTATACTAAGAGGATTTTTTTTTTCATTCCCCCTGACTGTTCACTTCTGGAGCAAGTTATACCATCCTGCCTTCACAGTTTCCTTCCTGAACGGATGCATTACCTATTGTCAGTTACCAGTCGTATAAGGGTTCATTAAACAACACCACAGTCTTTTTGTGGTTCTTCTTTTCGGTAAGGAAACACAATAACTCCCCTCCTGTGTTTGGTCATAAACATGTCTTGGGAAGAGGCCTACCTAACCTTTGTCCTCTGCCACGCAGACCAGCCCCTTTTAGACTCCATAATATGGTAATAACAGACATTTTAGGGATCTTGTTAAAGGGTGGAAGGAAAACTAAAGAAAAAAAAGTGCATTTTCATGTTAGAGGTTGATTGCTTTGATAATTAATCACATTTAAAAGGCAAAGTTTAGTCTGCCTTTTTCCCCCTAAACCAGCTGAGACGTTTTATTTCTGTCCATGAAGTCACTCTTACACCAGCTGCCAAAGCCTGGTTTACCATGCTGACCTCAGCAACCTCAATTAGTGCGTCTGGTCATTCAGCAAAGGCAAATTTAAAATACTAAAATAGAATGGAAAATGATTAATATTTCACTGTGTGTATGTTTATTTTCCAGCCTGTAAATAGTTTAGTAAGTCCTTTTCTAATTATTCTCACTATTTCAGTATTAATTAATGTATCAGAGTTGAAATAATAAATCACTTTCAACAACTGAAGACTTTTCAACTTGAATCATTGCACTTTTGTCTTCAGCAAATTACTTACTGACCAGCATAACAGCTTCTCTGTGCTGCCATCTAGTGAGAACATAGTGACAACAAGGAACAGTAAAGTAATAGTTTTTTTTTTTTTTTTAACAAAACTATTATCAATGAAATTGAAAAACTGTCAAAGAAGCAGATGTCACTGATGAATAAAGCTCTAAAATAACAAGGCATGGACTCCTACAGGAAAAGCTGCTGCAGCTGAAATCCCCATTAAAGAAGAAAATTATCACCAAAGTAAAGTCAGCATTTATCTTCAGTCACAATAATAAAGAGGAGCTCCAGGTAAGAAATTACTTAACGCTGATATTTGACTAAAATAAGGTTGCATTTTCAGAATTCATTGAGAATATACATTAGTGGATGGTTAATAACTTTTTTATTTTACATGAAAGTTTTTTAGAATGTATGTTTATGTTTATTGAGAATAATTTAAAAAATGTATTGCAAATGTTTCACTCAATCATATTTCCAACAAAGATGAATTATCTTTTTTTATCCAAATCTATTGCTTGAAGCCTTACACAAATGCTATATTATTATACTGTAGGTCAGTAACTGCTATTGACAAAAAAAAAATACAGACATAAGACTTACATACACACAAAACTCAACAAAAACAAACAGTGATTAAATTGCTTCTCTCATTTATATATATATATATATATATATATTTGAAGAACATTTATTTCCATTTCTTTTAAACTGTTTATCATGTTTAAATCTGTCACATTTCTTTGAGTTACATTTTTTTTGTACTTTCACAGTACATTTGTGTTTATCTTAAGGGGACACAGTTAAATATTTTTGTGAATTTGACTCAATTTTATTATTAGTTTAAGAAATTCCACCTGTTCTTGCTGGGGAGGAGGATTGTCTCTGCAGGTGAGGCTGAGGTTCTGCTTCTAGAGCTTTGAGGCCAAAGGAGTCATAGGAGGAAAAGCATTTCTATACATCAGTCAGGCAATTGGACATGCACAATCTGATCAACTTTTAGGGGAGAAATAGTAAACCTGTTTAAAATAGGTTTGTTTTCTGTGTTTTTATTGGATCTCTTTACATTTAGTGATTTGTGTTAAAATACTAAGTCATTGTTTAGTTTTCCTTGTAGTCTTTGAGATTCCCCCATGTTTGTAAAGTGGTTTGATCCACTTTTTCTTTTGGTAAAAAACATTTAGCTGCTCAATCCTTAAAGACAACATTTAAGTTAGAATAACAAAAATATAGTGAATCATAATTACCATTTAGGAAATTGTTTCAGCAAAAATAATTTATTAGTCTTTTTTAACCACTTCTCAGAAAAGGATTTGATGTCTATTTGGTCATCAGAATTACTTAAGAAAGAACTTAAATGTGAAAACCAATAAAACTCACATCACTAACAGCAGTGACGACATTTGATTCCCTTTGACACACAAAAAGAAATAGAAATATCCCAAAATCTATTCCAATTCTAAGCTTCAGGACTATGAGAAAAAAAATAAACTTCTGACATTAAAACAGGACTCCAATTAAAACAGTAGAGAGTCCAGTGGATTTATGACATTTAAGTCTTACATTTGGAGACTCAGCAGCTGCATGTTCTTGCAAACTATATAAATTATGCAGCAGCAGATATGGGGTAAAAAGGCAACACAGTTGATCAAAAACTGTCTGAATAGCTTTGTTTTAAAATATTTTACAACCTCGATAGATCATTTTTGATGTTTCAAAAAAAAATCTAAGTACAAACAGAACCAACTGAACGACTGGAAGATTAAAAATAAATATTCAAAGTCTAAGTGCTACAAAATATGAAAATAGGGGAATCTGCACAAACAAATGCATTTGTGTAAAAACCTTCAACAAATCTGAGGCACAAGAAATTGCAGCAACAAGAATTTCCTGTAGAAGCGAAACAGCAGCAACTTCAGCCGAATAGTAAAAACTACCCGAGCAAAAAGAAAGATGCTAAACTGTGTGGTAGCAAAATAATCTTTTTTTCCCCTTAAGAAGAAAGTAAGAGACAAAAGTCTACACAGCAAACTGAAAAACTAAGATATGGAATGGAATTTGTGCCAAAACACGTCCTGATGGAGGCCCAAGCATCCCTCTGTCATGACGTCATTCTCCCCAAATGGATAAAAATGTTTATGTTTTCCCCAAATTACAACTTTTTTTTTACTTTTAATGAACTAAACTGACTTATAGGAACTCTGTGAAATCACGAGGAATATTTTGAGTTATTTATCAAGTGTCTCATCAGAAAAAAACAACCACCTTCCAGGAGGGGAGAAAACAAAATAAGCCGCTATGTAAAAATGAATAGTTTTAGAGTAGTTGTTGAAAAATAGGAAATCTTTAGTTTTTAAAAGAAAAAATGTTTTTCTTTATACTTCAAACAAAACTTTTCAAACAGTTTTTGTGCAAAAATATTTTCAGGCTCCACGGTTGTCTAATACAGAAATCATGAAATAAAATATTACTTTCCAAATATGTATATGGAAATACCAGAAAGTATTATAATTCAACTGCATTCTAGTCTGTAATCATCTCCATCCTGGTAGAAAATACATTCATTTGGAACATACTAATTCTGTCTTATCTTTGTGATCCTGTTGGGGAGGCAGTGTTTGAGCTTTTAAAAACTCACAAAACTGTTTAAAAGGTAAAAATAATCATCAAAAATCACATTGTGACGTCGTCGCAGCGCAGAACTGGCCGGCTTTGGCTCCATTCATGAGCTGTCAGTAGATTCAGTCTTTTCATAGTAAACCGTCGCTTTCAAAACTGGAAGGCAGAGCCGAAAAGGTGAAGGGGCAAAACTTGACTCCAGTCCCACTGTAGAACTTGTTTTGAAACTCCACCCTGCGGAGGAAATAAAATGTTATGATCGGAGAGGAGAAGAAAAAAAGAGAATGAATGGATTCTAAACCTGAACACAGGCTTACCAGTGAAGGCGAAGGGCGTGGAGGAATGCAGACAGACCCTCCATCACCAGGAGGATGGACACAGTGAGAACAGCAAACAGACCAAACACTGGAACTAGAAATAAAACCCCAAGACTGGTGTCCATTCGTAGCCCCACCCTCATCACCATGGCCCACAGGACTTCAGACAGCTCTGTGGAAGCAGACCATCCCAAAAGAAACAGTACAATTCAGAGAAAATAAGCCAACATAAGGACAGTGATTAGACTGATGGCTTTAACTTCAGGTTTCTGCAGTACTATCTCTGTTTCAGGGATGTAGAGAGGAAGTCACTATTTACCAGGACGGGGTTATGGTTAAAGTAGAGTGAAAACACAGCCACAATACTCAAAGGACGCTTCATACTCACGAGCATGAGCCAGACTCAGAGCCCAGAGTCTCAGGTAGGACGCCGTGTTGGAGATACAACCCAGGCAATACTCTATAGTGTGGATGGCTTGATGAAGGAACTCATCGGCCAAGTTGAACTAAACAAAATAAAAGCATACAATAACATTAAAATACAAAAACATAACCTAGAAAAGACTGTAAAGATTGGGATTTAGGAGGTTGTTTGACCTCCTCTGAACTTTGCTCTCCACTTCCAGAAAGATCACTGTAACTGCTGCCCTCCTCTTCATCGTGAGTCCTCAGCAGGTAGAGCTCTTCTTCACTGCTGCGTCGCACACGCTCATATCCCTGAAGAAAACACACATTTAAAATGTAGTGACTATGATTGAATGGATGGATATTCCCAAGCTCAGGTGGATGATGGATATTTGTGTCTTCATCCGTCTCACCCTGTACATTCCAAGGTGCTGGCGTCCATGTTGGAGCCAGTAAAGGTAAAGGGGTTTTCCAAGAAGAAGAACAGGCACTGAAAGGACAGCAATGACCACCAGAAACACCTGCAGTCCATGCTGGGGAACAAACAACATTTATCAATACTATGAATCAGGAAATAGTCCAGAACTAGTTATACAAACAGATTCAAGACGGCTGAAGATGGTCTCACCTGTCCGGGGTAGAGGGGCTGCACCTCCTCCCCCTGCATGAGGAACATGTTGATGAAGTGTATGAGAATGCTCGGTGCATGTCTGGAGTCTATAGCAGAGAACGCCAGCCACTTGTAGAATATCATGAAGACCAGGTAGCCAAACAGACACAGCAGGAACAGGAGCTCAGGCAGAAACACCAGGTAAAGGTTGTACTTCTTCTTAAAGTAACTGTTCAAATGAGACAAAATCAAAGAAGGTTATTAGAAAAACACGTTAATTTGAAGGGGTGGTATAACAAAATTATTTTAGACTTACTTATAAATTAGGTACATATTGATACGTACATACATGTTTTTTTATAGTGTAGTATTACGTTAGAAAACATAAATGTTGAAGTACATACGTGTGATTGAAAGTGCTGAGGATGACGCCGAAGCTCATGTGTATGACGCCCACTATCACAGACATCTTCATCTTGTAAGAGTTCAGGAATGTGAGGCGGTTGGACGCCAAGTTCCATATCTGTACAACAAAACCACGACAAATGATTTTGCTCTCTCTGATAGGTCTATAGAATCTACAATGTTTAAATAAGATAATGTTTAATAACAAGAAAAAAAAAATTCTGGAAAAAAAGGACATTTCTGAAATTTGTTTGAGACACAACAAATCAAAGAATGTTCTAATTTCTCTCCATTTAGTCCATTCCAGATAAAAGTACGTAATAAAAGCACAATAAGTCATGTGTCTCAGTGAATCAGAGTATGACAGAGTCCATATTCAAGCCTTCACGTTGATAAGAAGCAGAGATAAAGTCAGTGTGTACAGAGTGTTATGCCTCCAGTCTACTCACTGGGTCGATTCCCAGAGGGTACGGCCCGGTGAAAACTCCTGTAACATTCGGGTCCAGGGTGAGGAAGCGATTTCCATGAAGAACGTCCTTCCTATGAAAAACAATCAAACAAGGAAAAAAAAAAAAAAAACAGGATTTTTACCGACATGCTGACACTGTAATAGAACTGTCCTGTCGAACACGTTTCTGCTTACGTCCAGACTCCTGTCTTGAACATGGCGCTCACACTCCACCCAGAGCCAAATATATTAAGGGACTTTGAGAAGCAGTCGTTGTATATAAGACCAGTGTAGATGGAGAAGATGCCCATCATGAGGATGATATATCGCCCCTCAAAGAACGTGTTCCAGATCTGCAATAAACAGATTGAATTCATGGTATGAGCCTTCATTACTTAACACCAGCGAGCTTTAAATGGACGGTGTTTGTTTTCAAGTCACTGACCAGCTTCAGACACACAAGCATTAATGATACATTACAACCGAGACCAAAACACAGTGAATCCTGTGGCTTTGCTCCCCTTTGCCTTCTAGTTGTAAGAAGAGTAAGTTAAAGATACACATCTGAAGGCTTTACAGATCTTTCCATCAGTTAACGGTTTGCTGAACGAAGCTCAAAACATTTCTTCTGTAATCTATTCTGTTTGTGACCAGTGATGTCTACAAACTCTAAAGAAGCTGTGACGAGAGGTAAACACACATGTCAACGAACTCGTGGCTTTACTTCTGTCAATCATGAATGAAAGTGAGTACTGTCACCAACAGACTACATTTACATGTACACAGCATTTCTAATCAAAAGAGAATCCTAAATAATAAAAAATTACAAATAACAAGTGTTGCAGTAACAGAAATATTCCAATTTATATGTACCTAACTACAGTTTGAAAGCCGATGACATTAAATGAAGTACACCTTTATCCAAACCAGAATTAGGGGGCTTTTTGAGGGTTATATGTATGTAGATCTATAGTTTAATTCACAACTTTTTGAAAGTACAGCCAAAAAGAAAAAAATCACAATTCCCCTGCAGATTGTAAAAAAGACTTGATGGATAGTTAGAAAATAAAGGGATTAATTTAGTAAACATCACCTTAAAATGTTTGTTCTATTGTTAATATGATGATATGAACTAAGAATTTTGCCAAAGAACTGAGCAAATTCTTACTAATATTTTTCCAAACATTGATTATCTGGAATATGAATTTATATAAGAAGAGACGACAGAGGAAGAGTGTTTGGATGAGAGTCTCTTATTTAGGATTAGGGAGATATTTCTGTTGCTGCAACACTAGCAAACACCTTTCTTAAGCATTAAACTTTTACTTAAAATCTTTGTCTAAAGGTCCGTAGTTAATTAATAAAGCAGTCTGCTGCTTTAAAGGTTTGGAAGGTCACTCACCTCATTTCTGGTGTTTTTAAGTTTGCGGTTGTTCTCATAAAACACCATCCATAAAGCAAACAGAGCCATGATGACTCCATGGCCCAAGTCCCCAAACATCACAGCAAACAAAAAAGGAAAAGTGATGACTGTGAAGGGAGCTAAAAGTAAAAGAAAAAAGAAACGGTTAAAATATATATATATATATATATATATATATATATATATATACATATTTTTTATATATATTGATGTTTATTCTTGCACCAATGCAAGACATTGTCTAATATGTCTAAACTAAATAACAAAAAAACTAATTTTAAAAAGTCAAAAAATAAAATACAAAGTGGATATGTGAAGCTGAACAGCACATACTTATGACTGTGCAGCTTTGACTTAAAGATGGAGTCTGTCACTCACCGGGGTTCACCTCCCTGTATGTCCCCACACCATACGCATCCACGATGTTCTGGAACCCGGAGGTAAACTTGTTGGTCCTTATCAGGGTGGGAGGAGTGTCGGTTGTAGGGATACGATTGACGAACGACGAGACGGTTGATCCGCTTTTTTTCTGGAACACGGACAAAACCCGGTTACAAGCTGGCACGAGAGAGCACCGTTCTAACTTAGATAGTTTTTCATAAACTGAAAAAAATTGTTATGTCAATTCATCAAAGCCAGGACTCAATTTAAAGCTTTTTTAGGGTAAAAAATATTTGCTTTTTAATGTAAGAATTCCTAAGTTAATTAATGAAAGTTCAATTTTCACAAGTTATTAAAAAACTTTGATATATAAAAATAATTTTAATGCAATACCTTCAAAAATTGAATAAAATTACTGTGTGAATTTCCTAGTTTGGTAGTGATTTCCATCAGTGTGTACTAAACATACTTCTTGGAGAAACAACGGCTTAAAAATAAGAAACTCATCAAGTTTGTTAAGGATTCCTCACCGATCCGTCCTCCAGAGCTCTGCGCAGCGTGGGAATGTCACTGACAGGACACCAAACCTCCGCGATCAGACACTTATTCGTCACATCAAAGCTGCACAAGTTCAGAATATAATAGATGGCCTTCATCTTTTTGACCTGGACCACCCACGTGTAGACCGACTCTGAAGCCTTGACCAGAACCTGTTTCAGGTAATCCTCTGTTCTATGAAGCACCTACAGACAAATAACAGATAATCAGGATGTGTTAGTGTAGTAAAGACTTTCATAAGCTGTAGATGATTTACTAAACATCCTAAAATATCAACTTGTACAGTGTTATGTGGAGGATAGAGTAAAACGTGAATTGAGTGGATCAAAACAACAAAAGACCCAAGCTGCTTTCAGCTGAGGCCTCAAGCTGATCATGTGCTTCAAGGGGGAGACTAATTCCTTTTCTCAGTCACATCCTGTTAAAGTGACTAAAGGATCACATTGCAAAGTTTCAATTTGAGACATGAAATTACAGAAAGCTGCCACATAAATGATCAAATTCATTTTTTTTTATTTTATCTTAGTCTTTTAGACTCTTTTAAACCATAAAAAGAAGATGTTTTGTCACAACATTTCTAACTAGAAACACATTTTTTAAAATACGAGATACTTTTTAAAACGAAGAAATGTTAAAAACATACTGTGTGTAAATCCTGAATGCGAGTTTTTAGTCCCTCCACGACATCATTCCTCTCCTCATTGCTGTTTGGGTACGGGTACAAGTGACAGTGGTAGCTATGAAAACAAAAACACGTAGAATTATTAATAATTCAAAAACTGGAGGGACATGGGAAAACAAAACGTGTGTTAGTTACCAGTCACAGATCTTCTTCACCTTCTGGCCAATCTGGTCTCCCCAGTAAGAGATGAGGAAGACCACACATTTGACAGGCTCACCCTGCAGCCAAGAAAAATGTGTGTTTAGCATCAAAGACTCAATGCTAATAGTAAAGAAAAGCTTCAATAAAAAGTTAAACAGGCTTAAATTTAATTTAAATTTGAAATGAAATACTAATGACAAACACTAAAATTGAAGAACATTTGGGTAAAACTGGAATTCTATTGACCTTAAAGAGGATTAAAAAGTTGAACAGTCTTATTTTTTGATGCAATTTGAAAAAAAAAAAGATAAAACAATTTATCCACTTTGGATTTGACAGTAAATTTGATCTGATTTGTCAGGAGGAAAAGAATGTCCATCTATTCATGACGGGTCAGTCTAGCATGTCTGCTCTGTAGTGAAGCAGAGGAAATGAATAATCTGATTATGCCTGTCAGACTACATGGAAAAGACTGAGGGTCACCGTCTACTGAACTCTAGGAAGAAGAAAATTTTTATCAAAGAGTAACTTTTTACATTACATTGTAAATTACCAAACAGACCAATTATAAAGCAAAATGAACATTAAATGCACAAAAAAGCAGAGATAATCTGTTTTATGTTGACAGTTCTTGGTAAATTACCACAAATTGCAAGTGGATTTTCAATAAACAAAGTTGTTTACAGCTCACTTTATTAAAGCTGAACTATTGTTTAGAACAGATCAGCTCTAAAATGTTAATGTCTATGAAGCAGTTTCACATAAAAAAGGGAACTTTCTACTTTCTAAAGTGGTTTTAAATATTCATCTGGTTTGTTGACAGCTTTAACAGAAAAAACAGGCTTATAAGAGTGTGTTTTGATTTACTACAACAGATCTAAAAATGTAAAAGGAATGAAACAGCGTTTGTTACTAACAACATATAATTTACTCAGATTGTCATTTTGCAGGAAAAAAAATACTTAGAATCTACATTTCTTGGGAGACTCGATAACCAAAAATCTCATTGCTGTTTTTCCCGTAAGTGTTTTCAAGTATCACTGTTCACGTGGCAACGCACCACGTGAAATGCAGCAGTAACAGGATGTAATCAGGTGAAACCTACTTTGTCAGGATCCTGTAGATACTCTTCAACTTCTGCATAGCTGAGAATAGTGTAACCTTTACATACTCTCCATAGCATCCTCTCAAAGGCTTCGATCTTTGCCCGTTGAATCAGTCCAGAAATAAAACTGCAAAAACATTTTTAAAAATTCATAAGTCTTGTCTTGAAAATGCTTTAATATTATTAAAATACTCTAAATTGTTATTACTGAAAAAAATCCTAAAGAAAAAGTCATTCCCATCAGTGAAGACGACTTTAACATAATCTAATGACTGTATCCAGGTCATTTGCTGTTTGAAACTTCCTAGAAATACATAGGAGCAGCTGTGTGAATGTAATTGTGACACATTGTGATGCTCACCCCAGTTTGGCTCCAAGTCGCTGCATGCTGCTGTAGTCCATCACTGTGTCTTTTTCTAGGAAGGGAAACTCTTCGTATTGGACTTGGTGCGGCTCTCTCTAAAAGGAAACACAACAAGCAGTAAGGTTAGAGAACGTGATCGTAATCATATTACAAAGCAGCCATGCTGAGGTTCAAAGCACTTCCTCTAAAATCCATACCTCAATAGGCCTCTGGACGAAGTTTCGGGAGATGCGCAGCATGTGTGTGTACTCCGTCAGCTCCAGCAGATTCTTTTGAAGCCTCTCTTTGTTTCTTGTGACTTCACCTAATTCTGCCTCAAATCTCTGCAGCTGTTCCTGTGAGAGGATATGGGTCCGTGTCACGAAAATATTTCAACTCTTTTGATGTTTTTAGCCAAAACGACAACAAAAAAAATGTCATTTTTGTTTCTGCAGAGCGACAGGAGTTCATTAGATACTTTCTACTTTCTATCATCCAGTCGTTTACACTCTCCCACAAGCTTACACCCCCAACGTAGCATTAGTGGTGCAACAAAATAGCGAGCAGAATTGGAGCTATCCAGCCGTACAGTTTTGATCCAGATGCCAGCTCGGACGAGGAAAACAAAGATCAATCTATTTGTCTGCAAGTGGATGCATCACAATGGAGCTGCCGACTGTAGCTTCTACATCACAGCAACAAGCTTTTTCAAACAGTATTTTTTTAATCTACTCCTGATTTACAACAAAAAATAAACACTTAAAAAATGTAATCTTTAGCTTAATTTTCTTTAAATGACAAAAATTCCACAAGGACATACTAAAAAAACACTATTTTCATCAGAGTGGTCCGTAAGACAGAAGCAAGAAAAAAATAAATAAATAAATTCAAATACCATAATTGAAATGACATTCTTGGGTGAGGGAGTCACAGGGTTCACGTCTCTTTCCGGCAGTGAAATATCAGCTTTTTTTATTTCCCTCAGAAGGTATCCTGTTAAAAACAAACAACAATCTTACTTGAAACACAAAACTCTGTTATAAAAGTTTCTAAATATTGTGTTAAACTGTTTGAAAAATGCTCAAACCCAGCACAAACCTTGACTGTGTCTATTTTATTTTTAAAGGAAAGCGTTACAATAATCGAAGAGAATAATTCTTCCAACCAGCTGACTCTTCTCATGACTGTAAGGATACAGCTCTGGCATTAATCTGTTCAAAGAATCTATGTAGCTTTAAAGTCCCACAACAACCATTTTTGTAGTAAGAGCACTCCCAGTGGTCTTTTAGGTATGGGTATGCTGTTTTTAGGCAAAGTAAAAAAAAATGTTGTCAAAAAAAACAACTGAAACTGTGGCTTTTCGAGTCTCAAATGTGCAAACACAAACAACCACAAATAAGAACATTTTACTACAACAGGAACTGATTTTAAAATGATATCTATATCTGTTCAAATTTTATTCTGTATCTTATTTGTACTATTTTTTTATTCTGTCTTCCATCTGTGTTTTGTAATTTTATGTGGACTGTCTATCTAATAATAATAAAGAATGTGTCGTTTTTAAGGATGTAGTTTCTGCAGAGCAGCAGGAGTTCATCCGAAATTCATCTCTGAGTTGTGGGCGGAGGAAGTAAGCCTCCACTGATATCCCATCATCCCTTTGTTTACACTGTCTCCTGCTAGCTTACAGCCTCTCACAACCCTAACCTAACAGTACCAGTAGAATAAAAATGGCGAGCAATATTGGAGCTATCCAGTCGTAGAGTTTTGATCCAGATTCCAGTTAAGAGAAGATAGAACAAAAGATGTTAATTAATCTATGTGTCTGTAACCGAGAGCTTTTTCAAACTATGTTATCTGCTCCTGATCTATCATGATTTAAATTAAAAAATACTTTTTATTCTTCAGTTCTTGAGAATAATGCCACAAAAACATATTAAAAACATCAAAATCAACATTTTCATTGAAGTGGGTCTTTAAGCTTTAGTTTCTTCTGTCCCATCAGATATGTTTATGCTGAGTGGACAGTTCTTATAGACTGACATAAGGACAAAACATGATATTTTATGAAGGCACAGAAGCACGTTGTCCTCACCAAGTATGCGCTCCATCTCTTCACACTTTTTGATCTCATTCACATACTTTCTCTGGAATGTGTTCACATTAGGATTGAGCTGAAACAGGGATAGGAAAATGGTTTAGACAGGCGAAAACTACGAATTACCCTCATTCCATCATAGAACCCAGTGAACACAACAATAGTTTGTAAATAACTAGTTCGAGCCTTAAATAATTGTTTTATCACAACCTTTACTATGGATTTATTGATTTTTTTCCTCCCCATTTATTTATTTCTAATTATATCACCTTGATATGTGATATTAAAAGTTATGTATGCCATTTTTATTTAAAGATAGAAGGAAAAGAAAGCCCAAAATAATGGCTGAAGGACTTACGTCTCTGAACTCCACCAGCCCCAGCTCTCCCAGCTCACTGATGCAGTCGTAAGCCGACCCGGACTGCAGAAACAACTGAGCCAAACACATCTCATCACCCCGGAGAAAAGAACCCATCTTGACAGATGTGGATACGTTCCAGCTTCACCAAAATGCTTCTTTATCCCCAAGTTATCTGTTTTTAATATTTTCTTTTTCCAGTATTCGTCAGTCAAGTCCTTCCGTAGCCTCTCATGATGCCGCACAGGTGATAGGAATACTTTTACTTTGCATAACGCTCACTTTACAGCGCAGAGAGGCTGGTCCTGCTAGCTAGCTAATGGTTAGCCCGGTTATCCGTGTACTTGGCGCCTTCTTTCTTGATGATTTTCAAAGATTTACGAGTCAGATAGAAAGAAAACCCGTCTTTAATCCGTGTCCCAGCAAACTCCTCTTACATTGTGACGAGTCTTATCATAGTTCACAAAGTTTTAGACGCGCCTCTCCATTTCCGAGCTCTCCACGTCACTTTACTGTGTTGAACATCCACAACACCGAATGTTCCTTTTGACCAATGACCGCCAAGCTACGGAGTCTGCGCAGTTCAACCCTATGAAGAATGATTCCCTGAGCGTTGTCTGAAGGCAAAGGGGCGCCTGCACCTGCAAGGTTTCACACTGCGGTCACTGTTATTCTCCATTATAACATTTTTGATAAATTATCTATATGGTTAAGGCCACTTTTATTTTATAACATTTGTATGCTTTGTTGAAAAATAATCATTTTATAGATTTGTATTGTGCAAAATGTGCCTGGTGCTTCATTAAAAATCCACTATTTAAAGCTCCCCAAAAGGACTTAAGTGAATTCTTGAAAACTCTGTCATATTTAAATGTTTCATTCCACTTGATTATGTTATCTGACAACACTAATCTCTTTATTTGTATTGCCCTATTAGATGTTATTTTTTTATGTGATTGGGCACACCGGGGAAAAAAATATTAAGATTGGTTAATTTTTTTGAATGAAACATTGAGGTCAGTCAACCACATACATTTTTTAACAGCATAATAAAAATAATCAAGGCACCAACTATAAATATATATGCTTTATTAAAGGTTGTTTTAGTGAAAACCACTATTGATTGACAGATAAAGATGACTAAACAGGCAGAATTCTTTAGAGGTGGAGGTAATAAAATCTGTAATTAGTTTAGTCCACTGACTCTAAACTCAGAGGACATGAGCCTCCAAAAAAATCACAAGACTAGTCTGACGAGTTAAGACAATTACTGAGGTACTGTAGAACAAGGCTGCCGTGCAAGTTTTTTTTTTTTTTTTAAGTGAATCTACTACTTTTTTTTTTAGCTTATAAGAAATATTGGATATTTGACTATTTAGTCTTTTATAATTCAAAACACATTTACTCAGGAAATAAAAATTAAATGGAAGATTTGCAATAGGATTGAGCAGAATTCTCTGCTTTGATGAAGTTTTGGTTCAAATGTCAAAATACAATAAACTGATCTGAATTATAAACTAAACAGAAATTATTCAATTTAGATTTTTAAAAAAATAAGTGTTGTGTGCCTGAACTATAAAATGACCAGTACCATCATAAAAATATAAATAAAACCGTCAAAAATAATTGGAATCAAGGGCAGACGAAGCAGCTAATTTAAAAAAATATAATTTAAATAAAAGTATAACACAAAGATTATTAGAAAAATAAACATTTTATTAAGTACAACACCCAAATAAAAAACACAAACATTCAAAAATATAAATAAATTTACTTTGTTAACCACTTTTAATGTATCAAACTCCCCATTGATTAAGATCAAGCTTCAGAAAGCAGCACTGTGCCACGCCTGTCTGATTTGTCTCCATGGGGATCCAAGGATCGAGGCCGTGATGAAGAAGAAAACCAGGATCATACCCTTTGCCAACGCCAGAGAATATGGCTCACCTGTGACAGAGGGCAGTAAAACTGGTTAATATGATACCATTATTATTCCTATTTGATCATCAGGATCCTGTTGCATTGGATGCTGATTTACTTAAGAAATCTACAAAAGTGTCTTGCTCAGCTCTCAATTTTTATATTTGCATTTTAGTTATCACAAAAGCAAATTCATGTGTTTGAAATATTTATTTCACATTTGTATAAGTATATTTTCATGCACATTTTTGAAAAATACTACCTGTGTAATATCTGGTGAAAGGAAAAG
>NC_050520.1:18604445-18647371 GCF_002922805.2 Oryzias melastigma
TTTTTTTCTCACTTGCATTTTAGTTATCACAAAAGCAAATGAATGTGTGTGAAATATTTATTTCACATTTGTATAAGTATATTTTCATGCACATTTTTGAAAAATCCTACCTGTGTAATATCTGGTGAAAGGAAAAGCGAGCTCGGGCCAGCACACATCATTCCTGTCACAGTCGTATTCTGTGAAGTTGATCTGAAACCTAAATGATAAAAAATAAATAGAAAGCAACAAGTTAATGTCTGTTTGACGAAAAGTAAGAAGAGAAATAGCTTTGCCAACACAGTAAACAAAAAAGATCAGATGAATATTAAAACACACAAAAAATAACACAAAGAACAACATAAATTAAACAAATTCATTATCAAAATCCTTAACCTGGTTTTTGGTGGCCCTGTGTTGTAGGGAATGTCAATGAAGGTGACTGAAGAGGTGATAGGTAACAACTGAGCTTCTTCACACAAAGTTCCATTGCCTCCACCACAGTCCAACGCCCAGGTGGACAAACCAAAGCTAAAAAACACAAGCAAAAGGCCGCATTAAAAACAGTAAATGAAAACTCTGTAGTAATAATTAGGAGTACATTCACTTTATATCGAAACCTCAATTTGCATTTGAGTAAACATCTGATACAAACCTGATTTGCAAAGCAGAGATTTCCCTTTGAGGTACACTTTCTACAAACCCAGTGACGAGAGTCCAGACCTGAACGTGGACGTGAGCAGGAACAGCCCTGCATTCACTGGCTGAGTCCTCTGCAGCAGCGCTCGAGTTCAGGCTCACAACTAGGTTTGATATAGTAAAGAGTTCACAAGATTACAACTTAAACTACTACAAATATAAATAAAAATGTTAACAGAAACAAAAGAGATCAATTCTAAATAATAGTTCTGAGCGTGATATACGTACAGCTTATGGTCAGCCAATCTGTCATGGTAAAGAGGTCTGGGTTTCCACGCTTTGCCACGTATGCAGCAGCAGTCAAACCATCCTGTAGATTAGTAACCGTTTCTCTAAAATACAGAAACATTAATATATGATATACAATTTTGGCCTTTTTTTAAGTTTCAGCAATTAAACTTTAAGTCCGGAAGATCTTCTCATACTTTGTTGATTTTTCATGTTTGTCAAGTAACAGTTATTTGCTTTTCTCATACTGTCTCCATTTTATCTTTGAAGATCTCCAATATTTAAGAGTTTTATCTCTTAATTGTTGCTTCATGTTCTTTAAGCAATCCAGACTAGTTCCCTATTTCCTTAGCTAAGTTTTCCATCTTGATACAGTTACAATAATTTGACTCAAATTAGATTAGATTAAATTATAACAGATGAGCTGATTTGATTTATTTTTTTTCCAGTCTGTTTGCTTTCTTTGTACGTTGCTCTGAGATGTCTTTTGTCTGTGAACTGGCAGCACATAATTAAAATAAATTAAGCCGAGGTCACAGAAGGCCATGGAGTCATGCACTAGTCTGGAATAACATTAGAAAGGTTCTAACGTTTTGACCTACTTTTTTAAACAGAATAAGAGGCTAAAACATTGAAATCGGAAATTATTTTTGACTGAAGTAAAACTCAATGACACAATAAAGTATACAATTCTTTGATGAATAACTATATTTAACTGCTTCACAAATATTCTGTAAGTAAGTAACAACACTGTACTGACCTCAAGAGATTACACTGAGTCAGATTATTTTTTGTAACCGGCAGCAGACATCCAGATGTGTAATTCTTCCCAAACAGAACTGGTTCCCTCTCAGCGGCAGAACAGAGCCCATCATGAACTGGCAAACATTCAAGAACACCCGTTAACCTCTTAATAAATACATCCAATATCAGGTTAAAATTCTATTATAATTGTGTGTTTGAAAAGTATTACCTGGTTTCCAGATATTAATGAAAGCTTTTTGCATTGAGGCTGTACCGTTGTCTATGATTCCAGCAACAACAGGTTTTCCCACCTGATAACCTGTCAAGTAAAATGCTTTAAATTATTCTGTTTTTATTTTATAAAAGAGTTAATTTTGCAGAATAAAGCATTGTCTTTACCTGGGTTTCCTGAGGCGGGATCAGCCATAACATCCCCGTTTAGAAAGACAGCAGAATATCTCGTTGTTAACACCACTGTTTGAAACACACGACAAAATAATGTGTCACAGATTCATAAAAAAGATGATTTATACAGCTATACATGAGGATTACCAATCTTACCGCTTGTATTTGAGATGATGGTCCCGAGGGTGCGAGTCAGTGCGATTCCTGTGAAGCCATTTGCTTTCCAATAAAACTTGTAATCCAGCGATAGGGTCACATTCTCACACACCAGACTCCTTTCTTCAGAAAAAATGAACTAACTTTATTATAATATAATGCAATTCTGTGGTTTTGTCCATGTAAGTTATCACCTTCAGGAGAAACGGCGCTGCTTTTGGAGATAAATGGATCTGCATCAGAGACCACCTCATCAGTTACATCCACCTCAACAATCCCTGAAACAACAGAAAAGTTTCAGAAAACATTCAAGCAAAGCTACAGGGTTGGTTAGAATCCCCCAAAAACCTCACCGCCTAGTCCATCCATGACTTGACTGTTCAGTTCTGCTGTTTGCAATGGAAATCCCGTTGGACAGGAGTGGAGCAGGGTTACACACTTGACTTTGAAATTTCTCAGAAATGCTACGGGAGTGTTGTTTCCACATCGTCCCAGGACGACCTGTGGAGCAAAATCCCAACAATTGTGCTTTAAAGCCCTTCAAATAAATCAAATAAACCGTCATTTTAAAATGACAAACAACTAACCTGAGGTATAACAAAAAACTGTCCATTCAACTGTATAAGTGGACTTTCTTGAACATAAGGACTAGCTGATGCAGGAGCTGAAACCACAGCTTTTTGGAAAGAAGGGCCAGCAGGCACTGATGTCCTTGATATACCACAACCAAAAGATAAAAATGTGATTAAAATATGACACTAAATATGACAGAATAAATGTTACTTCTTTCTCACATTGTGCTTCCGTGGTAAAAGAAGCCGAGGAATGGGTTGTTTTCAGGTGGAGAGTTGACGCATAAAAACGGAAACCAGTCGGGGGAGTTTTCGGAGGACTGAGCAGAGCACTGGTACTCTGGAGTGGGGGACACCTGTCCTCCAAAAGGCCCCGGCAGACAGCGGGACACAAACAGCTTCAACTCTTCACTGGAACAATCCTGATAATGCAGAATGATGACGTGAAAGCATTTTTTCATGCAGAAAGTATCAAGAGCCGAACTTTGTTACTTGTGTATTAATTTACTCCCTTCTATAAAAATGAAAGAAGCAACAAAGGAAAAGGAAAACTCCTCTTCCAAAATAGCAACAAGTGTCAAAAATCTATTTTTTTTCTTTCTGTGTTTTTTTTAATGATGATAGCAACAAATTCCAAGTATGTCAAAGTCTTTTTTATTACTCAGCTTTTCTACACCTTAAGTTTGTATAAGTCAAAAGTGTCACATGTACAGACCTTGTCACAGCAGCAGCGTACATCACATATTCCCGTGGTCAGGTCACAGGGACACGAGCCCAACGGCTGAAAGACTTGGTTTGGAATGATAGTCTTGTTATCTAAAGTAAAAATGATTCAGTCAGTGTCTGCTCTTTCCAAATGCTACATCATGAAACAAATTCAATCGGGGTGACCTGATCCAGCAGTTGCAGGAAACACCCGGGCATGTATGACGGCCTGAACAAGCAGGGATGCCTGAGGAGCGCCCCCAACACAAGCAGACACCTGAAGGGTTTCCAGGACACACAGCCGCCTGGAACAGCAGTCAGGGTTTGTTCCGTTCTCAGCACACAGAGACAGGCTCCGATTCAGTCTCAGGTGGACTCGAACTACAGCCTGGGGCACAAAAGAAAACAAGTAAAAGGTCAACAGTTTAAATTACCTGGATTTTTACCTCATCAACAACCTGAACTGGTCCCACAACATTGATGGCCTGAAGGAAAACAACCTCCATCTATAACCATTGTATAACACTTTATTTTTACCTTTCCTATCTGCTCCTTTGTCACCGTCCACTGTGTTTCCTCATCTGCACACGATGGAGAATCAATACTTCCTAAAGAAAACATGAACAACTGTCAAATGCAGCTGAAGTGACAACTATGTCGGTCATGCATGCATTTAGTTGTTGGTATTTTTCCATTTATATAAATAGTTACCACACATTTAGAATTTAAGAAATTCCACGTGTCATATTTTAATGCAGTCTTTTTGTTTAAACTCATCCCTCCATCACCTGTTAGGTTGGATGGAAAAACTCTCCTCAGATTCAGAATCACGTCTGAGGAGCTGCCGAGCAGAAACGCGGTGACGGCGGGTCCAGTTGCAGTGAGAAAGGACGGCTGGAAAACTGTTTGATATCACACATTAATCATTCATCATAGCTAGGTCAAATGAAAGGAAATTATCAAGAATATTTATAAACTAAGAAGAAGAAAAAACTCATCAGTATTGCCATCTTTTTGGGTCTTTCCTGTTATTCAGAAAACAAATATTGAAGAAAAAAAAGTCTTACCAACAGCATTCTGAGCATGCGCCACACTAACAACTAACAATACGAAACCGAACAGATGTGAAAACGAAGGAAAAATTCTGTCTTTTCTCACGTTAGCCATTTGATGCTAACAGAGTCCTCATTATTGGTAAACTCTTTATCTCTTAGCAACGCAGGTTTGGGCGAATCACAGCGAAGAACTTTCTTTTTCTGCGAAAGAAAACGAGCCAAAATTCAATCTTAACTGGGTTACAGCGCCATCATGTGGTACAACTTGTTATTCTCACGGATTTGACAAACGTAAAAAAAGAAAACTCAAAACAATTGTGGATTATTAAATGTATTTTTCTAAAGCAAAATTTAAAACAGACTTTAAAATTTAATTAATTTTAAGCTTTAATATTTAATTTATGAAACATTCTTACACAATCCACTAGGTGGCAGCAACACACGGTCTCAACAACGAGACTACAGGCAGAAGTAGAGTGTGGTCACGTGACCTTCAAACCAACGTGCCCTCAGCCGAGTATCAACAACATTAGGCAAAAAATACAGAGTCAAAACAGAAATGTCGGTCGAAAACCTGATTGTAAATCTACAAGAATGTTTAATCAGTGAGGACCAACCTCCGGAAGATGTCAGTAAACTTTTCACGTCATTCTTGGGTAAACTTTCTGAATCCACGAGGTTGGTTTTGAATCTCAAACGAGTTTTCTTATTTAAAAAATCTCCTAAAGATGGAACTTTAAAGGTCATCCGATTGTTTCAACAGGACCAGTGTGAAAAGATGCAAGGATCGTTGTTTGGACGAGGCTATCCAGATGCTCAAACAAATACCGGAGGAGCAGCTTCGTGGTTTGCAAAGCGAGCAGCTCCAGCTGCTGGTCAGACTCCTCATAACCATGCAGATTCAGATGGTCAACATCTCCACGGCCTGTCGGAAACTGGACCAGGTTTGTCCTGCTCTGCACTAATTTTTGAGATAAAATCGAGGAGGAAAAACCACTAAGTCTGTTCTCAACAGATGCTACAGCATCTAGGAAAGGTGGATCATCAACTGGTTGCCACAGAAACCCTTCATCGTTTACAATCTTTATTCCAGAGGGATCAGGTATGACTTTATATTCTGGGTGCAACGATTAATCGATGTATTGATTGATATTCCCTGATAAATCTGGGATCAAATTGTTTATCTGAATTAAACCATTATAAATTTGTTTCAAAATTAAAAACAACAGCATGCTGAACTTTTATGTAAATAAAATGTGAATCGATTCGTCATACATTCTTGTTTACTACACTTATTTAATTTACAATTGGTTTTCTTGTAAGAAATGCATGCAAAATGGAAAACTGCACCTTTTTTTCTCATCTTTGACTGTCGAGGCAGCAGCAGTCTAAGCAAACATGTTTTTATGCTTTTATTTTGAAAATCATATAGATAACTTTTTTTGTGAACTGTTTTTCAGATTCCATCTCAAGCAGACTTACAGACAGGTTGGTGCTGACTTAAAGTCATATGCTGAATTTAGAGTGTCACAACGTCTGTATTTATGTACACAGATTGTGTTCTCTGACATCTTTGTAGCCTGTATGTTCCTGGAAGACAGCGCCGTTGGTCGTAAGGTGTGGCGAACACTTTGCGTTTCCATGCTGAAGAAAATATCTGATTTATTCCCTGTTCTGATGCAAGACAAATGTCTGAGCAACGGGCCGCTGTGTTACCTTTCAGTGAAGGTATTTGCACAGATAACATGAATAAAGAATGTGTTTTCTGGGATGTGGATCACTGACCTGAAGACTGTGACTGCTGCAGGTGTGCCTGCAAGTATTCCAGCTGCTGTCCAGAGAAGTAGCTCCTCTGGTGTGGAAGGAGAACAACAACAACAGTCCAGTGGTGCAGAAAATCCTGCAGGCTCTCATGAACATAATACTCGGACAGGTTTTTTCCGTTAATCAGTTGTTAGTAGCCTCACCATTCAAAGGATTTGGGTTGTTTTGCAGCTTGTTATTGTTTGTTGTGTTGCAGTGCTGCAACAGGGACACTCGCCTTTTAGCAGGCACCGCTGTGGCCATGTTGATCAACACAGCGACTCAGAGCCAAGCGGGAGGAGCTGCTGCCTGGAGCTTGCACCACATCTCTTATAAAAGTAACCAATTAAATTATTTAACATGTGCATCCATTATCCATTGCTTTTTATTCAAATATCTCCTAACATCTTTCAAGGAAACATCTAACTCCACTTGACTGTGCATATAATGCATTGTTAAGTCTATTATTTGCTTAAAATGTTGTTTTTCTGCTCCCGTGTCGCAGACCCCTGGCAGCTGACGGTTGGAGTCCTGCAGGTGGACTGTGACCCTGTCAGGAAGGATGGCGTGGACAGGCTGGCTGTGATCAGGGGCCTCCTCACCTGCTGTCGGACTCAGATCTTACTCTCCTCGCATTTCTGTAACTCAGAGGTGAATATAATGAAGGTTTGTGAGGAAAACAACTTTTTCTTTGTTTCCAAGATACTTTTGTTTTTTTCCCTTTTTTTTAAGACAAGTTTCCTGATGGACAGCCTGTACCCGCTCGTGCGTGCACTATGCGAGGAGACTCTGGAGTGTCACTACTTCTCTTTTGAAGGTTAGCAGTGTCCGGAGGGCTTGTTCTTGTGCGTGACTGGAGTTTGTGAGCTGAGTCTCCCGCTTGTTGTTGCAGTGCTAACTCTGTGGCTGAAGAAAGTGAGAGAATGTCTGACAGATCTGTGGGAGATAACCGGCACCCGGCTTTTCACGGACGACAGCAGCCTGCTGGTGGATCTCATTCACATCATCTGGACCAATGCAGAAAGCCCAGTGAGAAAACATACACTGCTTTGCTTCACTTAGAGTGTCAGACTTGAACTTTAATTTCATATTATTGTGCATCTGCAGGTGGACGGAGTGCCTGAATTTGCAAACAGGGCTTTTAGTTTGTTGCTGGATGTCTATGACATGGACTGTGAGAAGTTTGGTGACACAAATAGGGATTTTTATTCAACTGTTTTTCTCAAAATAATGAAATTACCCTGGGAGGCCAAAGCCAAATATCATCTCCTTTGTGCTCTAGTTCCATATCTGGGTACAGACAAGGTGAGGTTCATGGCCTACAGTCCTCACAGAGGTTTAGTGAGTTTTGCTTTTACTGATTTCTGTTTTTCTGGGTTCTTTTAGGTGCTGGATCAGTGTGCGGAAATACCCACTTACATCCTTAAGAGTTTATCGACCAATCAGCTGTCTCCGTGTGGATCAGAGCTCTACAAGTGTCTGATCCAGCAGCAGAGGCGGGAGCTTTGCGACGCCCCTCAGAAATCTGTGCCATTCACTGAGCTGGATCTGGCCAAACGCTGGGCCAGGCGTTGGCGTCCCGTCCTTCTTCAGGCTCTGATGTCTGAAGTGACTCTTCTGCAGAGCAACAGCTCCACTCATCTTTTACCCTGCACCTTTCAGGTCTTCCCCTCTGCTGCACAGCACCTGCTAGAGACTCTGGACCCTCACACACCCAGACATCTGCACGCCTGGGCGTGCATCTTGAGATCTTACCGGGCCACGACTGGCTGCTCTCCCTGGGCTCTTCAGGGCAGCTCCACCTTTGAAACGCTGCAGCAAGCTCTGATGTCCGCCGATGAGAAAGTTCGACTCGCTGCTCTCAATCTGCTCTGCTGCAGCCCAAAGACCAACGACAGACCGACAGCGGAGGAGATGAGCATCATGAAGGAGTTTATTCCGATGAATCTGAACTGCGAGTCCTCACCTTTTCGCCAGCACTTACAGGCCGGAGTGAAGCGGTTTCTAGTTCGCATCAGAGATAGCTGTTTGGCTCAAATCCGAAAGCCAAAGGAGAAAAGGAAAGAAAACTCTGTTCATTCTGAAAGGATGCAGGATACGCTACTAGAGCAAGGAATCGGTGAGAAATCAAAGAGCATATTTTTGGTTCCTGTCCTCTCTCTTTTTACAACTTTTTTCAGAGAAATACAAGATTTATTCATAAAATCAGAAAAAAAGTTCTAGTAATTTTGATCAATTCTCCTTCAAAATAGTTTCTGTCATTGTTTTGTAGAGTTTGTGGAGTGGTTAGGTCAGCTTCCATACAGCAACCTGGCACCTGGGCACAGCTTTCAGAGGAAGAAGACTTCCTTACTGCTGCTGTCTGCAGTTCTGGAGACCTGCACAGACACCTGGAGCCCTGACAGAAAGAAAGGACAACCTCCAGGTCTGTGACGGAGCATGTAGAGCAAGAATCCAACAAGACTGGTATAATCTGATAACTTATCTGTGATTCTTGTACATAAAATATATTTTTTGTAGCAAACATGAAGATTCTTATACACCATGCTCAGCTCAGAGGACATTGGGACTTCTTCAGTAGGAGTAAAAAACTGCTTCTTCTCAGCTGTTTGGAAGATTCTACCAATGAGGTGCAGCTTTCTTCTCCTGCCTTGTTTATCCCTCATGTGTGAAAATGCCTTCAGGTGTAAAGCGATGTATATCTTTGTCTTCAGATTCGAGAACTCTCCACTGAGTTGCTGCTGAAGTTTTTTCCCCCCAGTTTCCCAGGCGACATTGCTGAGGTGTTGACCGTGAGAGCCAAGCAGCTTCTGTGCAGTCCCCGGGTGCAGGAGGCTCAGATGGGGGCTCTCATGATGAAGGTCCTTCTGTATAAGTAAGCCCCGCCCACTTTTCTTTTTTGCTTCACTGCTCAGAAAGGTGAACAGTGATTTGTTGTTCTTTCTGTAGATCATTAGAGCACTGGGATAGTGGACTGTGCTCTAAAACCTCCAGCATCATCAGGTTCCTACTGAAGGAGCTTGAAGATCATTATCTGACGGCTAAAGCGGACATGATGCGTGCAGCCCGAACCAAACCTATCCATGGTGAGAATCAGAGTTTTTGATTCATGTTTCTGAAGATGCTTAGAAGTCCTTTTCTGAAACATACTGCAGGTGTGTTGAAGGCTCTTCAGAGATGCCTGTTTGAAGGCCCCGTCAGTGTCTGTGATGCAGCCGACCACAGTTTGATCTCTGAGGTGTTGAGTCTCCTGGAGAGCATTTCTTTGCTCCTCCTGGGTGTACTGCATGGAGACAACAAGGACAGCTTCACGGAAAAAGGTAACACCTTCATCTGTAAACTTTATTAATTCAGATATGATGTCAAATTAATTCAGTTCTTGTCCTTCAGACACTCCACCATCGTTCTGTGACATGGGAAATGCCATCAGCTCTCTCATATCCCAGCAAGCAGATGAAGAGGACTGCGTCCTGCTTTCTGAGGAGCACAGTCTTGTTCTGACCTGCTGCTGGGTTTCTCTTAAGGTGGAGCAGAACCTCGTGCATGAGTGGACTTCTATGAATGCAACCATTATCTCAAGATTTGAATATTTGTACCACTTTTTTCCTGTTAGGAAATTGGGATTTTTTTAGGTACTTTGGTGGAGAAAATCTTCACAGAATCTAAACAATCAGGGGAGGGCGACCTCCTCAAACCACAGTTATCAAGAGTGTCCAAAGTATTCAAGAACATTCTGCTCAGCTGCCGTCACTGGGTAAGATTTTAAGTCCCACTTCGATCATCTTTTGATTTATTTATTAAGTGGTCTTTTAATAACAATTATGCAATTTTTAGACTAAATTTAGAAAATTTTCATTTTCTAGGACATAGTTTTTGCAAAGCTGCAGGAGTTAATGAGAAATTCGCCCCCTTCCCATCATCCATCTGTTTACACTCCTGCTAGAACTGTTTGAACATTCTTGTTCTCATCTGCATGTTTTTTTCTCTCACAAGGGGGCGATAGAGGGTTGCTGTGTGGGCTTCACAAAGTTCTGCTCCTGCCTGCTGAGCTGCAGCGATCCAAAGATTAAGGATATTCCAGTCCAAATGCTGAAACAAGTGAGATATGCTTCTGTTTGTTGACGATAAAATGAGCTTGTGAAGTTTTAGGTTTTTTTTTTTCGTTTACAGGGATTGCAGGTCGTGCAGTGTCCCCGTTCTGCATCGGTGACCCGGCGAGCCGCCGGTTTGCCCATGCTGATTCTGTCCATCCTGACAGCCGAGGAGACCAGCAAAGCGAGGCCGCTGTTAGTTCTCAGCATGCAGACCCTGATGGACACGGCAAGAACCCCCGTTCCCCAGAACTGGGACCAAACCCTGGACCTGCCACAGGTGTGGGGATGCAGCACCTAGAATGAGCATGTCAGCGCTTGTAAACAGAAAAACAAATGTGACTGTGAAGTTGTCTCCGCCCCCCTCAGGTGTGTGCAGTTCACGCTCTTCAGGCGCTGGTGCGGGGAGCCGCTTTGGGAGCAGCCGTCCTTCAATTTGCATCTGATATAACCATCTTGTCCTTGACTCTGCTCAGTTCCTCCTGCTGGGCCATGAGAAATGCAGCGCTGCAGCTTTATAGTGAGACACACACACCTACTGTACACACACAAGTTTGTACCTGTCTCCTCCTTTGTGCACTGTTTTTCACCTCCAATTTGTCCTTCCAGCTGATGTCTAACCCTAATTTTCCACTCAAATCTTAACAAAAACACAAACCAGGATCATATCTGCTTAATGGTCTCCCAACTAGGCCTTTACAACTAGAAATAGTAAAAAAAAAACTAATATGTGACACTTCACACATTTTTCCATGGCTTGCATTTAAGCTATACATCATTTTGTCAAGTAAATGTAGTTTATCAGCCTTTAAAATGTTAGAAAATAACCCAACCTGCCCACATAATTAACAACTATATGTCTTTTAGGTTCCCTTTGCTTCAGAATGCTGGGCCAAAAGTCCAGCAATGAGGACAGCGGCGCGGCCCAGCATGGCATGACTGCTCCTGCCTTCCTCTGGCATTATCGCCGTCTGCAGCCGTTCCTCCTGACGGAGCTGACAAAAGCAGCCGAAGGCCTCCAGGGTCCAACTGCCGAGGCCAAACTGCACCTCCAGCCATCACTCTTCCCCATCCTGACTCTGCTGGCCCAACTCCAGCCAGTCGTCACCGACACGTCAGGGTTGGTGTTTAGAAGCTTTATTTATAGAGTTTGGATGAAGCTCTTTGGTCTTCCCACATCAGCATGCAGTTAAATGTGCAAACTTTACACTCAATTAAGGGTTTTGTTTTTACGTTACAAGCTCTAAATGGTCTTTTTTTTCTTGGACCTTCATTACCATAAAGGTTATTTGTAGCTGTCTGAACATTTTTCTAGTGCAGCTTACACTGAAAAAGCTGCCCAGTGAACACAGGAACACATGCAAACTCCATGAACTTTTTCTATATTGCTTTGGAGGATCCAGATATCAAATTCATCTTAATTTTCAAAGCACTGTTCCTGCTACAAAACATCTCCAAGTGGTTTCCACAATAAAATAAATAACAGTAAGACAAAAATAGTAAGTAAAATAGCAATGATAATTCAAAATAAATAAAAAAAAGATTAAAAACCCAGCACACATACACACCCTGTAAGTACAATCAAATTAAATCGAATTGATTATTAGTAAAAATGTCTAAAATCAAATTAAAACATGTTGACCTTTAAAAACTATGTAAAATTTGTTGTAATTTTTTTTTTATTTAGTTTTCCCTTTTGGGACCACCAGCAGACCTTCACCTGAGGACCTTAGGGCTCTCGGAGGGTCAAAAGAAAATGTGATAAAAAATGAAGGTCCAACTCCCTCTAAAGCTTTTATAAACTAATACAAGAATCTTAAAATACCAAACAAACCAACACTTTTACCTCATGAAACTTTTGGGAAATATTTTGACATTCTGATCTTCTGTTTGAAAAGGGATCCTGCAGCAAATTTAAAGCAAATTTTCACAGTTTGAGGAAGTATAGTTTTTATTCAAAATTAATCTTTGTTTAAAAAATAAAATGCTCTTTTGATTTATTCAAATCCCCAAGTTCATTTTCTCAGGAAGACATTTTTTGTATTATTAGGAAAAGCTGCTTTTCTGTTAGTTTATATAATATATATATTTTTTACACTTGAAACCACTATTCGTGGAAACTGTTCTATCTTAAAAAAATGATGAAAATGAAAAAAATGAATCGATGTTTAGTTGGATGTGAATCAGAACCACATAGTTTTTTGGCAGTGATACTTGACCATATTCATATTTAAAGCTTACAAATGTTGATGGAGCGATGTGGAATTTGGGGAAAACTGATTACTTTTTTGGTTGTTTAGCAGCGGTTTCAGAAGCTCTTAGAGGTTTTGAACAAGCCCTCAAAAAATTGATATTTTTTAATAAACAAGTTGAACTTTTGTACTTTTTTATTATGTGGAAAAGCATTCAAACTTTAGACCTTGCATTTCCTGGCTTACTTTTTTATGATTTATAAATGTCCTTCCAGAGTGTTTTTAGACTTCTCACCTCCCCTGCTCCAGCTGTCTGCCAGTCCGATTTACAGCGTGAGAGTGATGGCCTCTAAAGCTTTGGTTGCCATGACTCCCACCTCAGAGCACATGTACGTACTCCTCCAGCTCACCGCACAGCTGCCGGGTCCTCAGGAGGGCCGCAGCCACAACCAGCTCCACGGCCGGCTGCTGCAGATCAAAGCCGTTTTGGAAAAATGTCTCTGCGCTAACAGGTGACTCTCAGAGGAGCGGCTCTTTCATTCATCAAACACTTCCTGACTCCCCGTTGTGTCTGCGCTTGCAGTGCGACCTCAGACGAGCTGAGGGAAGTGGTGAGCAGGGTGCACGCCGCTCAGTGGCTGGTAACTGAGGATCAGCGCTGCCCCTTAGTGAGAGCAGTCTACCTCAGTGTGGCTGACTGTCTGAGAGAAGAACTCTGTGAGGATTTCCTGTGTCAGCTCAGTGACAGACTCACTCATGAACTTCATTCTCCTCCACAGGCCCTGCAGGTGTGTGTTCTGCTCAAATCATTCAAATCTAATGTAACAGACATTTCATCTTTTTGTTGCCTTTTCAAAGACAGTTGTGATATACTAATGAGATTATGCTAAAAAATATATTTTAGATGTATAACCAATACACAGACATTAAATTAAACTGCTACCTTTCTACACTGACTTACACACCCAACACATGACATGTTTTAATAGCAGCACCAAGGAGAACTGTTCTGTTTCTTTAAGGAACAGAACACACCTAGGTTGCCCCACCTGTTGTGTTATAGCATGTCTCATGTAGTCACTATTCCTGTGTAGCTGAATAGAAGTTCATTAACTTAACAAAATATCTGACATTAGGCTGCAGTCATTATGCCTGAGCCTATTTTCTGCTGTAGAAACAGGAATACATCATATTTTTAGACATATAAGTCTTAAATGCTGTGGTTTTCTGATATTGCCTTCATCTATTTGCCAGTGACTAGTTTCTCAGGACTTTCCTGTGAAGGTATTTGACAGTTGCTGCTTTCCTTGTGGCCTCTTCTTGGTTCCCAGTGGTCTATGATCGGGGTCTGCAACCTTTAACACTAAAAGAGTCGTTCAGGTTGATTTCTCCATGACTACATCCCATCAGGAGCCACAAAGTCTTCCCTCACCCTTAAAAAAATAAATACTAAATTTGCATTTTTGTTATTGTTACTATTGTGATAAATATAGATTAAATTGTTTTGTCAAAAATAAAACAGTAAATCACTTTTAAAATCCCAAAATGTGAAATAACTTTTAATAGAGGTTCACTTTCTTTCAAAATAAAAGAGCCTGTATCATGAATCCTGAACATCCAGCTTTATCTTTGTTATGTTTTGTTGCATCATTTATCTGCTTAACATCTCTAACCGTCAGGCAAAGCTGTTTTTCTGTTAGTTTTTTTTTCATTTTGGTCATTTTGCTTCTTTTTCCATCAAGTTTATGTAGTTGAAAGTCAAACCCTACTGCCTTTCTTGTCTATGTATATATTTTTACATATATATCTATATAAAAGAAAAGGATGGGGTGCATTTTATTCAAAGGTTTGATTCATTTTCTATGTTTCAATACACTTTTTTTTGTTATCTCCACAGATTGGTTTGTCCTCCTTCCACCAACAAGCTGTTCACTTCCTGTGTGGAGACCTGAAGTGGGCACTTCAAATCTGGGACAGCTTCTCTAAGGCCAGGCTAGATCTGAGGCTGGCATTGGTTACGTGGGTGCTGGATGGGAGGGGGTTTGAGCAGTCTGTTTTGAGAGAAGAGATCCAAAAAGTGTTACAGGTAAGTCATGAACAATTCTCAAAATAAAGGGAAGAAAACAGGAAAAAAAGTATTTTCTCCATTTATAAATACAAAGGGTGTGTCTAAGAGATATTGTTTGTGTAACAAAGACAACTTCAGTATTTATTAAGCAGTTTTTTTGGGCATTTATTATGTTTCCAACAGAACACCTCAGGTCTGGACCCCCTTTGTCTTTGCATAAACATGTTGATTAGAGTGTACCCACGTTTTAGGTTAGATAACAAGTATTGAATGTCTGTAGAGTGAGTTATGTTTACCTCTCAGTTTGTGTTCTATATTGAATTTCATTACAATAATAGTGATGTTAGTTTAGCTGTAATGGAAAGTTTCAGTCACTGACACTGATTGCATGTTATGATCTGGAACAAGCTGTGAAAACCGGACTCATCTTACAGTTTTTATTTTAGTCTATAACTATTATTTTATTCTAAACTATATTACAATTCTGTTTAATAACAGATAAAAAATAATGAAAATAATTAACATGTCATGCACAAACTAAAAAAGAACACTCTTTGGAATTACACGTCTGTGTAGATTATCGTTCATCCAGCTTGATTCTATTGAAGTAGATACAAAAGCAGTCATCTGGACTTGGTTTGTCTTTCATTATTGAAAACATTCCACCTCTCCTCTTCTGCAGGAGACTTTATGAATGTTGAAACACAGTGAGGTAAGAGTAGGATTAATAGGCGAAATATTTTTTTTTTTTTTTTTTTTTAGTAAAAATAGCTTCTTTTACTCTCTGTTGCCACTCAGAGGTCATATCTGAAATATTTATTCCCTTCGAGATAGATACAGATAGAATACAGGAAGTGGGGCGACTTACTCCACACTAATAGTCCTGCCTACAACTCAGAGGCGAATTTCTAATGAACTACTGCCGCTCTGCAGAAACTATGTCCCAGAAAATGACTTTTTTTTTCTTTTGACTTAAAACTGCTTAATCATAACTAAAGACTACTGGGAAGTGGAAACGCTTAAAATAAACCAAAAGATGACAGAAGTGGGCCTTTGAAACTACTAAGTTCTATTGAAACCTTTATGATAAACAGGTTGAAAATTTGCTTAAGGCTTCACAATTTTTAAAATTATTTAGGGTGTATTCAGACTGGACACATTTTGTCCTCTTAAAATGAACAGGAGTTCGTTTCCTCTGATAATCTGGAAACATTTTCAGTGTGAATACACGCCAGGGAACTTTGGTCCAGTACCAGGAACCGCTCTCTGACCCATCTTCTTTACAATCTATATGTCATAGACACTTTTATCGTACCCCGTAGCTGTAGTGTCCCCGGTAACCGCCGAGTAGCACTCCTCCGCCTTTCCAAAGTAGCAGTAAAAGTAGCAGTAAAAGCAGCTGTTTCATTCTGACTTTGCTCCCACATTACATGCTCAAGTCTTGTTCCTCCACATCTCTGGGTTGGGTTACATGATTACCAGCATTGATCTTTTTTTGTTATGTTTCAGAATGACAGTATGCACAACTTATCTTAACAAATAACTGCACGTAGATCTTGTTTTTCCTGAAATGTTTCAACTGGAGTGGCAATGCTCTCTGTTTGCAGTCGAACTTGAAGGAGGCTTTGCTCAGCCACAGTGTGGAGTATCGCACCGCCTTCCTCACAGCCCTGGTAAAAGTGATGACTACCGGCGAATCTTTACCTCAGCAGCCATCACACGAGCATCTGCCTCTACTTGAGTGTCTTGAATTGTTGTTCATGGATCTTGAGGACCAGAAATGGGGTCCAGAATTCCTGTCCCAGGCTCTATCTGCTGCTGGTTTGCTGCTTTCTCAGTGTCCAAAATCCAGGTTTCAACATTTTTCTTAGATGTTGATTTTTTTAACTCATATATTTGTTTCTGAATATTTTTTTTCTTTTTTTGTATAGTATTAATACATCCATGCTCCAGCGCTGGTGCTGCATCTTGGAATGTCATAGGGCCCCTGTGGTCCCAGAAGTACTCAGGATTGCTTGTAGTGAAGCTCTGTGTGTGACTGCAGCTCCGCTTACGAGGGACATCAGCACCGTGATAAAGATCAGGTATAAAGACAACTTTATCACATATTTGTTCCAATATTAACAGCTAAAAAATGACAAATCTTTCTGTTTTAGGTTGATCAATACAGGCATTTACCTGCTGCAGGACCAAAGTCAGCAGGTGAGACTCAAAGCAGCCCGTTTTGCTGCTTTACTCCATCGCGCACAAAGAGGAGGCAGCCAGGAGAACCTGAATCTAATGCAGGTCAGTCACGCTCTGTTGCTCCTCCTGGACCTGCTGCTGGAGGAGCACTGGGATGCTCCTGGGACTCTGGAGGTGCTGCTGTCTCACCTGCCTAAGTCTGACCTCAGATGTGTTGTGAGAGAAGCTTCTGCACTAGAGGGGTATGTTACACACCTGAATCGCTATGTTTTAAGAAGGGCTTGGCTGTAATTATGATGCTTTTATTCAGGTTCTCCAGCCTGTATGAGCAGGATGAAGCCAATGTGTTTGCAGAGCCCGCTGTCATGTCTGCACATGTGCTGCCCCACCTGCTGCAGATGGCTGAGAAATCCTCTGAAAGCTCTGGTCTGGCTCAAAGCCTGACTTCATGGGCAGAGGAGCACGTCTCACAAGTGCTGGATGACCTGGTATTCTGTGAAAAGATTGTGCCAGGTACCACACTTGCTGTTCTGTTTTTGGTATTTCCTGCATCAAAACCTCAATTTTTGTATTTTTTCTTTTTAGAAAACACATTATCCGCTGCTTGGTTGGGCCTCCTTGTGGATGCTCATTTCCACACCACCCTGTGTGGCCTCCTCACCAGAGCTGCCTTTCTCCTCCGTCTGCTGGAAACATCTGCTCCAACACAACCCCTTTGTGATCCTTCTACCCTGCACACACATTTGCAGAACGCCTGGAAGTTGCTCAGGCAGAACGGAGTCCACTTTCCTTCCTCTCTAAGAGCAGCTTTGGCTGGAGAGCTCAAGCAGAGCCTTTCTTAATGAAGTGGACCAGGATTACTAGAACATTCTGCATGACACATATCTATAATCTGAATTAGCTGATGGCGCAGTACACCTGCAAAGAGAGGGTAATGCAGTTACATAACGGATGAGTTCATGTTTTTGGTGCAGAATACAAAGCCTCTGGGCATCTAGATGCTTTTTTAGTCCATCTCTTTGACCAAAGCTTTATCATGCAGAGCTACAGTTCCCACATCAGTCGGCCTCTTTGCCGTCTCCTTTTGTTCTCACAAACAGCAATCTCACAGTGAAGGGCTGACGTAATGCACAGCATCTGGAAAAGTTGCCTGCTTGATGCTCAGCTGGGAATATGGTGTGGTTTAATGTTCCATTAGAGGCCGTCTGACTGGAGAAGTGTCCATTTTCCCACCACAGAAGGGCTGGTGAGAACTGAGAGGGTCTGATGGGGGAGGCGGAGGTTACCCCGCAACAGACCGCACTCTAGAGCAGTCTGACATCACCAGATTAGTGTTGTTTTTGTGACGGATGCACAAACTCGTGTAGAGGTTGGCTGTAAGCATGATTTAGCTCTTGTTTGTCATGTGTTGCATTTTAGAAACTCAAACAATAAGCGGATGTTAATGATTCATGTCCAACTCTTATGCAATGCTTTTTCTTTTTTTTTCTCAATGCAAAGTCCACAAACGATCTTGTCAGCTTTTAACCATCCCAGAAAGGAAGTATTTTTTATTTAAATAAAATAATTTTTTGCCCAACAGCAACATTTTAGAAGTGACTTTCAGGTGAGCTTGATAAAAGAGAAGTACGGAATAGAAATGGAACATCTGGCTTCATTTCTTTAAGCCTTTGTTCTGCTGCTTGATGGTTAAGTCCATGTAGAATGGCTGAGTGCAGTGTGGACACTCACCATCAGGAGGTGTACATGCAGAAGTCCATATGTGTTGTGTTTTTCCACTGCAATGTTCAGAGGCCTTATTGGTTATAATCCAGAAGAAACTATTTTAAAAGCAAAATCTAAAAAGGACATTGACACAAATTATTCTGATGGATTTAGGTCTTTTGTTTCACAGTAGACTAAATGTTAAAGTGAGATACAATAGATGTTAAAATGTTTAAAATACTTAGGCATCACTTTTGGTTATTGCTTAAACTGAACAGCTTAAGCATTTTTTAAAATGATGGTTATATTTATTCTTACTGTTTGCAAGTTTTTATATGTTTTGATTTTTGTTTTTATGTTGTCAAAGTAATTGTATACTTTAATAAATATGTATTCTATACTTAAGCAGCTACTTACTATTCTTTTAAAAAGTTTGAAGCCACTTTAAAGTTTTTTTTTCAGGCCAAACTTTTGAAACCTTAAAAAAATGTATGAATTCAGAAACTTTCAATTGTGTCACTTACTTAACAAAGACAAAGTAGTTAATTATAGTAAATATTTTTATGAGAAAAGTGATTTATACAAGATTTCTTTGAAGTTTTTCTTCTTTATTGATATATAGATACATTAAACTTAGTTTGGTTATTTGGTAATGATGTAGTTTGAACTTGTTCCCCTAAAACTATTCCCTATTGCAGTCCTATTTGGGACAGACAGAGGAAAAGTGGTGTCCTGGGGCAGAATGTTCAGGGTAACAGATAGGTTTGCACATCAGCTGCTTTGAGAACAACAAAAAGCTCAGGTCTGAATAGATGGGTGTGATGGAGCATGCTGAACAGATGTTTGGTCTCCTGATTACCTGAAAACAAGGGGGAGCATATGTTTACACAGTGGCTCAGTGAACACTGACAGACTTGGCTGGCCTCATTACCTCTCGGCTTGCAGTCACAGGGCCCTTGGAGCTTCCTGATAGAGGCAAATGCTGATGGCAGCTGTCTTTTATTATCCTCTACAGAGACCTGGAGGAAGAGGAAGCCTGGGAAACAGGAAGATTCCACATCTAGGGGACAGATAAGACTATAAAGTATGGCTCCACTATGTAACTTGAGTAAAAATTACAAAAAAGCAACTTAAAAACACAAAAAATAAAATAAAAAGGTAAGGATGGCTGACAGAAAAAAATGCAGCCTCAACAGAGCACAAACCATCCTGCTTGTGCCTGTCCCAAGCCTGCCAAATGCTGAGGGTATGTCAACACTCAACATAAAATGTATAAAACATGCACTGCAATAAGAATAAAGGGAACACTACAAAAATATCCTATACCTGAATGAATGAAACATTTTTAAATGCTTTATTTTGCACGTAGTTGCATTTTCTGGCAACACAACCACACAAAAAATATTAATGGAAATTAAATGTATTAGTGTATGGAGGTGAATCATACTCAAAATTTAAGTGGAAAAACACACTACAGGCTGATCCAGCTTTGCTGCTTTGTCTTTGAATCAAGTTAAAATGAGGCTCACTAGTGGGCGTCCATATGACTTCACTGCAACGCCTGGGTATGCTTCTGATGAGGCAGTGGATGGTCGCTACGGCGTCTCCAGACTCCGTCTCGTCTATCACATGTGCTCAGTGTGAATGTACTTTCATCTTTGAAGAGAACAGGGTGTTCTCTGGCAAATGCCAAACGTCTGTTGGGCAATGAGCACAACTCCCACCTGTGGACATTAGGTCCTCATACCACCCTCATTTGTTTGAGCAGACATAGTCATTTTGCAGGAATCTGGCGCTTCTCCTTCCACAAAGGAGGAGGTAGTAGTCCTGATGTAGGGTTGTTGACCTCCTCCATGCCTCCCGATGTACTGGCCTGTCTTCTAGTAGCACCCCCGTGCTCTGGACACACACCAAAACTTCTTGCCACCTTGCACTGTGTGCCATCCTGGATGAGTTGCACTACCTGACCCACTTGTGTGGATTGTAGACACCATGTCAGCTGGAGTGACAACATTAGCATTCAAAAACATAAGGATGGAGAACTTGTTGGTGGTCACCACTTGCAAAAACCACTCCTTTATTGGAGGTGTCTTGCTGATTGTCTGTTATTTCCACCTGCCGTCAATTCCATGTGCACAAAAACATGTGAAATTGATGATTGTCAGTGAGTTTTGCTTCCTAATTGGACCGTTTGATTACACTTAAGTGTGATTAAATTAGAGTAGCATTGAGTTGTTTAGGTGTTCCCAAGGTGTTTTGAGCAATATATATGAAGAGATGAACTCGTATGCAGATAAATGGTTTTCTATGCATTTTAGGGGTTCAGAAGGAAAAGACACTAAACTTTTAGCATTATTGGCCTAAATCCAGGACTGCTCTTAAGGAAGATTATTTAATGAAAGTTGTGATTTATAGAGTAAAAAATGGAGGGGAGACAAGTAAGTACGTTTTATTTATATAGCACCTTTCACAGACAAAAGTCACAAGGTGCTTCAAAAGTTAAAAGCAAACAAAAAGTACAAAATGTTGCAGAAAAGCTGCTCAAGGATGAAAAATAAAGCGATTCTGTTTTTAAAAATAGACCTTGACCTTTCATCCAGCCTGTTGCTGACTTGATTTAAGGACGGCACGCCCTGTAACACAAACTCAATCATTTCAGATCACGTTATTTTCCTCTTGTCTTTGTGTGTGTGCGTTTATGTGCGCGCGTGCGCGGAAGTCGTTCGGCTTTAGGACCTTGAGGATTCCACTGCAAAGGACAGCTCCACCTCCTCCTCCTCCTCCTCCTCCTCCACAAGGCTGTTTACCAAGAAGCCTCCTGTGACAAAAACAAGGGCTGGGGCTCTGAGAGAGGAGCAGTGTGTTTCCAACACAGGCTCTTCCTGCGTTTCCACATCTTTAGGAGGACATTTGCTGCTGTTCCCTGCAGGGAAGATGTCTGTTTCTTCAGCTCGTCAGCTCTGCAGAATGTTTTTCTCTTTGCATCTTGTTTTCTTGAGCGCAGGGGTAGTAGGGAGCAGCGCATCCGCTCAAACAGGTAAAAATATACTTATTTGTTCACGAATTTGCTTCAAAAATTCTATTTTTGCTACAGCCTCTGTGTGTTTTTTTTGTTCCAGATTGTGTTAGGTCGGATGGTTTGGACTACAGAGGGAAGCAGCAGAGCTCCTCCTCTGGTCTAACCTGTCTGAACTGGATCAATACTACAAGAGACTACGATGCTGAAATCCATCCAGATTCACAAACAGGTAAACAGGCTCTGCAGAATTCAGAGGGTATCTTTGGGCAGATTGAAAATGTCACAGATGTTTACAGGAACATCTGTTTGTTTATGCTGTCACAAGCATCTTTGAAACCTGATTCAGAGAGAAGGAGTTATTTTCCACAGGTGCAGAGCTAAAAGCACAGTGATGTAAAGTGCATTCATCGGTTAATGGTGTTAAATGGTCTCTTTTGTGCAGCAGGAGCTCTCCTCATCCTTTGTGCTCTTGGGAGTCTGAAAAAAGGAATGTTTTTGCTCTTAAAAAGCTGCTCCTCATGGGTTGTTTTTGTCCTCCTTCCTGTAGGTGCCGGAGATCATAATTACTGCAGAAACCCAGACGCCTCTGAGAGGCCTTGGTGCTACATTGCTGGCCCAGATGGGACAATCCAGAGACAGTTCTGCACCATCGAGACATGCAAAGGCAAGTAAACGGATGACAAAACCATGTTGGTGCTTTTTAATAAGCTTTTCATTAATGCTTTTTCATGCTTTAGCTAGAAACAAAACAAAATCAACCCACTCTAGAATGTTCTTAACAGTTTGTTGCCTTAAAAATAGAGTTTTTATGGAAGCTACAATTCTAGATCGAAAACAAAACGGGATATTTTGCCATTAAACATAGAAAGTGCCAAATAATTGTGCTAAATTTAAGAAGAGTTTAGAATTTTTGGTTTTATTACATTACACCAGGCTTACTGTAAGCCAAATGTAAGGTTTTTACTTACTAATTAGCAAATTAAAAAAGTATTTTTTGGAGTTTTTAGGTTTTTTCATATATTAAACCGAAGCAAAACTGACCCAAAAATCAAAGTTTAAATCACAATGTGGGGAAAATAAATAATCGGAAAAGTTAACACACAACGGATTTGTTTTTTTTTTAATTAAAGTTTGTTCACCACACAATAAATCATTTACAACCAGAAAAACTAAGAGTGTGGGTCAGTTGGTCAGGATTCAACAGCGGTAGGAAGTCTGCTCTTTGTTTGGAGCAATAACAAACCTGAGAACACGTGTTAGAAAGTTCAGACTGAAAAACAACCTTGACCCAGCCCCAAAGCTGCGCTCATTGGCACATTTCTCTGAGCTCTCCTTGGAGATAGGAAACTAATTGGCTGCTTTAGTTTACGACTCCGGGCCGCTCGGCTTACACAGAGCTCGCAAAAAGCTGAGCGGAAGTGGGCACATGCAGCTGAACTTTTGCTGCGAGTCGAGCAGGAACACACAGAACTTGCTAGTCTGGAAACTGTGAACAAAACAAAACAGGGAAAAGACAAAAACAGGCGATAGGAGCTGATAAGGAACTACACAGAAAAGTTGTTTTGTACAGAAAAACTCACAATAGTGTCTAAGGAAGAAACATTTTGAAAAATTTGTTTAAATAAACAGTTGACAGAATTTGCCCAATAACTGTACTGCATGATTAAATATATTTAAATATAAGATAATTTAGTTTTTATTGCAGAGAAACATAAAAAAAAGATATTAAAGGGAGAAAAGCAGAAAAAAAATCTTAATTTTTTTAAGTCCCTCATTTTTACAGACACAAACCATTTTTTAGCCTGAGGTTTACATAAACCTGTCTGCTGCTACCTGCATGTATTTGACCAAAGAAGACAAGTTTCGTCACACTCAGAGATGTAGAATGTGAGATATCTATTGATTGTTTGCTTCAAGACAGTGATGTGACCACCTGGACTTGAAACAGAGTCCAAGAAACTGACAGAAAAAATCTGGAAAGTTTAGACTATGGTAAAAAAAAGAAAATGATATGGAAACCAAATGTGTTGACAACAACAAAGAGAGGAGACTGTCTGAGGGGGAATTTGGATTTTCATGTGGTTGTTTATTCCCCTGTCTGCAGAGCAAACATCTGCAGCGCCAGTCGAGGCCGCGTCCTCAGGGTCGACAGGAAGCACGGCCTCCGTGGAGAGCTTCCAGGCGGTGAGGTCAGGAATTTCTCAGGCAGAAGTTGCTGCTGTGCAGCCAGTTATGGGAATCAGTCAGCGTGTGCACACCGGACCCAAGAAGAAAAAGGATCTTGGGACTACTGGTGCGTTATGCTGCCTCCACCTCGGAATAATAGTATTATGTTTGTTGTCACAAACGTGCAGTTCCAGTTCTTTGTTGTAAACCTGCCTCTGTTCTTTTTTTTTTTTTTAGGATATATCCTGGCTATCCTCATGATGGCGGTTATAATCGTCCTTGGGGTCGGCATCACGCTGGGATACTTTTATAAACGGTTAGTATCTGACTTTACAGATTCTCATATTGTTTCACTCTTGCTCAAGCTCTCCCATTGGAACTCTAGGAATACGTTCAAGCTAGACATAAACAACAGTTGTATAAAATGACGGTCCGATTGCTGTTAAAGAGGATTTCCAGGACATGGCGAGGAATGTCATCTGGGGTCTGTTGTTGGCTGTCATACCCGATGAGCCCCGTCTTTGACGTCTATCTTTAGGAGGTGATTATTAATAAGATTGACAAGCGTGTTATGTCAGAGGGCTTATGCGTGCCCTCAGAGTGCAGTGACATCACCTTCAGATGATAATAGCACAGATGAGTGGCAGATATTGCAGTGAATCTGCAGCTTCATTGGCCCCTTTGGGACTGCTGATGCTTACGTTTTGGAGTTGCAGCTTTATTTTCACTGAAACTGACTGTTTTTATACATAGAATCCTGGAACTTCGCAGCTAGATTCTATTAGTTCTTTCCTCACTATTTGGCCAGTTATTTTAGATACTTTTTCCCATCCATAAATGTGAGAAATTTTCTTTTTGAGGTATTTCACCAGTAATTAATACAATAATAATAAAACGCACGACCACTGAACACTCGTTGTAAGTTAAGGCAGGTCAAACTTTGCCCTATCAGAGACTTGGATTTGGTAGTGACATATTTAAAGATGGCTTCCCTTTTACTTCACAGACGTGCCTGAAAATCGATCACGGATGAGAAATTAATTGCGGTTTGTGTACGGTTGGAGTTATATTAAACCAAATCTTACATAAATCAGGATAGAACTGTGTAAAAAAAAAAAAAATGCCTGGAGCAAGATTCGCAACATTTTCACCACTTTGGCTTATTGCACCAAGCCTCTTCCAACT
The DNA here is from genome assembly GCF_002922805.2 of Oryzias melastigma. Lineage (NCBI taxonomy): Eukaryota > Metazoa > Chordata > Actinopteri > Beloniformes > Adrianichthyidae > Oryzias > Oryzias melastigma. Next base: position 18,629,401 of record NC_050520.1, read on the forward strand.
GCAGGTGGCGCACATGCGCTAGTAAACATTAGAAAAAGAAGAAGAAGCCTCTTCCTGCTTCTCTAGCGTGAACACAATGATCTTAACGCACTTTGAAGAACCCGCGGTTTAGCGCATTGTTTAATGTGCGTCAAATGCCTGGTATGTCCGTAGCTCTAGACAACCAGCTCTAAGATTAAAAGTTTAAAGAAGCGGAAAAAAAACTGATCAAAATCAGTCAAAATGCAGCATCAACTAAAATCTTGCTTATTTTAATTATTTTTTTGTTCAAATCCAAACCACATGGAAAAGACATATTTTTAGCCTCAATAATTTATGGGGAACAGCATTTCAAAAATGTTTTGTCGCCTTTCACAATCACCATGAAGCAACTCTTCCACGAGTTGGAGCTTCTAGGCCTCTTAAAGCATCAGACGAGTAGACAGGAGGGTCTTTGTTGTGATAGCTAAGCTGGAAGATGGGGTTTAATATATATAGATATGCATGTGCTTTGTTGATACTGTTCTATAATATCAGTTCTTCAGTGCTGCAGTACATACTGAACTCCACCCGCTGGCACTGCTCCCAGTGATCCTGGCATCTTTTCCATGAGCAACCCAAATTAGGGCTGCCCCGCCGTTACCCAAAGTGGTGCCCCTATCAGCCGACAGCCTGTGCTTTGACGGACTCTCATGTCTTCTAAAGGAGGATGCAAACATAGAATACCAAGAAAGTCTGACGTACAAAGGTTGTTGCAGCCAGATGGAAAGTGCACATGGTAGATTGAATTGCAAACACTGCAATGCTGCTTCTTGCAGATGGATTCGCTTTAAGTTGACCCACATTGGCTCTTATTTCAACGTAGGGATCAAAGTTCTTTCATTATGTTTGACAAGTGCTTGTAAAGGATGCAGCCAGAGAGGAGATAAAAGTAAACTAAAGATCACCTGCGAATAAAATGACACATCTTCATGGTTACAGCTCCTCATAAATGTTTCCTTTAGCTTTTAAGTCATCATTAGTCAAACTGGCCGTGACCGTGTGCCTTCTTTTTTGTGTTTAGGGGTCGAGACTTAAAGAAGCAGCACGATCAGAGAGTGTACGAGCGAGAGATGCAGAGGATCACGCTGCCCCTGTCGGCCTTCTCCAACCCCACCTGTGAGCTGATAGATGAGAACACCATTGTGATCACCGCCGAGCCAGAGACCACACCCGTCCAGGAGGGAGAGGACCCTCTCATGGGTCAGCACGCTGGCACTCCGGGAGCATGAGTCGTGTGCAGGCCGTTGGACTTTTTTTTCCCTTTTTTCGTTTGTGGACAGAAACATCTCAGATCCCTGTTTCTCCTCTCGGAGCATCCGTAGTTGTAAAGGAGTTGGGAAGCAGCATCCGTTCCAAAGACTTGAACTAAACACTGTGTCCCTAATTCTTTTATCAACATGCGAGGCACAAATGAGACGAGGCAGCTGCACAATGGACATGGGCTAAAGCATGAAATCACAAAGGCTGTTAATGAGGACGTGTCATAGTGTCTTAAGATTAAAGGATGCCCCCCCGCCCTGAAGTAACTGTAACAACATCCAGTAAGTTACAAGGAGATGGTCTAAGGAAAAAAAGGAGTGATGTGCACAAAGCTCTGTTTTCCTAAAAAAGCAGACCCACACGCGTCCTGCTAGAAAAAAACTACCTTGAGCATGTTACTCCTGAATGTAGTTTCTCCTCTTTGAACTCTGCAGGAACACTCCAGTTCAGAAGCATCTAGTGTTTTGTCGGCAGATTTGAGGTGAAGACTTGCCTTTTTTTCTTCCACAGGTTAAGGAGTGACAGGAAATGTACAGATTGCACTCAGGAAAAGTAGCTCGGCGTCCAGAGAAAATGGCACCGCCACAAACAGGCAGGATCAGAAACAGGGAGTTTGTTGAAGTCCAGGAGCCGCCTGGTGCACAGATGACAGTCAGTTCAGCACCTGAGGCCACAGAGCAGACGAGGGAAAGGAGCAGTACAAAGTGTGCACGTGTTCCTGTGAGACATTCAAAAATGTGCTTGCATGTACTTAGCTGCCTGATGTATTTCCGTGACTTGGGCTATCTTTCCCTTTTGCTCTGAGAAGTTGAGAAGTAGATCTACTTAAAAAAATCTATCATGGCTGAAAGTAGAAGTTTTTATGATGCACTGTTCCTTCACATTGTGTTTGTAATGTAGAGTCTTTATTTTTGAACTTTCATCACTGGCAATTATTGCTGTCTACCGTTAATACCTTTAAGTGTTGGATGTAATTATTTTCTGACTAATGTGTTGATAGCATTAGATTTGAGCTTGTGTACTGGTGTAAACATTTTCACTGCTGAAAGAATAAAACGTGGAGGAAAAGCTGTACTTTGTGTTTTTGTGACATATAAAAGCCAAGTCCTACAAGCTGTCACACATTTGGGTGAGTGGAATTTGTTCTCCTCATTTAACCCATCCCCTGGGGGAGCAGTGAGCCACACTCAGGAACTGTTTGGTGGTTTAAACCCTCTGATCCAACCCTGTAATGGAGGCTTTAGGACCCATATTTAGAGTCTTTTGTATGACTCGACCATAGATTTGAAGCCACAATCTACTAGGCCCCTGAGTTGGTTATTGAAAAGTTCTGGGAAAAAAAAGTTGATGGTTTAAAGCCCCACCCCAGACATCTTTTGATCTATTTTAGAATAGTTCCCAGTGGTCTTTATTATGATGCCGTTTTAGCCAAAATCAAAACCTCTCATTTTCCAGGACAGAGTTTCTGCAGAGCGGCAAGAGTTCATTAGAAATTCGGCTCAGATTTGTGGGCATGGAAGTAAGCTTCCACTGATATCCCATCATTCATTTGTTTACACTTTCTCCTGCTAGCTTACAACCCCAAACTACCATTACTGGTGTAACAAAAATGGTGAGCAGCAGTACTAGATATATCCAGCTGTACTACAATTACACGCTTCTTCTTTTTTGTCTGCTCTTGATTCAGAACTTTAAATTAACTTTTAATTTTAAATAATTTTATACACCCCCCACCCATCTTGAGAAAATGGCTCCAAGAGCTTGCTAAAAAAACAGTTTTCATTGGAGTTAGAAAGGGCTGTTGCATGACCCTGTAATTCGGTAAGTTTACAATAGCTCCCTCTGCTGGTAAGTCCAGAGAACAACTGGAAAAGGATCACGTGATGAGACTTTGAGATGAAAAACTTTGAACCAGCACTACACTAATGGCATTACCAGAAGTATTTGAAAAAGAGCTTCTATTTCAAAATATACATTCATCAGGAAAACAAGAAAAACATTTTTTTTGTGGCGTTTATATTCATTCGTTCTAAAGTATGGTACTTAGTAAAGTAGAATTATTGTAAATGAAATACAAGTATAATACAGAGGGTAATAAGAGGCTATATTATAGCTTAATACTAAAATCATATGAATGTGACTTCATTATAAAGCCAGATTCTTTTATTTCATGGTCATTTCCAGTTGCATTTCTCCCTCTTCAAATGTTATAAGACACCGATTATTTAAAAAGCATAAAATACAAAGCTTTCGTTTGGGTGGTGGGGGTTTGGGGCGAAGGGCACTATACATGCTGTATATGTCTAGCTAAATCTGTTTTTACAAGGATTTTAATTACTTAGCTGGTTCAGCGGGAAAAGAGATTAATAAAGATTAGATTTAAAAAGAAAAACATCAAAAAAAGTCAAATCGTGATTTCAAATGAAACTTTAATTGTTTTTTTTCAAAATTTGTGATATGGACAAAAACTTAAACATCAAAGGCCTTCTGTAAACTGATTGCTTATAAAACAAATGAAGTGTTCTTCTAATTTGGTAAAAAAAATAAAATAAAAATAAGGGGTTCCAAAAACATTCAGCAGTAATCCCAGAAAAAAACCAGTCTCAAGCAACTGCTTCACCGTCACGAAAACAAATCAAATAAAAAAATAAATAAAAATAGATCAACTAATTTTAATCAGGTAACACTACAGCAACATAAATAAAAGTGGTTACAACTAGTCATTTTCGCATTATTGTAGCAATATGCTGCAGAAATATCAAAATAAGAGTACAAACTCCCCATCTAAAAAACAAAAGGAACTTCTATGTACACATTTACAAAACTAGCAAAAAGAAAAAAACCTGGTCCCCCTGTACAAAGCAAGCTTTTCAGGTCAGCTCTTGAATGATTATGTTTGACCGCTCACAAGAGTCCAACATTACAGAGGAGCTTCCGTCCTGTAAGAGTTCATTATTCTTTCAATCATTAGCCCGTAAAGTACATAAACCACAAAAGACGAGATCAGTGGTCTTCAGAAGAAAAATCACATCCTTGGTATTTACTGGTAAATCTCAAAGTGATGAAACTATTCTGGGTCAGAGAAAGTTAAGCCGACACAGCTGGTTCAGGTTTCACCTGTGCTCAGTTTCCTGAATAGCATCAAAATCTCATTACCGCCGTGCATCTGTTTGAAGCAGAGTTCTTGAGAAGAACTACAGAAATGAACAAAGTCAGTAAATTTAAGAATTGTGGCTAAAAAAAACTGGTAAAAAATTCTAAATTGTCTAAAACTAAGGTATTGTGGCAATTTGGTTAAAAAAAGGTGATTTGCATTCTTGCATCACAAAAGTTTCCCCGTCTGAGTTGAGAATGTGTGGATTCTAAGAAAATGATCTTGGGATTAAAAACATCCAACGACACAAACAGAGTGATTAGAAAAGGGCAGAGTGGAATGAACTGTTTTGTCTGGTACCTAATGTTAATCGCATTAAAAACATTTAAACAAACATTGAGCTGCGACCTGCTACTGCAAGAATGACTCACGCTAACCTGAATACGACATGGAAATGTTGCACAAACTGCAGCAGGATAAACAAATACAGCTAGTTTGGGAATTTAACGACTAAACTTTAAAAAATAAGGCAGAAATCTTATAAAAAACTAACTCTTTTGCACAAATTTCTAAAGAGATTTTTAATTCCGTGCAATAGATTGAAGGCGGTAAACATCCTGACCAGCGCTGCGTCTTCATTGTCGGCCATATTTGTTTTCTTTGCGGGTTAGGTGCATTTGGGCGAGGACTGACTCGTGCATTCCACTGAGCAAACAACAAGCTGCGTGAAAAACTGAATGGTCACAAGAGGCTTCAGAAAATCGCCTATCTTGAAGTTGATTTTATTTACAGTGTAAACATTAAAATAGCCCAGTGTTGCTGTACATTGGGGCTAAAGATAATTAGTAACACTTGGAATTTTGAAATGTTTCTTTGCGCTCTTCACAGAGCCTCACAGGTCTGGTCCAGCAACGTCCGATTCTCCAGTTTTAACATGGCTCTGATTCTCAGTCTCGTCCACGTTAGTGCAGAAGTTAGGAGAAGGTGACCTTGTGGGCGTGGACACTAAGTATCTGTCATGGCGGGGCAGTCAGGGGAGGATGGTGTCGGCGTGGATGGCTCATCGGTAACCAGGCTCGGATCTCTAAACCAGTAGAGTCGACTCAGGTTCTGATGCAGTTCTTCCAGTTCGGCTGGCAGTGGGATTCTCAGCTCCTGGTTGAGTGACAGAGCTTCAAACCAGTCCTCGAGCTTCTGGAAAGGTGGACTGACACAGAGAAAACAAAAGAGGAGTGAGACTTAAAGGTAAGAACCAGATCGACGAGGTTGATAAAAAACACGAGGAAGCAATTTGGCAGTGGAGGCGTGTCTCTGCACAAAAACAGTCCAGATGGCATTTAAAATAACATCTTTGGGTTTTTTTTCCCCCATCTCTTGTATTTCCTACACACACATCTAGAAAGTTGGCCATGAGGTGGATAAATCACTTTATGAAGACACAACATTTAACAAAAAGAATACGACATAAAAATAAAATTTCAGACACAAAAACACTGATATCTTTCACTGCTTTTCTAAAAAGATGAGTTTTACTCCTCAAGGCCTCCAGATAACTCCACACGAGCTTCTCAAGGTGAAGGCAGACCCGGCTGCTGTGTTCTCGTGACTCATCAGCAGTGTTTTTGTGAAGGGATTCAAATCTTTACTAAGCAGCTTTTAGCCTCCCTTTGCCAGCCCACAGCTATGCAAACAAAAATCTTATTCACGTGAAGCAGCTTTAACCCTCGGATCTGCAGCTCACCGGTTGTCGGGTATGAGGTCGCAGCAGGCCACCGCCAGAGGAAAGAAGGCCGGAGGACAGTCCTCAGGGAGGAACTTCTCTGCAAACTTGCAAACATTTAGGCCAAAGTCCAAAGTCCTGGGGAGGCACTCAGGATCTGCGTAGACTTTTCCAATGATCTGAATCACGGCGGATAAACATGCGGACACATGCAAGAAATGTCTGCGTAAATATCCTGCACAGGCAAGTTGTTTAAGCTCAGAAACATCAAGGAGGATTGAATAACTGCACAGGGATGAACGCTTGACTTGTTGGACAAAAAAGAGCTTGTTTTAATTCATTTTTCTAAATATAATAGCCATTAATAAAGATATATTTGGTATTAAAAAAGAATGTCTGGGTGAAACCAGCAGCTCACCTCACAAAGAACAATTCCAAAGGAGAAAACATCCACTTTTTCATCGTAGCGTTTACCTGAAATGACAGAAATGATGAGAACAAAAACTCAAACCTTAGGGGGAAAAATGGTTTGATAAATGATGGATAAATCTCTATAAATCCTTCCCCTCACCATTAAGCATTTCTGGAGCCATCCAGTACGGGTTCCCCACAACAGTGTAGCGCTTCTTTCGGTCAATCCGCCTGAACAACCTCTTCTTGTTTGAAGGTTTTTCAGGAGGAGGTTTGGCTTTCTCCTCCACGACGACCCGGGACAGTCCGAAGTCTGCAACCACTACGGTGTTGTCCTGTTCAAAGATGGCAGATGGCGTGGAGAGGTTATTACATCAACAACAACAAATAAAAGAATCAGAAATATGCAAGCTGTGCTAGAAGGCACAGTTAGCAGGTTCAGTTTCAGGATGAAGTCTTTGAATGTTGCATTTCTGGTTTTTGCTGCTGAAAAATCAGCAGTTTCATTCCGTTTTTGGTTATGAAATATGCATCTAAAGACCACTGTATCCATCATCTTAATTTTAGATTGAGGAAAAACCATGTTTAAATAGCAAACAGTCATGTGGACCTTCAGTCTTACTGGAAACACGTCGGTTCTTTTCTCTCATACGTTTGAATGTGAAACTGCTGACACCATATGACTTACCAGTTTAACTAGGCAATTGTGAGAGTTGAGATCTCTGTGGATGATGCTCATTGAGTGAAGATAGGCCTAAAAATGCAAAAACAAATGAGTTTGGGCATAAAAAACCCACATTAAAATCAGTCCTTTTGCTATTTCTTTAGCTATCATAAAGAGACTTCCTTTTCTCCTCTTAAATATAAATGTTCAAAACATCAGAAAAACACAGAAAGCTATTAAGTCAAATGAGCTTCTTTCAGTTTAAATGTCTATTAAATTGTATTTTTAAACTAGTTACTTTAAATTGAGGTTTTAATACTTGATTACAACAGAGGTAATCTTCAACTCACCATGCCGGAGGCGATGCCTTTCGCAAAGTTGACCCTCTGTTCCCATGGAAACGGGTCCTGTTAATAAAGAGAAAAAAAGCTGTCAGTCATTTAAGTGGTGTAAATAAAATATGTTGCTAAAGACAAATGAAAGTTTCATTAGATTTCAAAATCACTGGAAATAAAATACATCCCCACTTCTGTTTTAACAAGTAAATTTGCTCAAAGGTTTTTAAACATTTTGTGTCTACAATCAATGTGCGTTTTTTTCAGAGTGGTTTGTTTTGTGGAGAGGCAACTGTGAAGGAATCAACAGTAGGGAAAACAAATCCCCACCCAGCAACTCACCTTATCTCTGATGACATCCTTTAGGGTGCCTCCCTCAATGAACTCCGTGATTAAATTGAGTCTCTTGTCTTTGTATAGCACGCCGATAAACTTCAGAACGTGGGGGTGGTCGAGGCTTCGCATCACTTTGACCTGAAGTTGTGACAAAAAAACAAAAGTCTCTTCATAAAAGCTTCCCTGAGGTTTAAATGCAAACCAAACTAATGTGTTCCCACAAGACCCGGGCAACCGCCTTAAAGTAATAAAGTACAAAGGAGCGATTGTGCTTTGGCTTCTGAATATTCATCCAGAGACAGTTCTGTCTGTGGGAAATCACAGAGCTGCTGCTGCTCATTACTAACCTCCTTCAGGAACGTTTTCTGCGTCTCCTCATCACACCGGATCAGCTCTTTCATCACCATCACTTCCCCTGTGGCTTTATGAATCACCTGTGAGAAATCCAGATACGTCTCAGAGCTGATAAAAGTTTAATTAAACGCTCAGACTGAAATTTATGGAATTTGGAGGCTGACCTTGATAGCCTGTCCGAAAAAGCCTTTTCCTAAAACCTCGTCATGGATGAGGTCACATGGTCGGAAAATGCGGTGGGAGCAGCTGCTGGGAGACCTTAAGGATTCGGAGCGCCCGATGTCTTTGCCGATCAAAGGAGACTCTTTTGGGGAATTCGGCCCCGGAGACTTGCATATGCTGTTGCTCCGCCTTTAATAAACAGAACAAAGGCGTTCCCATTTCATCCAATAACTTTCAGTATAAATGTGAGCGTTTTTAGAGGTCACGAACCGTAATGATCTGCGCTTCAGCGTGCCTTCATCTGCAACATCTGTCCTCTCCAGGATGGCGTCAGACGGGGAGGACAGCCGCATGCGGGAGGTGGCTGGGACTCCCAGCTGGTTCCTGGGGGAGCCCAGCCTCAGCCTGACGGGATCATGCTCGATGAGCAGCTGCAGCGTGTGACTGGTGCAGTGGATGAGGTTATCCACCTAAAGGAGAAAAAAACATTTGATTTAATTTTTTTCTGAAATATTTACGCTCTTTCCTCAACTTGGCACAAAGTTCTTTTATTTTCTAGTGATGGAACAGGACAAAAATAAAAATGCTAAATGTACACGTTTCATAACCAGTTAGGAGTATTTTGGAGATTCACACAATTATTGTGACTGTCAGATGATGAGTTAGGATCCTTTAATTCCAGTAAAAACAAAGACCTCCATCAAAAAAATGTTGACAACTCCTGTGGAGTAACCGATGGGAGCTGAGGACTGTGTTTTGCGGTGCAAGGGCGAGGTTGTGGGCCTTTTAAGTCCTTCACATACCTTCCTTTCCCAGCTGAAGAATGAACAAATGATTGGGGAATGTGAAAAATGTCAAACGCTAAAGCTGTGGGAAAGTGTTGTACGACAACAACAACAAGCTTTGCAAAATGTTGGTTTCATCTGAAAAAAAATGACATCATCCCTGAAGTATAAGACAAAAAAATAAATCTCACCTGCTGCTCCATCAGGGTGTCAACAGGAAGACCGTTGATCTCAAGGATCCTGTCTCCAACATGGATGGCATTTCGTACTTCTGGGCTAATCAGCATGCCTCTGACCCTGGAAAAAACCAGCACCGACATGAATACGTGTAAACACACAAGGACACTCGCTGTGAAGCAGAACACTCAAACAATTACATAAAACTGCTGCTTTTTCCTGCAGTGGCACACTTATGCGCACACCTGCTGTTTAGCAAACCTGTAATCAGCCTTACGTAATGCATTACTCATTCTGTTCTCAAACGAGAGGAAAACAAGCATCCAAGCAGGAGTCAGAAGCAACGCACTCTTTCACTTGAACGTTTGCAGAACCAGCGACATCTCTCAGCACCGACACCGAGAAGCCCCTCTTGCCGTTCGCTGCAGAGGGCATGGAGATGAGGGTCACTGTGTGGGGCAGGGAGTGAATGACCGAGTCTTGAGAGTGTTTTTCCAACATGGGCTTGAGGACCTCCTGTTTGTAGCACCTTCCACTGCACACAACACACAAGAAAACACATCAACCTTAGTGTTCACTATTGAACGATCATCTCTGAAGATTTGGAGTTAAGGTGATTAAAGCCAAAAATTCTAAGTTAAATGCAAAATAAAGTAGGACACTTCACAGAAAAGAATATCTAAAAATGATAAATTAATCTAATTTAAATACAAAAAAATGGCTTAGAAAAACTCTAAATGACTTACCAGTAGAGTTTGGACCGCTCAACCAAAGCATAGGTATCTCTGTCCTCAATCACCACCTTGCAGCTCAGACAAACAAAGCATTCAGGGTGGTACTTGTGTTCTTCAGCCACCTGGAACCACACAAAAACCAGCAAATCATCCACTCGACTCCAAGCAAAAAGTTATCCGAAGAGGGCTGCGCGTTGGCTTTAAGTCCTCCCCTCCACTGCGAGTGTGAAACCCTCAACACCTGCTTTTCTCCCAGCCCGTCTGGAATCTGCTCTGACGTCATCTGCTCTGCAGGTCTGAGCCGCTTGAATCACTGCTGCTTTGCCTTTCAAGTCTGTCTCGGTGACACAGCCTCCACACGACCGGCCGGTTTTCCCTCTCTGATACCAATGTCACACTCCGGCTACATCTGTCTCCCTTCATCCCTTCTCATGCAAGATGAGATAATGCATCCCCCTTTGATCCCAAAGTTACTCACACCTGCACAAGACAGGCTCCTTTCTGGACAATTTATCTGTTAGATTTAACTGTTCTGTTTGTTTTATGCAAATAAATGCATATTTGTCTTAAAAAGGATGCACCTAAACTTTTTACAACAAAGAATGCCTCTAGTATGGAGTACTTTTCCAAGATCTGACACAACTCTGAGTCAGACCGTGTTGGGAATCACTCCTCAGCTGCTTGAAAATGATGACAACCAAATTATTGTGAAAGCGCAACTCCCAGCCTTAAAGCCAAAAACAGAAGCACAGTGACGGGCTGCCTTTAACTCAAACAACCCCCCCCCAAAAAAAGCATAAAAGAAAAACACACAACAAAAATAAACTGGAGCAAAAAACAACAGCTTAAAGATACAAAACCTCCCAATGAATCAATATACTAACAAATAATTAACTGGGACAAAAACAGCAGTGTTCTGGAGAAGAATGCTTAACAAGCAGGCAGCCGCTCTGCATGACCCTCCTCCACGATTGGACCACAATGATTTTCTTTCTGGCTGACAGACTGTGGTGCCACTTCAGCCCTGCCAAAAACATTTGGCCTCACTGGCTGATGAAGCGAGATGCCAGTAAAAAAAAAAAAAAGAAAAAAGGTTCATTGTGTGTTAGTTGGTGGCGAAAAAGAAAAAGTCTGGCTCCATGTTGAACAAGTTTGGAACCAGCAGGAGATTAACTTAAAGACCACAAACCGACCCTGAGTGACTACATTTAACCCACATCAGCTTCTCTGCTTTGATCAAAGCTCATCTTTATTACTTATTTTTACTTTTTTATGAAGAGTAACACTTCCTCTGATGAGTGTAAGTTTTAAAACACATCCTGGATTTTTAAAGAGCCATCAGTTTGGATCACAACAGCGAAAAAAAGGAGTCTAAATACTCCAAAAGCAGCACATGTTCTCCCCTCTACAGCATGCATGTGGGGAGGCGAACCGTGGAGAACTTCTGTGCAGAGAGGGAACAGACTGGGGCCTCTGGGGCCTCGAGGGGGAAACTAATTCACAAGTGAAGTCTAGAACTCATTCTGCGAAGTTCGGCAGCAGCCCCAGTGAAGTATCACTCATTTGTAAACTGCAGCCAAAACAGCCTTCTGCTTTTTTTTAATGCATGCTAGCCTCTTGTTTCAACATGCTTTATGGCCATTTTGAAGGACATATTTCTTACATGTTGATGTATGATCAGAGTGGACTATAAACAGAGCAAAACTTTTGAGTAATAGTTGAAATTTATTAGGCTGAAGGTCTTGCGAAATCACAGAAGTGAAGAGAAAAACAAAGACTGTCGTGCTGTTACATCATAAGACAAAAAAACCATTCAAGAAGTATGTGTGGTCACTTTAAGACACTGCTAATGTTTGTTAAAGGGGTAACAGTGCTTACACGAGCTGTGGACATTCATGTTTCACTCAGAAAATAAAGAAGTTTTCTAGATATAAAAAAAAAAAAACAAGTTGTATAAGAAATGAAAAGACCAAGTATGGGTTAAAAGAAAAGCAGTTCTAGAACTCCCAAGAGAGAACTAGTTTTCCGCCGTCCTTCCACTTCTAACAGCAAAACAAAATGTTCCAAAATGAAAAACAATAAAAACCAGCAGATTTACCATAGCAGGCCCGGTCATGAGCAGAGAGCAGCCATGGCAGAACTCTCCAAACTTCTCCAGGTAATGCTTCCGACAGTACAGTTTGCCGTCATTCTCATAGTACCAGTTAGTCAGGTGGTCGGAGCACACGGAACATCTGAAAAAGATGATTAAAAATACTTTAAATTAACAATTTATCTCATATCAGAAACATTTCATGAATCAAATAACATTTAAGCAAATATAGAAAACGTAGAATCAGTGAGTGTTCAATTAAAAACATTAAACAACTAAAGGAAATGTAAATGTTTTTCTAATAAACTAGATACAGGGCACAGTCCTGCTGTCTCTGTTATGGGCGTTGGGAACTTGTTGTTCCACTTTGAATAAGACTTAATGGGTGGTGGATTTACTAAATGTTTGCTTTACAGACTTTGCAAAGCTGACATATTGTTCTAGAGCAGTTTGGAAAATCTCTATGGAGGAAAGTCCACCGATCACCTGCTTGTTTACTGTGCATTCGCCTTCAACCACTCCAACTTATTGCTGCTCTTCTTCTTATCTCTGTCTATGTAAACACGAACAAGTGATCCTGTTAGTGCTGAAGCCAAGAGGTGCAAACCATCAAACTCCCCTAAGGTCCAGTCAGGGGTTTAATATATAGTCTTTTGGACATCTCTACTGTCACTTAAATTTAAATACACACCAGTGACAATCTGATCGGCCCTCGGTGTGCCGGATCCAATTGGTCACGTGAGGAAAAGGCAAAAGTTTGGAACAAAATGTTCAGAGAAGAACGCCGTATTTGCAGCTCCTGCAAACCGAGAGCTTCTGCAACCAGCAGCTCTTATGCAAAACTTGGATGAACCACCCTGGCAGAGATTAGGTTACTAAAATCTGAGCAGTGTTCTGTGAGTGTTGCAAATATTACGCTTCTGCTCCAATATGGCTTTTCCAGTAAAGTACACACAAAAGTACTAAAAAAAAGTTGCTTATTACATAGAGACAAAGGAATCCTAATTTTTCCAAACTGATTTACGAGTAACCTCTGGAGTGGAATAGTCTCGCCAATAACTCCAGATACAGAACAAAGAAAGTTGTCAAGACGCTTGTCCTTTTAAAATTAGTGGAGTTTGTGCCAGATGTCTCCCTTATGAAAGGCTTTCTCTAAAAATACTTGTATTGTCTTTTAGCAGAACTTCCAGCAACCTTTGAGCTGAATCTCACACATCTTGCTGTTCTCTGACTGGCAGGTACAGTCCATCCAGGATTATTGACTTTGGCTCAGATCCCAGATGTTTCAGACTTTCTGGCACATTATAAGAGCTTGCTAGAAGACCACACGCGTTTGCACGTCAACTGAAAAAAAATAAAAATACAAACTTAGATTGGTCTGGAGCAAAAAGCCCTTCACCTCCTCCAAGCTTAGGAGGATCAATGAATCACGAATGTGCAGTAAAAGCAGTGACTGCAGCTTTGACACATCGCAGTGTGATGTGATAAGCAGCAAAAGTTTGCTGAAGTGAGTGACTCATGGTGGCTGCTACAGATATCAGAGGCTAAACATCTGACCTGACAAAATCTGTTTATGCAAAAACGCTGCTTATCAGTGCCACTCAAAGCCCATGTAAATCTCCAGACAAGCCTTCTCTTAGATAAACCAACAACCTGCCTTACTGTGTATTCACCTCCAACGGGCTTTGACTTTAAACCTTCATCTTTATCCAGTATGTTCAATTATTTTTTATTAAATTCATGAGACCTTTGGATGCTATTTTAGCGATTAGTAATAAGCTGAGACAATTAAGGACAAACAAACATTTACACTCTCCTCTTTTATTTACCTTTAATTATTTAGAAAAGCCTTTTATTTACATCAAGTTACAAAGACAGGATCAAATATATTTCTTAAAATAAATTAAAAAAAATGAGCAATAAAACTCCAACACAGAGTTTAATAAAAGCTCAAAGGTAGAGCTGACACTGTCTAACTACCGTTCTCATTCCATATTAACCCAGAGCTCACAATTTAATTTCCTATTAAATATCATTTGATGAGATGTTTTTGTCATTTCTATTTTAAAATCGATTTATTTGGTTATTTTAAAGCAGTTTTCACATAACTAGTGATTAAATGTGAACTAAAGGGAAAACATCACTAGTATAATGTTGAATTTTCAGTTTTTATCCAAAAAAAATGCGAGAAACCAATTAAAAAAAATAATTTATGGATATGATATAGAGATTCTCAGTAAAGATCAATTTCAAACCACTTCAATACACCAATTCATTGAGGACAGAGTCCAAAGCATAAGCAGGGTCTGTTTGATGAATTATGGTAGAAGAGTAGAATGGAATGAAAGTGGGTCTACAGGAGGTTCTTGAAGACAGAAGAACTGATGGTTCTGATGGTATTTAGCAGATCATCTCACTATTATGAGAGAAGCAGGGCTGGGAACACCTGAATCACTGAGCTGAAGCAGACAGGTCCAGAAATATTGGAGTTTATTTGACTTAAGGTGGCATGAACAAGGTTAGACATTTAACAAATACTATGTTAAATGGTAAATAGAGTATACTCATACCTTACTACCTTCTTAGAAAGCTCAAAACACTTTACGCAGTCCCAAATTCAAGCTAAAATATAAAGTAAACACTAAATTCAGCAACTTTATGAACTTCAGTCCCACTTATCTTGCAATTTCAAACTCATAAATCACTTTAAATAAGTGAATAAGCCCGGATAAAAGTTTAAGATGTAAACATACCACACATTCTTAAAATAAAGACCATTTTCATGTCCCGTATTGGACAGCAAACTCTCAAGTACCTTCCACATGCTGAGCCCAAAGGCCAAAAGTTCAGCAGATCTCCTCTCTGAGTCAGTGCTCCTTCAAGGTGAACGTTCATTAAACCTGACAGTTTAAATATTGGCCACAACTTTCCACTGCAGGTCAAAACAAGTGAGTCTTAGAGCCAGTTTGTCAGCGGGTCACAACCTCCTGGATGGTTAGTCAGACGATATTTCTGTCTATTCAACAACAACCCCAACAAAAATGATGCCATCTTGAAATAGTTTAAATTGGGCGCAGAAAGCAAAAGTTACTTCTAGTTAGAGATTACTTAGTATTTTAGGCAATAATAACTTGATAATTGAAAAACTGATCTTTAATTGAAGAATTGTTCCATGTTTTTGTTGCCGTCAGTTCTGATGATGCACGTTGCATAGCAACTATTAGATTGAGTAATGTTTCAGTGATTTATGATGGCACAAAATTTATAGCTTTCTCATAAAAGTATTTTTATAGCACCAGAGCGCAGTGTTGAGGTGCAAAACTCAGGTGTTTTTGAACATATTTATACCTTTAAATGTGATTTTAAAAAGTTTCTGTTATCCTCACATCTTACGAGATTGTTTTTTGGTCCATTTCTTTAACTTCTGATACCTTTTCAGCCTAAAGTCAGATTATTCACATAAAATGCCAAACTACCTTTAATGAATAAACAATACTGATATTTTAGTGTGCTGCTGATGTTATCCTGTCTTTAAAAAAAGTTCAAAAGTGTGATAACACATTCTAAACTATTTCCGGTGTGAACACATAGATAAACCAAAGTGTTGTGATACTACAGATAAACATTTATGACTTTTAGTATCTGTCCAGAAGCTGAAAAATAAAAACTTTGGTCAAATTCTAAACAAAAATTCAATATATATCTGTTAAATGAATACTTGTGCTGATCAAAACACTAATAGAAGGGGGGGGGCTCACTTAACTCAGGTGGTTTCTACAACAAACAATGCAATCGGCATGTCGTCACAAACACTACAAAGTAAACACTGCTCATTTCCTAAAACCCACATTCCTGCTGGAGGGTAATCCTTTGTTGAAGTGTGGCGACGGCAGGAGAGGGGCCTGGACAAGTGCCCTCTGTGACCTAAAGAATATTTCACTTTCAAAGCAGACTTGACTGTTGGAAAGACTCGGCTCAGCAGACTCAACAATGATGGATAACTATACAACCAGACATGAACATCCATAATTCATGGAGATTAGATCAAGTGTCATTGAACACCTCTGACTGATCATCTGAGCAAGCCACTACATATACAAGCTATCAGGTTGTATTTGATTATCAAGAGAACTAAAACAAAAATCTACAAAGTTCGAGTTTTTTAAAGAACTAAATTTATTCATGTCAGAGAAGAAAATGTTTAAACTAATACCTCAAAACAAGCTTTCCTTAATTTGCAGAAACCTCAAAAACAGACATTTGAGCCAAGTTGATTTCATTTAATCTTATTTTTTTTTCGATTATAGTAGAATAATAAAGCACAAAGCATGCTGATAAGCAAAAGGAAGAAGCCCCATTGTTAAAAAACAAAAACAAAAAACAAAGCCTGCACTTTTTTTTGCTAAAGAAGTGTCTGAGACAGATTGGGAGATATGAATCGGCGTCTAGGAATGCAGAAAACAGTGAAGTTGAGTGTGGTGTTACCTATGGCTCGGAGCTGCACCACCAGGTTTATTGGAACAAGAATGAGCTCAACTCACAAGAATGTTACACAAGGTAGAGGTACACAGGGCAGAGTGGCAACATGTGGACAATGGGGAGCAGGAACACAAAAGGATATGAGAGCAGTTAGAACACGTTTTATTTGGGTTGTTTTGGGGATTCTCATTGTGCAGAGAATGTGCTAAGAGATAAGAGTCTGTTTACTGAATCGGTCATTATCTGTAAACTTTGGAGTCAAACCTGAGGAAGACAAACAAGAAAACATCTCCATTAGGCTTTAAATAAAACGTCTGTGGAAGAGAAGAAAGAAAATGTAGGAAATAGAAGGAAAACAATATTAAAGAATGCAGATTTTTCTTTTTTAAAACTATTTTTACACAATCAAAAGCTGCAACTTTAACAACATTCATGTATCTCCACATTATATTTAAGTATTTTTGGCTAATTTTACAACAATTTTCCCATGTCACTTGTTTTAAGTGTGTCAACTCCACTGATAACAGGCTTTTTATGTAGTTCCCCCATTAGGTTTATTGTTTTATACATTTTTATAGTCATTATTGTATGTAGGCATATTTTTGGGGGGTGTATTATTGTACAAGGCCTTTTTTTCAACCTATTTTGATTGAAATCTCAACACAGCAACTCAAAATGAAAAAAAAAAACTTCTATAGTCTGCATTTTTAATATATAGCAATTTCTATTTATGCATTTTCGTGTCAATAAAACAACAAAAACAAGAGATCTTGTACAAGATATTTTCCCTGGGAAATGAAAGGGAACAAAAAGAGGGAAATGTATTTTTCTGTCCCTACTTATAAGAAAAAAAGTCAAATAAACTGATGGTGGAAACGAGTCTTATAATCTCTCATATGTTTACCAAATTAGTGTGAAACTGAATAAACACAGATATCCTGACAATCCTGAAAATGAATAATTTTACACCTGACTGTCCATCACAGAATTGGATGCAATTTGTGTGAGAGGTGCCCAGATAAAAAAAACAAAGGATATGGATATTTTAATTAATCTATATTATGTGCAAACTTTGCCAATTTTATTCAGACATGTTTAAAATAACTTGAAAACGTTGTTTTTATTCAACAAGCATTCAAGAGAAAATTAATTATTTTTAATTGTTATGCTTATACTTCTAAATAATTTAATAAAAAATACATATTTTTTATTTCAGAAATAAATGTAAAAAATATAAAATAGAATATATTTTTCCAAACAGGTTTCCACCTGTGAGGATCCATGAATGAAGATGGACATTTAGGATCCTGTTAATAATTGTTCAATCTGTCAACTGCTCAGTCACGT
>NC_050520.1:18649346-18651937 GCF_002922805.2 Oryzias melastigma
AGAGGAAAAACAGCAAAGTTTGATCTTACTTACTAATCTTCTTAAAATAAAAATAAATCTGTAAAGTTGTTGACTCAAAAACTCAATAAGTACACACTAATGAACATATTGGAAGTTAGTCTAACAAGTTAGGGGGGAAAACCTCTAAACAACAAGTGATCTAATGTGAGCTGATCTCAAATTAAGAAAAAAAAGTTAAATAATTTGATGCTCTTTTCCATTTTTTTTATTTTTAGGCCAGCTTGGTATGTGAACTTTTGATCCAATTTATTTTATTTTATTTCATTTTTCATCCTTCAATCTTTTAATCATTATTCTTCCTTGTCCAAAAATATGATCTTAGACATTTTTACAGAGAAAAAGGCAAAAAAGTTCACCATGCAAAAATACAATTATTTCAATCAACTTTCAAGATTCTCTTTAAATGTACTGTTTCAATACTTGACTTTGTGCATTAAAATATAGCCCACATTTTATACCAAAAGGTGATTTTATATTAATGATTTTTTCTAATGAAAAATAATCTGCAGATTTTGTCTGAATTTTGATAATAGATCTGCATATGCAACGACAAAGTCTGAAATAGTGTCATATCTACTTACATATGTGATTTATTGTTACTGAAGGATTCCTAATAACTCGAATCTTTGTTGGAAAAATAAAAATATCTGATCTTATGTCACGAACAAGATAATGATAAGTAACTAATTTCTAGTTATCCTGTGTTTGACATTTCTTTATGGATGTAAACTCCGGATGATTGATTGTATCGCACATTAATTTACTTTTTTCTTCTTGATTGCTTGAAATAAACCATTTTGAATCTAATCGAATCTAATCTAAAATTATAAGGCTATATTCTTAGCTAACCAGGTTTGCAACTAAATTAATGTATTTTTACATGGTTAAGACAAAACAATATATTTTTTTACATTTTTAAGGACATTTTGTTTTTTCATTAAAATGTTTTTTAAACACAACAATAAAAAGATTAAAAAAAAACCCAGCTTTAACCCATTTTTGTTGTGTGAACTTTTAAGTTCAGAGTTTGATGAATTATTGCTTTTTGCAAAAGTTTCTTGGTGACCTTAAGTTGCAACAGCAAATTTTGATTTCTTCATTTTATTCTAACATTTTACTCTACGCTCTGTTTTTTATGATTATTTGTTTGTTACTGAAATGATTTTTTTTAATAAAGAACATCATCTGAGCTTTCACTAGATGGCAGTAAAGCAACATAATGAAGTTCTTTAAGGAGTTTGGAGTTTTTCTTGGTTAATTAGTGTTTATCACGGATCTTTTTGCAACTGATTTGGTTGTAGATGTTTAACTGCCTGCCGGAGTGTAACATTAACCTTCTTTATCAGAAATACTTTTTTATTTGTTACATCAAACACCATATATATTATTCCTACTAAAATAAGGACTATAAAATGTGTCTTATGAATACCTTTAGGGGGATTCATCACCTAAAAGGATTTCAGTTTGGGGACTGCAGGCTATTTTATGCATTGTGGAGCATTAAGCATGGCTTACAATAATATTATAGCACAAATAGTTTGTTGTGACCAATAAATGCAAACATTTATTTTCTTATCACTTCATGATTTTAGTATAAATTTATCTAAATCTTGATAATAAGTCATTATGAGTGATTGATGATTTAATTCAGATTTATTTTCCATATTACTAAATAATCTCTAGTTTAGCTGTGTTATTTTAGCCACAAACATGCTTTGTAATTGAGAATTTGTTTGCATAAATTATAATATTTTTCATGTGAGGATTGGTTATTCATGTTACATTAAAATGACTGTGGTATGGTGCATCATTGGATTGATTTTCCATCTGAAAGTACAGAGTTGGGTTCATTCTTTCAGCTTTATTGGCACATTTGCTAAAAATGAATGAGTTTGTGGTTTGGATGTCTTTGGGTGGTCAACAGTGAACTGCAGATGCTCTCAGAGGTTGGGGAAGTTAATTATTTCTCTGTCATAGAGCGCTGCAGTGGTGCCTCCAGCAGAACTGTACATTAATCAATACTCTCTTCCTGCTTCCCTCATGACAGAACTTATCATGGGCATTAAATTAGCTCTGGGAGCGCTATGTGATCAATAGCTATAGACAGAGCCGCCCAAGGGGAAGTAAATTAATGGCTAGACTTAGCAGAGGGGAAGTGGTTGTGAGCCTGAAAGGGCAATGGAAGGGGGGGAGGTAGTCAGGTCACTATTTAAATCATGTTGGATGATGTAAAGCCATTTATCTGTGCCAGTCAGTGGGTTAAAGCTCAGCTCAGCCTCGCGTTTGAGCCGTTTCAGATCTTGTCTTCCTTTCTTTAGAGTATTGAAGTCACTGATGATAATTATCTACATTGTTACACAGTTCAAACCAGTGCTCGCTTTGAGCATGCGCCGTGTAGATAAGCATTGGTTTGTACTGGTTTTGAACAGAAAAAAAGGATGCAACAGGTACACTTATTTTGACTCAAAAATTTTAAATGATTTACTTTTGTTTTAGTCAAGTATAAATATCTGATCAGAAGTTAAGAACCAGACATTACTTTGTATAAAGAGAATAAAAATTGAAAGTTA